>NW_005365325.1:189598-201971 GCF_000412655.1 Myotis brandtii
CATCCCTGATAGTCTAGAAAAGACCCCTGGTCTGTGCTGCTTGCCCTCATATTAAGAATGTCTGGACATTGCTAACAACAGTATAGATGCATCTACCTTTCTTTTGAAGACTTCTTATAATCAACTAACACATAATCATTGTGTGCCCACCATGGCCTAAGCACTGGACTGGGAACTAAGAGTTCAATGGGAAACTACACAGTCAAGGTCTCTGCAGAGCAATAGGGTATGTGAACATTCACTCATTCAATAAACTGAGCACCTGCTAAATGTCAGGGCTATGCTGGCTATTGGTTTACTGAGCAGCCACAGATTGCAAATCAGCGTGACAAGTGCTCCAAGAGGAAGGCATTCAGCGTTATAGAGGTACAGCAGAGGGACAGGGCCCAGACTTGGGGATTGATTGGGGAAGGCCTCCTGGAAGAGGGGATATCTAAATTGAGGCTGAAGGTGAGTGGGATAAGACGGACAGATAGCAGGGGTATGGGTGTATGAGAAGAGGATAAGGTCCCATGTGAGCTGGCAGAAAGCAGTAGGGTTTGAGAGTAGTAGCAGTAATGTTCCTGTGATCCTGTACCTCTCTACCAGCTGGCAGTGAGGCCTGGGGATCTGGTCCTTGGTGCCTCACCCCACCTAAGCTGACTTTTTATGAGATGGGAAGTGCTGTGCTTGAGAACAGACATGTTCCCCACTGCCAGTCTAGAGACCTGAATTTCTAGCAATAGACAAGCATTGTTTTGAATGTGTAAGAGCTCTCTATTAAAATGCAAGAGCCTTGAGGAGTAGGTGGCTTAGTACCTTCTGGGTTCATCAGGCAAGAATTGTTGAGTGGGGTTGGGGGATGGGGCTGAGAGGAGAAGAAGGAGGAGGAGGCACAGAGAGGAAGAGATGGGAGCTAGAAAAAGAAGAGGAGGATCAGGAAGGGAATGGGAATTGCCACAAGCACTCTGGGCCCATGGGATGATCCAGACTCGCAGGAATGGGGAAGTACCTCCTTTGCTCCTGTTCTAGTTGGCTTCCTGCCAGACATTAGTGGTTTCCAGCAGTCATATTGTTCCAGAGGCAGTCTTGGCTCCCATGGGAATTACCAGAGAATTCCAGCAGGGCTGTGAATATGAAAGACTTTATATGATTTCTCCTGGGCTTGCCTTTGTATTTTCTTTTTTGTACTTTCATCCTTCCACCATCATATGAGTGTTAAACAAGTCCTCTCAACCAAAGAATCAGGAGTAGTGACTAGTACTAGTCAAAGTATTTACTGTGCAATTGCTTTCTTTCATCTTAAAATTGCTTTTCATTTCTCCCCATGTGCATGTATGGCTAAGTACAAGGTCATCTCTTAGATTAATCTCCATTCTTGATGAGACAAAGGGACCAGAAGCAAGAAGAGTGAAATTTAGCAGTGGGTTGAATCCGTGGAAAGAAAAAGCAAATTTCCAATAGTAGAGTTGGTCATTTAGGGTGTGCTTATTTGTTACATCTGGCTGTAAGTAACATCACCAACTACAACAAAATCCAAACAGAAGTCACTAAAATAGTAAGAAAACTTGATCATCTCGTGTAACAAGAGTCAGAACAATTTCAGATTGGTTAATTCACATGACTTGATGACATCATCAGGGACCAGGTTTTCTGTTTGTTCTCTCTCAGAGGCAGGGAGAAGAGGTGTGTTTCCTCCCTTTATCAGGAGGAAAACTTTCCCTGCAGACTTTCTTTCACATTTCATTGGCTAGACCTTTGTCATGTGGTTACACCTGACCCAGTGACAGTCAATGGAGGTGGAATTCCTGGAGTTGATGCTGACAAATCAAAATTCACTCCCTGGGGCTGGAAGATACAGTTTCCTCTGAAGCACAGGATTGGGGTTCTGTACAAGGAAGACGCACAGCGGGACGGCTGTGTTTGCCAGAGGGAATCATGTGAACTATTTTGATGCTTAAAAGCACTTTGACTGTTCTACCTCCTTCTACTTCTCCACCAAGCAAAATTACACTCACTCTTCAAGGCCCAACTCAATTGTGCTCCCTCTATGAAGCTTTCCCTTAACTCAAATTAAATGCATTACTTCCTCAATATATATGCCCAGAATCTTTGTATCTCACACACAACACTTTTCACAGTCTGCTTTGTACTAACTATTTTGCCTTGGTCTTTCCTAATTCTGAATTCCTTGAGTGGAAGAACCATCTGTGATTCATGTCCTGCATAGATCCAGGGACTAGCAAATTTTCTGCCTTCTCACAGACGTTGATCCTCATCAGACAGATTTGCCATGAGGCCAGGGACATACCTTTGTGGTTCACTTCTGTATATTCAGCATCTAGGACAGTGCTTGGCTCATAGGTGCCCAGAGAATATTTTGAGTAAATAATAGAAGAGTAGCTACTGACTTCTGCTTCTGGTCAAGATAGAGTAAGAGAGGGACTGGATTTATCTTCCCATTGGAAACAAATAAGCAAGCAAGAAACAGACACAATATATGAAACAACAGTTTTCAAGGCACTGGACACCAGGGAAGGAAGGGTTTTGGAAATAAACAAGGTGAGTCCTACAATTGCCTCACACAACTGCTCTGGTAGATTTTCCAGGCCACAGTGCAGAGAGAGGGAGCTAAGACGAAGCCTGGAAGACTCCCTGAGTTGCAAAGAGGAAGGTGACTTTCCAGAAAGATCAAGTCAGCCACAGTTCTTAGGCAAGAGCACTAGAGAGCAGATAGCTGCAAGAGACAGAGCCCCTTACGTATTCAGCAGAGTACTGATATGGGCATGCTGGGAGGCCAAGGAATGAACCACATCTGAAAATTAGAAGAAGCAGTGAGTGCCAGGAACAATGCTTGTTCCCACCAGCCAGATTGGAAAGACTCATGATCCATGGAGCACTGGGTCGAGTATTCAGGCGGGTCATCCCTCCGTGGTAGGGAATAGTTAGCCCTAGACTGAGCTCTGCTCCAGAAAATGCCTCACAAACATAAAGCAAGACCTGAAAAGATCAGGCTGTCTCCAAGTAACTGAATTTCCTCCCAGGAAAAAAAGCTAAAGAAAACTTATAGGAATATAAAAAATGTCCAACACCCAGCAAGGTAAAACTCATAATTTCCAGCATCCAATCAAAGACACAAAAAGGCAGGAACACATGGCCCGTAATGAGAGTTATCATTTTATCAAAGCTGGCCCAGACTAACACAAATGTTAGAATGAACAGGGAAGAACATTAAAATAGTTATTATAATTGTATTCAATATGTCTAAAAAGTTCAGAAGAGACAAGGAAGTTACAAAACACAAGTTGAAAGTTGAGAGATTAAAAATATGATATCTGAGATGAAAAAATACACTGCGTGGATGTAAAAGAAAACTTGTTTTCATTTTCATCACACACAATCCTAGTACAACTTTTCACTTAAGACTCTTCTGACCACCAAGTGTATGTGTGGTTTTTCCCGTACCACCAAGCAATTTTGCAACACCAGCTGGGTGTTCTACAACTTAATTCTGACGCTGTTTACCCCGAGACAGCATCGAGATCCCCCAGGTTACGGATTCAGTCCCACAAGACTGCCCTGACTTCAGATGCCAATCACAAGTCCAGGTTGTTATCTGTGCTTCTGACCTACTAGCTATAGATTGGGCCCCCTCCCCAGGTTCAGTTAATTTGCTAGAGCAGTTCACAGAACTCAGGAAAACATTTTACCTACTCGATTGCCAGTTTATTATAAAAGGTTATAACGAAAGGACAGCCAGAGGGAGTGGATGTGTCTTTGCAGTGGCTACCTCGGCCATCAAAGTTTAAGTCAGGCACTTACAGTACAAAAAGAAAAGCCCACTGTCCAGGCTCACACTACACGACTCGTGTGTGTGTGGTGATGCTGGTGTAAACACACCTGTGTACAGCCAGTCCTATAAAAATGTAGCCCATACAGTGACAGTGGGAGGCTATTCCATCTAGGTCTGTGTCAGTACACTCTACAATGTTCGCACAGCACCTAACGATGCATCTCTCAAACATATCTGGTCATTAAGCGATGCATGACTGTACTTACTCTCTTTTCTTTCCTCAGCTCCTTTAAAAGACATAAAAATTATATAAAGTAATAATTATAATAATGTGTTGTTGGGTTTGTAACATGTATAGTTTTAATAGGTATAAAAATAATAAGGAGGAAAGGGAATTGTTTTATAGGGTCAACATTTCTATATCTCACTGGAATTGTTAGTATTACTAGTATATCTAAGTAGATTCTGGTGAGTTAAGAACTAAAAAAATATGTAGTGTAAAGCTCATTAAAGGAATAAAAATGTTACACTAGGAAAACATTCACTTAATACAAAAGAAAGCAGCAAAGGAGGACTGGAGAGTCAAGAAGGCAGAAGGAAAATGTTACCAGGTGGAAATATGGCTCTACACATAGAAATCAAAGGGGCCCGGAATAGTAACTGAAAGGGTACAACAAATAAGCTATTTTTCTTATTTAAAACTTTAAAAACACAACTGCTCAAATAAAAATAATAACAATATATTGTGGTATTTATGACATGCATAAGTAAAATGCATAATAACAATCTTATAAAGGTCAGGAGGAGAGAAATGGCAGTATACTGTTTTAAGGTTCACATACACGAGGCAGTGTAATATCACTGGACGGTAGATTTGCAGAAAGGGTTCATGCCAGCAGCCTTGGAATTCACCTGAGCAGTTTTGCTAACAGGTCTGCATAGCACTGAACCTTAGTAAAGGCATCAAACATACCCATTCATAGTGTTGCCTCAAAACCATAGGCCTGAGGAATCTTTGGGCAATTTTTACCAACTTGTCAGAATTATTTATTGAGACTCCTGGAGAACTCTGTTCTTATGCAGCAAGAATATTCCTGTGTGACCAGGTGAGGCACTTTAGGGTCTCCTTGGTTCTGAGGAGTTCTGTATACATGACAGTGGTTCCTGATCCAAGGTGTAAACTATATTTGACCACCCAGAGATAATTATGCCAGCAACATTTTCATTTGAAAATGTAGATACATGTTTTATGAAAATGATGTCATATTCTATACATTGTTTTGCAACCTGCTCCTCCTTCTGCAATTTTTCAGTCTATTATGAATAGACTGGTACATATCTACACAGCATTCTGAATGGCTATATGGTATTGCACCGTGGCATTGCATGGTGCTATTCTTCAACTGTTGGAAGTTTAAAGAGCAAATTGTATTGGATATCTATTGACACAGTAATGTTATATAGTGAGCAATCAAAATCTCAGTGGCTAAGAGAATAAACATTTGCTTAGTTTACAAGTTTGCAGAGGTTCAGCTCACCTGGGCTTGCTGTTGTCTTTTCAGTCAGCTGCAGGTTGGCTGAGCAGCCCTCTTCATTTTGACCTTCACATATTGGGACTGGCTGGCTCCTGGCTCCTTTAGGATGCCACAGCTGGGGCGACAGGGCAATTCTGCTCTGTTCTGGGTGAGTTATCCCTCAGGAAGCTAGCCCTTCCATGCCTCATGGAGCAGGACTACCCAGAAATATGCAAGGACTTTTTTCCTAGCTTCTTTTTGTGTCATACTTGCTCACATGCTGTTGGCCAAAGCAAGCCATCTGGCCAAGTGCACAGAATCAAATGGCTCTGCACAGTTATGACCCAAAGGCATGAATACAGGGCGGGGTGAAGAATTGGGGACTTTTTAATTTTTATTTATATATTTTAAAAATATATTTTTATTGATTTCAGAGAGGAAGGGAGAGGGAGAGAGAGATAGAAACATCCATGCTGAGAGAGAACCATTGATTGGCTGCCTCCTGCAAGTCCCACACTAGGGATTAAGCCCGCAACCAGGGCAAGTGCCCTGACTGGGAATCGAACCCTTGACCTTCTAGTTCATAGGTAGATGCTCAACCACTGAGCCATGCGGGCTGGGCCTTTTTAATTTTATTTCTTACTGTAAATTCCTGCACAAATACCTTTGAGTGTTATCTGATTATTCTGTGGAACAAATTCCTAGAAGTAGAAATGCTACGTCAAAGGCTAATCCTTTTATGTAGACTCTGAAAATAACCTACCAAAATGCTCTCCAGAAAGATATACCTATTTACATGCCCATGAACAGCAAACGAGAGAGTGGATTTCTCTACAACCGTGATGTATAGAAAAAATATTATCAGCTAGAGATGCATATTATGATCACGTGATACATGAGATTTGTTTTAAAATACATTGGTAAATTGGTAATAATTGTTGAGGCTGGGTGATGGGTAAGTGGGAGGGGTCATTATACTAGTTCCTCTATTTTTTATTATATTTGAAATTTTTATTTAAAAAATTTAGCAAGCTGTATGGAGACATAGTCTTCATTCTGTTAAGGATTTATAGACAACAATCAGGCTAACATTCAACTGTGCTAGCCGAGCATAGAGTATGTTCTCTTTGATACAATGACATTGGAGAGAATCCCCACACTAATCTGTTACTCTAGTGATAACTCTACAACGGAAGAAAAAAAAAAAGAGCCAAAGGGAAGGATTCAGTTGAGAAGACATGACCAGACATACAGGAGAAAGGAAGTATATTGATTGTGGAAGGTTCCGAGGAGGGTGAGGTGGGGGTCCAGAATCAAAGTGAAGGGGGCGGGGGGCAGTGGAGATGTGTGTGTGTGTCTGTGTGTGTGCATGTGTGTATGTTGGTACCTAGAGGAGGAGGGAATTCTCATTTGGCAGCCTCTAAATCAGTGGTTCTCAACCTTTTGGCCCTTTAAAACAGTTCCTCATGTTGTGACCCCCAACCATAAAATTATTTTTGTTGCTACTTCATAACTGTAATTTTGCTACTGTTTTGAATCGTAATGTAAATATCTGATATGCAGGATGGTCTTAGGCGACCCCTGTGAAAGGGTCGTTCGACTGCCAAAGGGGTCGCGACCCACAGGTTGAGAACCACTGCTCTAAATCCTCAGAGAACTCGGAGTGGGGTCACATGCTACAAGGTTTCAGGACTGGTAATTAGGAAATTGTAGTTCAAAGAGAGTGGAAGAGAATTGACAGGTATTGAGGTGGATGGGAAGTGAGTTTAATGGGGGAACACAGTAGAATTGCAAGGACGTTTAAAATAAAGATGATGGACCAGAGACCCTGAGATGGATCAGGAGAACAATGGAAGGAAATGCCCGTGGACTGGGAGAAAAGAGAGCCATGCTAGTCTGTCTGCACTGCTGGTGGTGAGGAATGAACATTTAGAGACTTGGACTCAGCAAATGCAGGGTAGGGAGCACACATCTGTGCATGTTAAGAAAAGTCCAGGTGATCCTAATGCAGGTGCAGGTGGTTCTTGGACTAGAGTTTGAGAAATGCTGTCCTAGTGGCTGGAGGAGTGAGCTGGCTTCAGGCAGGAGGCCTGCCGTATTTCAGGGGGGAGGCTGGCGGACAGAGAGCAGAACTTGGGCCTGTTGGTTGGTTGTATCAGGGAGCTCTGTAGCTCTCTTGGCCTGAGAAATTGCCATTTGAGGGTCCTGTTTGTCCAGTGGGGTGCCCTTCCCAGGGTCCTGGGTGGGGCTCCAACACTAAAGTGGGTGGCAACACTAAAGTGTGCATGCCCCAGGGGCTTCTCATTTGAGGACTGTAGCTACTGGAGAGAGGGAGAGAGAGAGAGAGAGAGAGAAAGGTGTTGTTTGTTGTTGCAACTTTTGATTCTAGAAATAAAAATGGGCTTTTAAAATCAACCAACCAACCAATCAACACGGTTGAGGTTGACACATTTGGGCTAATTGTTTTCCTTTTCATTTAGCCTTATTTCTCACTGAGTGTGAGGTAGCACTTTCAAGTAAATCTCTGGTAATTCCCAGGCATAAAGCAATTGCCTTCATTTCCCAGCAGGACATACTAAAGTGGGCTCATTTGCAGAGAGAATGGGAATAACAGTTTCTATAGCTAAGGCTTGGAAGAAAACTGCTTTTTTTTTTCCTGACAATCATAATTCACTCATGCTTTTAAAATGTGTTTCAACATCAAAAGGACTCAGAGTCTGGAATGTGCTAGAAGGATGCATTAAGACATATTGTATTAGCCAATCTATAATAATAAAAGCATAATATACAAATTGACCCAATGGCCGAATAGCAGAAGGACCATCTGGATGACCACGCTATGACACACACTGGCGCCAGGCCAGCCAAGACGGGTGCGATGCGACTTGGGGGGAGGGGGCGCGGGGGGGGCACCATTGCCCCACAATCGCCCAACACCCTCTGCTGGGCAATTGATCAGGGGGCTCCACAGAACCGGGGAACTGGGTGGGTGTGGCAGCAGATGTGGGCAGTGCCAGGCCAAGGCGGGTGCGGATGGGGGGGGCGGGGCTGTGAGGGCCCCGGCAGCTGGGGCTGCGAAGGCCTACCCTTGCACGAATTTTGTGCATTGGGCTGCTAGTTTATCTATAATCAAGATAAACTTACCTCTTGTTTCTCCTCTTGCAACTTCCTCAACCCTGTGTGTTGCTTGGATGTCAAAGAACTAAGCCTGCTCTGAATTAACAGGAGTAACAGGAGTGCGAGAGAGCTGCTTTCTGTTTTCCTGGTCTGCACTGTGGTTCTCTGATTTGAACCTGCAGTGGCAGCATGAAGGAAAGGAGAGGCGGGCGAAAAAAAAGGGGTGGGGGGGCGGGGAGCACAGCCTGAATAAAGGCCTGGAGGCCAGCGGGTCATGGGCTGCTGTCCGGACAGCCAGACTGAAGCCAAGCAGAAACAGGCTGGCTTGGTATGGGGAGCCGGATTAGGGAGGCTGAGCAGAGGGCCTTTGAGTGGTGCCTGGGGAAATCCTGAGCCTTTTAAATGAGCCATTTAAATCTGACAGACAAAGTGGTGTTTTAAAAAGATTTAGCAGGCAGTGATGGGCACAACGAGGTGAGTGGGTGGGGACCGTGTGTGTGTGTGTGTGTGTGTGTGTGTGTGTGTGTGTAAGGAACAGAGGTAGGTGAGAATGAAGCTAGGAGAATCAAGATTCTGCTTTGAGTCAACAAACACATACTGAGCACCTACTGTGTACCTTGCCTTGCGCCAGGCCCCACTTCAAGTGTGCTCCCTCTCAGTGAATGGAACCAGCATATGCCCTTTTGTCCAAGCCAGAAGCCTAGTACCTTTCTTGCCATCTTCTGCCCCTTTTGTCCCCAATCTATCAAGTCATTCCATCAATTCCATGCCTCTTACATCTGTCTGTTCTCCCTCAGCCCCACTTCCTCTATCCCATGTCAGCAGCTGCCACCTGTCCCTGGATTCCGGGCCTCTCTGCCACCAGCCTTCCCTTTCACTGCTTCTCCACCCACAGCTGTTGGAGAGTGGGGACAGGCCTCCTGAAACACTTCGGATCATGTCACCTCCCTCAACAGAAACCCTCCAGTGGGCTCCCCGGGGATTTCGAGGTTAAGTCCAAATGTTTCGGCTGAACCAGGAGGCCCTGGTTATCTGGTCCTTCTCAGCTCTCCTTCCTTCCCAGGCCTCTTGCCTCCTCACCTTGAATCTGGGGATTCAAAACTACCTTTTAAAATTAATTAATTAATTAATTATGCTGCAAAAAGCTTTATTGTTTCATTTGGTCCAATGCATGGGAGAGAGCTTCACGGTGGTTAAAAGAATGACTAGTAGTTTCAGGGAGATGCTCAGGTAAAAGGCAGACACCAGGGGATGCAGAGGGGCCCTCAAAGGCCTCTGGGCTTCAAAGGCTCCTAGTCGTGCTTGAGGGTGAGCCTTTCCAAGAGATATTCGCCCAGCCCAGCCTGGGGGCCGGCAGCCTGCAGAGGTTAGTCAGGTGTCACCCATCTTCTTGATGAGTTTCACCTCCTCACCCAGGAAGTGGTTCTCCAGGAAGTCACAGAGGTGAGGGTCTGCGAGGATAGAACCCAGGGCCTGCAGTTCCAAAAGGGCCTGGTTCAGGTTCCTCTCCAAGGCCAGGGCAGCTTCCCTGGAGTCCTGAGTTTTGCCCACTCATCTTGGGGAGGCTTCAGCATGTCCTGGAAGAGAATGCAGCCACCACGCTTGTTTTGCAGCTTTAAAAGATGCTCAGCGCCCTCGCACATCTCTGCCAACTTGTGGAAGAAGTGGCCCACACCCTCGAGAGCCACATCTCATGGTTGAAATAGAAGCCCCGAGAGAGGTAGGTGTGGGAGGCCCGCAGATGCAGGTTGGCCGGGCAGTTGACCGTAGCCTCCACCTGGGTGGAATAATTCTGATGAATTTGGAAGCTCATGGTTGTTCGGCAATAAGGAGTTAAGGTAGGAAAAACACACTGGTGTGTTGGCTGGTCCCAGAGGTGGTTCTGAAGGTGGTGACTAGATAAGACGCAGGAGAGTGGCTGGAGGCTGGAAGAAGGGGCGTCCCTCAGTCTGTTCCGTCCAAACACCGTTGAAGCAAGAGACAGATCCGGGACCACCGAGGGCACTGCCTCAAAACTACTTTTAGTACGTCTAAGCCCTTAGAGTCTAAGGCAGTGGTTCTCAACCTTCTGGCCCTTTAAATACAGTTCCTCATGTTGTGACCCAACCATAAAATTATTTTCGTTGCTACTTCATAACTGTAATGTAAATATCTGATATGCAGGATGGTCTTAGGCGACCCCTGTGAAAGGGTCCTTCGACCACCAAAGGGGTCGCGACCCACAGGTTAAGAACCGCTGGTCTAAGGGCTTGTGTTCTTCCTGGTAGGGATTAAACCCTCCCTTCCACCCTCCTTCCCTGAACTTATCTTCAGAATCTTCTGGCCCACAGGTGCTTTCAGAGACCTTCTGTGTGGCTACACTAGCGCTCCTCAGTGTGCGTCACTGGCCTTTCTCTCCTCTGCAGGTGACCTTTAAGAGGGAGTGGCTGCATCTCCCTCCTCACCCAGCAGCCTCCCTACACAGAAAAGGTGCTTAGTAAATATCATCGAGTGGAAATGGATGCATTTACAAGACCTGGATGGCCAGGGTGTGAGGGGGGAGAGTGTTGGTCCCATTTCACAGATAATGAAACTGAGGCTCAGAGAGTGATTTAATGATTGGCCTAAGCCTTCTCAGCGTCACGGCACTTTAGGGTTGCCGATTTCCTGTCCAGGGCTCTTCCCTCTTCCTCGCAGCCACAGAATAGAGATCATCAAAGAAAAGAATTCTGTGTGGTCCCTTCAGTTCTGGTTGGTCCCTCAGGGAGCGTCCAGTGGGGCCCCTGTGGGAATGAGTGTGACTTTAGAGAAAGAGGCTTTGCTGTATTAGGAAGGGATTTCATAAACTGAAGTACTATTAGGTTTGGAGATCGCAAAGGGCTAGAAGTCCAAATGAACCGTTTTCTGACATAATTTGACCATTTATTTCACCGAAGCTATTATTCAAACCACAAATCCTCCCTGCTTCTGAAAGCTGAAGGGTCTGGTTACAGATGCTCATTGCTGGGTGGCTGCTTTTTTCTTCGCTCCCATAAATGCTCTTTGCCTACTTTTTTCTTTTTTTCCTTTTTTGATTGACTGGAATAAATGCATTGCAAAATGATAGATATTGTTCATTTAACTGCAGCATTTACTTTCCCCCTAAACTAGCGCTCTGTGTATGATTGAGCAGACTTCCCCCCCATTTAGCACCCACGGAAAACATTGCCCAAGATTGGGTCTGCGGCTCGGGGAACGTTTTTTTGCGGCAGAAGCTCTTAATGAAACGTTGGCAGATATTAGGGTTTTATGGACTGGAAAACAGTACAAATCAAAGCGCTTTGCTTACTGTTTATCTGTTTAGAACATTTTTACTTTCTAAACCTAGCAATGTTCATCTTTTTCATCCAGCATTTCGATTTGGTTCTTTACATATTGATTTTCCCGTTCACTGGCTCGCCGGGATGAAGTCGGAGCACTCAGGTGTGCTGTCTGTAAGAGTGGCGGCCGGGGCACCTGGATTGGGGGCTGGATTGGGGCATCCTTCGCTCTGAGATCCCTCAGCTTTGGGGCTGGGAGAGGGCCGGGCCCATGTACCAGTATGTCAACACATGTGTAACTCCATCTATTGAAGAAAGTCCGTATTATTAACCGGTACACCTGGTATAAAAAAGACCCCTACACCTCTCTTTCCCTTCCGTGGTTTCCCCTTGAGCCAGCAGGATGGGCCTTATATGTTAGTTTCTTCCCAAGATTCGCATGCAAACCTCCCAGCAAAAGTAGTGCTCTCTTACGTTCTCTAAGGAGATGTGATAGACAGGGCCCCAGCTGGAGCCAGCATCCATCAAGGATGGTTTGCCCAGGGGGTGGCAAATCTGTTTCTCTGAAGAGCCAAGTAGGAAATATTTTTGGCTTTCTTGGTCACACATGGTCTCTGCCACAACTCGCCAGGGCCAGCACCTAAATCTTGGGCATGGCTGCGTTCTGGTAAAACTGTGTTTATCAAAATGGA
>NW_005365325.1:202028-371498 GCF_000412655.1 Myotis brandtii
GGGGTGGGGAGGTGGGGAGGAGGCATTTGGCTTGTGGGCCAAAGCTGCTGACCCCTGGTTTAAATGAAAAGGCTTTAAGGGACAAGGTACAAATATATGGACAGGGAATGGACATGGAATGAACACGAGGCATCGAGGTGCCCACAAATGACAGCAGCAGGAAGCTGTTGCTCCCTCCAGGGCTGAAGGAGCAGGTGGGGACCTGGTGTGACTGGCACCCAGGGAGATGGGGCCCTGGGAGACTCTGGAGCAGGGAAGGAGAAGGAAAAACTCCCCCCACTTCACCTCCTCCCTCCCTCGGATCTGCCTGTGCCTCCCACAGTCTGATCCAATCAGGGACCCAGGGCGCAGTCCAAGGGGAAACAGCATCTCAGAGCAGGTGGAGCAGCAGGGAGAACAGGGGAACAGACGGGGGAAGAGGTTGAGGCACGGGAGAAGCAACAGCACGGGCGCTGTCTCTTCCGGGACGAACTTCTGAGAACCCACTCCTTTGGGGAGTGAAGGGAAGCTTGACTGGCCACATTCCTTGACCCTGACTTTATTCTAGAAAACTAACCCTCCCCCACAACTCTGCTCCAGGTCCCAGCATGCCCCTGGTCACAGCACTTGGTCTAATTCAGGCTAAAGAGACCCAGGCACAGAACTTGGGTTTGTTTGAGCTGTTGGGGAAGATACGCTTTCTGTTTTTCTGGTGGATCCGAACCTAGAGCTTTGGCAGCTGACTGGCTGTGTGGTGAGGCCCTCACAAGGGGAGAGCCTGGGCTCAGGAATCACAGGGGACAGTGGGGGCCTGAGCTGGGGAGAAAGCCAGGCCCGCACACTGTCTCTGAGCCCCCGGATCAAGCTACACCTGACCTGAATGCTCATTTCTCAGTTAGGTGAGCCCATACACTCCCCCTTTAACTGCAACCAGCTTTCTGTTTCTAGCAACTGAAGAATCCTGGCTGAGAGAGAAAGTCAGATTTATCCCGGAGCCAAGGCCTGCCTCCTCACAGCTGTGTGGACTTCACACGTGGCACACTAATCACCAAAGCATGCAGGAGGCAGGGACGCTCCCGTGTGCACGGACGTTGCCGTGTGTGCATGCAGCTGCGTTCAAGCATGACATTTACTGCCAGCGTGTATGATTCTCAGACCAAAAAAAAAAAAAAATCTTTCTTCTCTGAATATCTGCATGCCTGGACCTCATATGTCACAAAGACAGCAACTTCCTAGGTAATTACATAGGTATGGTGATAACCATAGCAACCTGGCAGTTCTGAGATGTAATGTCATGCAGATTGCTGCGGCTCAGGGACACTGTTAATATCCTACCTGCCCAGGTCTGTGCTGTTCTGTGGTGACTTTTTCCTTTGCCTGAACAGAGAGCTTCTTACCCCTCCTATCAGTCAGTGGTTCCCAAAGTTTTGAAATTTATGGGCCAGGAAAATGTTAGACACAAAGTTATTAACTCTATTGTGCTAGGAGCACTCTCCAAAAGACAAAACAAACACTACCATCTACTGTTATCATCATTTCGTAAAAGGAAGGGCATATTCACACATCTGAAAGGAGGCAATGAAAAGAGGACCTTGAATGGAGCACATTTACTTTTAAGAAAAATGCACAACTGTGGGGACAATGCATCTGGGGGGGGGTGTGTGTTAGGGGGGACACCTGTGCTCAGCCAGGACACTTGGATGAGGGACACGCAGGGCCAAAATCCAGCCCTCACTTTGCTCGCCAAGCTGTGTGCCCTGCATGGGCTGTGTCCATTCAGATGAAGGGATGTTTTTTTCTTTACACACAAAGGGGCATCCTGCTTGCCAAGCTGTGTGTGGACAGGGCTGCATCTGCCCAGAAGGGGCAACCTTTCCTAATCTGTGCAAAACACTTGTGGAGCTGGCAGTGGTCATGTACTCCATGGTTGTACTTCAAAAAGTGTCACCGAGGGCCTGTACTTTGACCAGTGCCTGGCATGTAGTAGGTGCTCAATAAATGTGTTCAATGAATGTTAAAGGGCTGACGGGAACTCCATCAAGGAACATCCCTGGCCTGATTCATGGTGGTTGGAAGAGGATGAAGCAGGCTAGGATGACGGGAAAGCAAACAAGGAAGAAGGTGGAGAACATGTTCAAGAGGAAAGGGCTCAGGAGGGGAATGCAAATATCGAATCCTCCTGCTGTATACCCAAAACCAATGTAATGTCATATGTCAAGGACGCCTCAGAAAAAGAGAGTGAAATGGAGAACTTGAAGGCGAAGAAGACAGCTATTAAGTGGAATAACCTGTTTTGCCCAGCCATTGTGTGCCCTCTCACCTGGCCAGGAGTTCAGGAGGTTCGCACCACCGTCCACTCTCTTTCAGATCTGCCTGTCTGCAGTGAGCATATGCTGGGCTCTGCTCTTTGCTGAAGGGTAAACATAGCAGCAAAGGCTCTGCCCAGTGGGATGAGGCCTGTGCTCTCCCAGGGATGCCTGTGCTAGGGCGACATGTCTGTCTAGCTCTGAGGTTCAGCGTCAAGGGGCCTGTGGTAATGGAGCTCATGTGTGGCCAATGACATGTGAGCAGAAGTGATGTGGTCACTTCTGGGTGGAAGCTCTGAGAGTCACTGAAGGGCTTGCTAGCCTTGCATTTCCCTCTTTGCCATGACGATTGGCAATGTTCCAGATAGAGTGCGTTCCAACTGCTGGGTCCCAGAGTGAAGGTGACATGGAGACTTTCAGCCAGCCCACAGTGGACATATAATGTAGATGAGAAAGAAGCCTTCATTTTTCTCAGCCACCAATATTCATGGGATGTTTGTTACTGCAGCATTAGCTTCCTGTTCTAACTAATACAAGGTGGATTGTTCCTGCATATCTAAGTCACCTTCTCCAACAGCCTATCCATAATAGGCTGACAATGACATCTCCATCTGCTCTATTCCTTTTTCCCTTTCTCAAATTCTGATGGGAAAAAGGCTGTCATTTGAACTCTGTTACACCCGATAAGAGTTAAGCCTGCAGAGCTCCAGGTAATAATTAATCTTGCATCTCAGGCTGCAAAAGGGAAGGTTGGAGCATCAGTAGAGAATGTATTGGTGAGTTCTGATGTTGTGAAGTGACTGGAAGGTTATTTAGATAAACGGATTAGTCTGATTGAAATGGTTCCCAGAAGTAAATGTCAATGAACCAGACGTGGTAATTTCTTGCTCATGAAGTAGTGTTAGTATGCATGTGATTTGAAGTTTATGGTAAAACACACACACGAGATTACCTCTTGGGCTGTGGATGGTGTAAACAGGGGATGGGGTCACCATGAAAGGGAACTGTTTGTGCCAAAGATGCTTAGCTGTAGCAGGATGACGGCCAGACTCAGGTTCCTAGAATGTAGTTGTGAATCACAAACAGTAAGCCCAGGCCAGAAACATAGCTTGTGTGTCGAAATTACCATCGGCTATGAGTAAACACCTGCTAAGCAAATTCCGAGTGGCCTCCCTGTCCTGAAGTTCTGCTTCAGTGCTTCAGAATAACAAGTGTTGCCTTCGGAAGGAACAAATGCCCTCTTAAAATGTGTGTGGGGGTGTGTGTGTGGGATTTTAGGGCAGAGATAGTTACCCGGTCACAGGCGCTGTTCAAATGTGTGCTCCAAAGAAAGGGTTCTGTGATTGAAAAACAATAATCAAGGAAATACTGAGTTAAAGTAAAAGAAGTTTCTTTATTGTGGCAGTTCTTGGAGGTTCTAACACGTCAACATTCATTGTGAGTCTCCAGAAGGGGCACATGCTCAGTTGTGTGCAGCCACCACAACTTCCCAAACTTTTTTGACCACAGAACTCAGATAGACAGACAGATGAACAGACAGAGGGAATGGAGGGATGCAGAGGTGAAGAGTTGAAGGGATGGGGATATGGGTATAGATATATAGATATATTTAGCGTTTCACTGGGCTATTTGTAAGTTATGAAAGAATTCAACAACCTCATACTAGTAAGGATACCTTTGGTTAGATAAACAGGATTCCTTTGATGTAAGCTCTTCCAGTGAAAATTAAATCAGCTAATTAGATTAGGATGCTTTGGGGCACAGGAAACAGACTTAAACAATAAGGACATTATGTCACCTAAGAAATCTGGAGGCAGGGGATTTCAGGACTGGTTTGTTCCGAAGCTCTACTGTATTCTCATGACTCAGATGTTTCCTCTCTTTCTGCTCTGCCTTCCTCTGCACAAAGGCAAAGCTCCCCTCCCTCCGGCCCCAACCTATTGAGAGATGTTGCTGTTGTTTATGGGACCAGGCAGGTATAATCTTCCACAAAGTTGGAGAAAGCCATTTCCTTCTGGCTCCCTTTGTAAGAAGGAAACTTTCCCACTAGCTCCTGCCAAACTCTCCCTTAGGTCATGTGTCTGGGGCAAGGTTCACAGAGGTGAGGGAGATGAGGGGAAGGAATGAGGGCATGGAGAGAGAAGACTGTGATACCAGCCTCCATGGTCTTGTGTGTGGACTCCAGAGAGAGGGGCTACCAAGAGAAGCTGGAAGGATGGTTTGTCTACGAATTCCTTGAGAGAACTTGGGAGAAGAAGGCAGCTGCCCTTTGGAACTGAGAAGAATGGGAGAGGGTGAGAGAAGAGTTCACTCCATCACTAAAGTGGCCCAGCTATAGGAGGTACAATTTAACCTCAAGGCCAGCAGAACTCCCTCCCAGCATCTGCAAGGAACAGCAACAGCCGTGAGAGATACCTTCCCTGAGCTTTGGAGGCCCATGGGGGCTGGGAGTCACTGTGGGGACAGCATTTCCAAGACTTTATCCAGGGTTTCCTCCAAAAGGTTGCAGGGACTTTGAGGAGAGAACCAGAGGACCTGCTGGTGCAAAGGCAAGCCAGGGAAATGCATGCCACTCGATGACAATGACCCCCACATCCGGAGAGCATCCTGCCATTTACAAAGCACTATCTTTATGCTACATCTTCCCAGCAGAGGGGATTATTCCTATTTTGTACATAAGAAAGCAAAGACTCAGAGAGGCTAAGGGACCAATCCAAGGTCTATCATGGTGGTGCCATGATGACTCTGGGTCATTTTAGGTTTTCTGACTCTCAGTGAGAGTGGGATGCAAGTGAGGCACCTTGGGTGCAAAATATAAGGAGGTGGGGTCCTTGGGCATGAGGGGATTGGGGCACAAAATTTAAGCATTAGGCACTCGCTCCTGGGGTCATGCAAATGCACCATTGGCCCCCTGAAATTTTGGCCCTAGACACCTTGTTTGCCTCGCCCGCACGCCATTAGCTTCAGTTCCCTGTCCCTGTCCAGTGAAGGAGGGCTCTGTAAGAGAAGTCTCTTGCTGGGATTGCACCCTAGATATCTCTGGCCCCTGCTTGCCTGTTGAGCAAGCCTGGGGCTTCACCATGAGCTATATCCCTACTGAGAAGTTGCCTAGAATTTCAATCTGTTCTTGCAGCTAGGGTGTGTCGGGGGAGGAGAAGGAGACTGTTGCCACCAGATATGCCAGGCATCACAAACAAACAACAAAAAAGATTCGTGTGTTCAATGGAGCTGAATTTTAATTGATACTTTCTCAAACTGTGGTTCTGAACCAACATCCCTCAGCCCCCAAAGATGATGAAGGGGGTGTGGTTTAACGCCACAATTAGCAGACAACCCCACAACAAATACAGTAAACATTAATCATATTAAATATTGAACGCAGACTTTGGTACGCTTGAAGAGCAATGGGTTTTTAAAATTTTATTTTACAGAAGACAAAGCAATGATTGTGGAGGAATTATTCCAATGTCAGAGCTGAAGGGAAATAATGTAACATTCTGGAATTTATATAAAAATTACAGCTTTGTTGTGTTGCACACTATATATAGTAATTTAATCATTTGCAGCTGATTAATTTCAGTGAAGGAAAATGTAGCATTATGCATCCCTAATGGAGTTCCAAGGTTTAAATTCTAATCGGGAGCTGGGCACAGTTTAAGTCTAAATGAGCAATTAGCTTGGGCAATGGACACTTAGGTTGAAATGGAGTCATCTGTTGACATGCACTGAATCAACAACAGAATAGCAACAAAGATCATCAGAAAAAATGCTTGCCCAGAACGCTCTCTGCTGGGTTAATAATTATAATCCCTTACATTAGCAAAGTGCTGTTGCACTTTAGACAACGTTTTCTTGTACATTTATCTCATTTGCTTTGGCCTTCACGTAGGTCTGAGAAGTGGGTGTCTGTGCTCCATTTTATGGCGAGGAAACTGAGGAGCAGAAACATTAAGGACCCACCGAGGAAGAACATATTGCGGCAGGACGTGAGCCCGGATGTTCTGGCTTCTAAGCTAGGACTCTTTCTACCTCAAGATATTTTCTGGGGAAATTTGCACCATCACATCATTGAGATCCCCCAGAGTAAAATGCAAAGGTAAGAAGGATACTCATAAAAGTGAACCGTGACAAAATCCTCAATATGTACCCAGCACCGTGCTAGATGCTTTACAGGTGTTGACCCAGTTAACCCTTGCATACACCGAGGAAGCAGGTACCATTAAGATCCCCTTTTACAGATGGGGTTCAGATGAGTTAGGTTACTTGCTCAAGGATACAATTGGGATTGAAAACGTCACTCTTTACCATAATATTTAGCTCCTCTCAAAGGTGGTCCTTCAATGCCGGGCTAAGGTGTCTAATCTTAGAGTCCATTTGAAATTTGGTGTATTTGGTTGTGAAGGCACATTTTGGACCAGAAACTACACAGAGTCCTTGTGCCATGTATCTTCACATACATTCCCCCTCCTCCACCCTGCTCTGGGCCAGGAAGGAGAAACTGAGTGGATCTGTTGGGTCTGGCTGTGTGGGCAATGGCGGGAGGTAGGAGGGAAAGAGGAGAATGGGGGCTGGAGTGTGTATTCTCCTGTTTTCCTCAGTACAGGACTGCCATAAGTTATAGTCAGAGGTCCTGTCATGTGGCTACACTGCCCCTTCTCCCTTCAGGCCCAGAGGTGGTCATGGTGCCACTGTTACCAGCCCTGGGGCACTGCACCCTCCCTTCTTACAGTTTCTCTACAGTCTGCCTTTCTTTAACTAAGGAGTGATGCACAGAAGAGCTACCTGCTCCTAATACAATCAGGCCCTCTGCTTCATGGGCAGCCCTGGCAGGACCTGGGAAAGCATTGAGATTCTGTTAATGTAGCAGTCAAACTGCCAGAGGCTGGCATCACCATTGCGCCACCTGCTGGAAGTTTAGAAAAAGAATCTGAAATTCTTGCTTTGGCTATAACTAGTAGCTTCACAAAACTAATGATTATTTTTAATTCTTCTCATTTTGTCTTATTATACAAACTACACAGGGTTATGATAGACAAATTAGGAGGTTCATATAAGTAAAACAAAACATAAAAATTACAATCCTGTCACCCAGACATTACCATTTTGTTGGCTATCCTTCCAGTCTTTTTTTCTGGTTGGATATACATAAAATTCATATACACTATTAGTCTCCTTCAGTGCACATTCTTTTATAGCCTGATTTTCAAACTTAACAATACATCTTAAATATCTTCAAGTATCATTAATTATAATATGCAGCATAACTTTTGCTTAGCAGTGTTTTATATCTCTATCAGAATTTTAGAACCTCTTCTTACATACTAATTACAGTGTGGTCTATGCTTTGAGTTTTCACTACATCTAATATCCCCTCTTCTTTATTTTTTTCTCCCTCCCTCCTTCCTTCGTTCCTTCCTGTTTTCATCTTCTTTATTTCCCCTCCAGTAGAAAAGGTCTACAGCAGATGTTTGGGGCAATAAGTTGCAGTCTCTCTTGACTCCCTCACCCCTGCATCTGGAAGCTCCAGGGAATTCTGCCGAGCCCTGGACCTCTCTTCCAGGTGGGCTCTGCTGTCCCTGCCTTAGAAGACAGAACACTCTGCACTCTGAATCGAGATGGGCAAGAAAGATGGGATCCCAATCTAGTGCCTCCCCTGGTGTCTAGTAAAAACACAAAAAGCTAACAATTCGTGATCACTTACTCTGTGCCAGCCTGGCTCCAGTCTAAGACCCTGACATGAATGATCACAGCTAAGCAGACAGAATCCTTACAACTGTAGTGCTTCTTCTTTCTTTCCTTTCACCTGACATCTGAGAACACTAAACTTGAGAAGTGCAAATGATCTCACCCAAGATCTCTAGCTATTAGGGTCCCAAACCTCAGTGTGCAGAAATTGCCTCATAAAAGAAAAGGAAACAAAACAAAAATGATTCTCAGCTTCTCTTTTTAAAAAAAAAATGGGAACATCTGGTAACGTGAGTCTGTGTGCCCCCACAGCAACCAAGAGCTCGAGCTGAGCAGTGGTGCCCACGTTAGACTAGACAGACTCTCCAGTCGCACCACCTCCACCTCCCACAAATTCTCCCCACACAGAGAGAGGTGTACTGCCAACCACACTGTGGGGGCAGCTGGTTTCACCTAGCAGAACAAAAGAGCTTACAGAAAGACATCAGGCTCAGGGCACTGCGTGCCTGGCCGGCTCTGTTTGAGAACCAGGGAGTGTCCATTACTGCCTTTAAAAAATTGCTTGTCTCTTCTATCCATGAGTGTGGGAATGGATTCTGAAGGTGCCAGAACAGGAAAGGAGGAACATGGCTATAGGTCAGACTGAAACAGTTGCCATTACCAGAGCTACTGGCAGTTCATAAACAAGAGAGAACATTGTGATTGCAAATGTGGGAGATGGATTGGGGTGAGGGGCGCACTGGAGACCAGGAGACTGTTGTTGCGGTGCCTGGCCCACAGCAGGTGCTCAGTGTGTGCTGAACAAATGGCTTTGGTGAAAAACTGGTAATAGTCTGAACCCGAAGAAGGGCAGGATGTATGGGGTGGGTAGCAGATAATAAATTAATGTGATTCCGATGCTTGGGAATGATACACCTCATCATAGTCAAGGTGGCAGTTAGTTCTAGGGACTGGGAAGGAGTTGTGATTGGAGAAGGGATCAATAGGGTTTCAGCTCTGTTGGTACTATTTTATATATCAAGCTGGGTGATATGTGATTCTTTACCTCTTGTAAATCTGAAATATTTCATGGTAAACCTTCTAAAAGGCATTTTAGAGGAAGAATAGAAAGGGTTGTGTTTTGGAACCTTCTGCATGTGCAATCGCATTTCAACAGGAGACAGTTCATTTACATTGCAGAGAGAATGTCTAGTGGAGGAATGTCTAGTTCCAGCAACCTGTCGGTGGAAGAGATATTTACAGGGAAAAGAAGCGTCTTTGGGCCCCACCTGCAGTCACATATGCGTGACTGACCCTGACTGTTCTACCCAGTGGCATAGAGGGCTGGACCTGGGGGCCCTCAGGAGGGCAGACTGGGCAAGTCGGCTGGTGTTTCCTCTGAGGCCACCCAAGAAGCATGTCAGCAGCAGCCATTTTAATAGTCACACACCTCACCCCAAAATGCCCTCTGTGAATTTCTCATATTTTTCTTTAAGCCGAGATGAACATGCTAATCTTTCTCCTCTCTCTGCTTCACATCAAGCCCTGGGGCACAGCCTTGCATTATTCATGAAGGTTTACATTAATCAAATGCTTCAAAGTTTCATAAAGTTTCTATTTTGGAGCACACATTCTTTGTAGAGTTGGCACTTAGTGGACAATGGGATGTGTTTTGGAGGTTCTCCAGCATTCTTAATTCCCATCTGCTTTGTTTGCTGCAGCTGTTTTATTTCTTCCCCAGAGACCATCTCTCGGAATTCTGCAGCGTGTAGACTGTTTTCAAATAAATACAAGCACCAGGAAATACTTTATGGATGTAATAGATGGAAAAAGAACATTGAAATAGTCACATACACTTGGCTCATCTTCTCTGCCTAGTGACATCCTGTGATGCCCATGTATATAATTTTTATATTTTGGAGAGGCACTACTTGCCCCTCAATGTCTATTTTCTCTTTTTTGCTCAAAAATTTCCCAGGTTTTCACAACACTCTGTTGCAGTGGCCATGTGACCAACTTCTGGCCAATGGAGTATAACAGAAGTCTCGCCTGTGATTTTAGAATAGGAGCACCACCCACCTCTTTTTCTGCCTTCCTGCCCTCTGGGATGTTCTGTCGTGGCAGGAGCTTAGACTATAAGGAGGAATCAATGTGCCTGTGGGTAGTGAGGCAACAATATAAAAGTAGCTGAGGTGTCAACCCTCAGAAGGCCTTACCAGCCCTGGACTTCCTAAAAATGAGGAAACCATTGTGTGTTCTGGGGAGGGTAGAGGTTAGGAGGTTAGGGGAATGTCGAGACATACAAACTGAGCTAATCTTTAAGAAGGCAAAATCTCCTGAATGTTTTGTAAGAAACACTTTAACAATTAGAGATTATCTACCTGGTTTAATATAGAAGGATGTAAGTTGGAAGGACTGACCCCAAGGTGCAGAGTCCTGGAAGCATAAAGAACTTCCTGTATAATATCAGACCAACTTCCTGCCCATCTCCTCTTGCCAATACCCACAACCCTAGCACTAATGCTCTGAATCGCCTGTGATGTTCACAACTGTACTAGAAGAAAAGAGGAGCCAATCTCACTAAGAGTAATGATGCCTCCAACACCACTGAGTTGCAAATAGTTGAACAATATTAGATTACTGGTATTTTTCTTATTATAAAAGCACAAGGATGAAAATCACCAGTAATCCCATTATCAAGTTATCATTCTGATCTATTTCCTTTCAGTCTTTTTGAACACAAATATAATACTAGAGGCCCGGTGCACAAAATTTGTGCACTCAGCAGCGGGGGAGGGGGGTCCCTCAGCCTGGCCTGTGCCCTCTCACAGTCCGGGAGCCCTTGGGGGATGTCCAACTGATGGCTTAGGCCTGCTCGGGGAGTGGGCCTAAGTTGTCAGTCAGACATCCTTAGCACTGCTGTGAATGCGGGAGAGGCTCCCACCACCGCTCGCCAGCCGTGAGCCTGGCTTCTGGCTGAGCGGTGCTCCCCCTGTGGGTGCGCACTGACCACCAGGGGGCAGCTCCTGCCTTGAGTGCCTGCCCCCGGTGGTCATAGCGACTGGTTGTTATGCCGTTTGGTCGATTTGCATATTAGCCTTTTATTATATAGGATAATTTTCATATATCAATATGAATTCTTCTACAATATGATTTTTAATCATCTTTACTCCAGACCATCATATGGCTATACTCTAATGTATTGTCCAGTCAATGCCCTAGTCCTGAATACATCTAACCGCCTCTCAACTTCTCTCTCTCTCTCTCTACTCTAAATAATACTGGGATGAACATCCTTGTAGATAAGTATTTGCACACATCCTGGTGTTTTTTTTTAATTAGGGTAAACTCCTGGAACTGGAATGCAGGAGATTTAACCCCAGGGGCTGCTTCCCCCCCCCCCCCTTTAAAGACCTATTTTGATGTGAATGATATTTCACTGTCTCATCTGCTTGGGCCACTCTCAATCAGGTTTCCAGAACAATAACCCATTGTCTGATTTAAGTTAAATGATAAGAGAATTTGAACATTTCTTGTTCTGCATTATTTTTTTTTAATTTTTATTTGTTTTTTTTGCTAAAAGTATTACAAAGGGTGTTTTGCATTATTGATAGGTTTTGTTTTCATCTTCTACCACTGCAAGCAGTTAAAAATACAGCCTGGAGAAGTGGCATTTTTCTTTCAGAAGATGAATTGGTAATTTATTCAAATGAGGCTGGGTACTTGTTTTAAATTATTACCTTATGCAAACCTCTAATGAAATGAAGTCGGTTTACATCTTTAAATAACCTTTAATATTTGTAGAAGTAAATATCTCCATTTGACGAGAATGGAAATTGTCAGAATTTTCATTTTCTCACAGTTTAGCTCACTCACAATGGCTGTCAGACAACCCAATGATATGACACAGAGACTGCTAATCGTTTCAGCAGAAGGCAGTGTTTCCAAGGTCAGGGAAAGGAACTGCAGACACTAATGAAGTTTTATTATCAGAACATAGGGTTAGGATTGTGACAAGAGACAGTGGTGGCAATGACATGTAGTTAGAGTGTTAAAGCGTGTGAAGTCTCTAGCTGAATCTCAGGGACAGAAATATTAAGAAGGCTAGACTGATGAATACCCCTAGATAGAAACAGATCAGGTCTCAGCTTATTTGGCTGGAAGGAAAGCAAAAACAAACAAACAAATAAAACTGGAAACAAAACACAGAAATAAGCAAGGGTTGTGTAAGTATCCTTGACATACCCGAATGATGAAGTCTGCATGCTTGGGTGTGATTGTTCTCATGAAGCACGAGGTAGGGAAAGCTGGTTCTAATGGATTACAATTCTGCTAAGGATTCCAGGTTTGAAATACTGTCTTATCATGGATTTGTAATTATTTTTGCAGGGGAAGGGGAAGGGAAATGAAGAGAAGAGGGGAGAAAAGGAAGGCGAAGAGGGTCCATCTTCATCCAAATTGGAGCCCACAACTGTCCATCTCGATGAGATGGTCACTCCAGAGTAGCCCTTGTCATTTATCTTTCATTCATTCATTTAGTACATATTTACTGTCTACTAAGTGCCAGGCACTGCTCTACCACACACAGGGGCTATAGGGGCAAATAAGACACATGAAGCTCTTATTTTCACAATCTCCATGCTTTGGATAATTAGAGAGATAATTAACACATAAGGAAATATATCAAATAGCAGTATATGATATGCAAAGAATTATAACAAAGTGAGGTGATAGAATGATTGGGAGGCTATTTCATGTATGGTATGTGTCAGTTTTAAAACAAGTCCACAATCTTTGACACTCGTCTCATTAAGAGGTGGAGGCTAGATCTATTTCCCTTATACCTGGTGGTGGCCCTTGTGACTGCCTGAAAAAAATGGGATGCAGAAGAGTGGCATCCATGCAGCTCCCGCTGGGTTTTCTTGGAACACTCACTCCAGGAGTCTCCAGCTGAATGTAAGAAATCCAGCTACTGTGAGGCCACCATGTGGAGAGACAATTCAGAGAAAAAGATGCCTGAGCAACCAGCTGTGCCGACTCCCAGCTGTTTGCATCTTCTCAGCCCAGGTGCCAGCAGTAGGATGAAGAAGCCTTCAAGATAACCCATTGGTCAGCAACCACATGAGAGACCCAGAGTAAAAACTGAATAGCTGAGCCCCCATCCTCTCAGATTCCTGAGCCAAATAAATAATAATTACTGTTTTGAGCCACTGTTTTGGCAGTGGTCTGTTATATAGCAATAGAGAATTGGAGCAGCATGGTCTAGAACAGTGGTCGGCAAACTCATTAGTCAACAGAGCCAAATATCAACAGTACAACGATTGAAATTTCTTTTGAGAGCCAAATTTTTTAAACTTAAACTATATAGGTAGGTACATTGTTATTAACTTAATTAGGGTACTCCTAAGGCTTAGGAAGAGCCACACTCAAGGGGCCAAAGAGCCGCATGTGGCTCACGAGCCGCAGTTTGCCGACCACGGGTCTAGAAGGCTTCTTTGAGAGAGATTACATTTGAGTTGAAGACTTCAGGGTCATGAAGGAGCTGGGGGAGGAAGAACATTTTCGGTAAAGGGAACAGTGCAAAGATTTTTTTAAAAAAGTATATTTTATTGATTTTTTACAGAGAGGAAAGGAGAGGGATAGAGAGTTAGAAACATCGATGATGAGAGAGAAACATCAATCAGCTGCCTCCTGCACACCCCCCACTGGGGATGTACCCGCAACCAAGGTACATGCCCTTGACTGGAATCGAACCTGGGACTCTTCAGTCTGCAGGCCAATGCTCTATCTACTGAGCCAAACCGGTTAGGGCAACAGTGCAAAGATTTTAAGGCAGAGGTGCATCCGGCAAGTTTAAGGGAAGAGAGAACTATGAGGCCAGAGCCTAACATGATGAAAGTGGTATGAATACCAGCATGTAGTAGGTGCTTTAAAATTATTAGCCATTTTCAGTATCATTGAGTGTCTTCTGATGCCAGGCTCTCTGCTTGGAACTGAATTCCATTCATTAAGGTTTTTGACCGTAAGGGAACTTTGCTTTGGGTTGAAGATGCAGACTCACCCAGTTAATATAATAGATTGATGCCAAGTGTGGCCATAGTCACCTTCCAAGTTTAATATGGAGACACTGGTATAGCTTGAACCCATTTTCTATCCTATCCCAGTGGCATGGTTAGTGGTAAATAAATTTTCCCAACCCTCATATCATACAACTGAGGTTCAGGGGGAAAAGAAGGTGCATGTTTGGATACTGCAATTTCCTCAAATAGAAAAGGATTTAATACCTTCCTATTGAAAAGAAACAGTTCCTTAGATTGAGGAGTTTGGGCATAAATAATTCACTACAGTGCTATATGGATCTATGTTTCAAGGACTGCAAATATGCCTATGAGTGCCATTGAACTGTCAAATCACCTGGTCTTCAAAGGCCATTTCGTAGTCTCAGCCTTCTTTAAACTGATAGCCTATCTTGTAGCTAATGTGTAATATACTAAATGAAAATATTAAGTGACATTATCAGAAAGTGAATGGAAGTAGTCTGAACCTGCATCTTGTGGCAGTTACAAATGCCCCTCTCAATGAATGACACACAGACCTGCTCCCAATAGAACCAGGCAGAGGTTGCTTTCAAGGGACTGGACAGAGTTGTCATTTGGTATTTTCAGCACCCAGAGACAGCTGAGACAGGAATGAAGAACTATAGTCATGTTACCCTCTTCAAGCAAAAGTGTGTCTAGAGCCTCCGATCTTTGCACGTGCAAACTGCTGTCTCTTAGTGCCATCCCCAAATATCAGGGCTCTTTGGATGCAAGTGACACAATCTCACATTGGCTTAAGCAAAAAAGTGGACTTCTTTAGTTCATGGACTCAAACTGTGGAAAAGTAGGTGGAACTGGGCTTAGGTACACTGGGATCCAGGAACTCTATCACCAGGAGGATGCTCGCTTCCTTTCTTTTCTGTTTCTCTCTGTGCGGTGTCATTACTATCTAGACCAGATTCTATAAATGACGGGGGGCATGACCTTGGGCTACTCCTAGCTCACATCCTTACAGCTACCAAAGATGAAAAAGAACTGTTTCTCCCTTGCTTATATTTTATAAAACCCCCAAGAATACACTCTAGTGACCTTGAGTCACTTGGCCATCTTCTTTGGTCAATGATTATGACCAGACAGTGAAGGCTTGTGACTAGCACAGAGGGGCAAGATCTGTTACTAGAAGAGGTTAGGTAGGTGAGACATATTTGACAGATAAAAAATCGTAGTGTCTTCTTCCCAAAGGGAAATAATTTGGTGTAATCTGAGATCAGGGCTCACAACCTGCCAGCTCCTGTCACCTCTCTCTTCTACCCTAGACTTAAGATTCAGGGCTTACCTGATGGTGAAGAGGATGTTTCTACAGTTCAGCTCACTCAGGGTATGGATTTCCCCTTGTAAAGCATTTGGGCTTCAAGGACATAGATTTCATAGTATCAGTGGCTTTTCACATGGAAGAGACTGCTTAGCCCAATGCCATTATTTTACATGTGATGGGATTCAAGACATTCCCACATAAGAATGGACAGATGTGTGGAGGTTAAGAGGAGAGAGACAGGGAGCAGCTGCCATGCTGAGTTGGTTCTGTTGAGAAAAGTGAGTGGAGAGAAACATTAGGACACTGGCCAGAGGTCATGCTATGCAGTTCTCTCCCTTTGTGGCCTTTCTGGAGCCTTAAGTAAAATGTATATTATTTTTTCAAGATATTTTGTCCAAGTTGGATTGGCATTTAAATATATCACAACATTAACAGTGACCAGAAGGAACCTACTTATAATATCTGCAGTGTTTTCTGCTCACTTTTTATCCCCACCAGCAGCGCTCCCCCTCATACACATACACACTTATGCACTCTTATGCACCCACCAGCCCGAGCATTTTGCTATGTTAGTGCAGATGAAGAAAAGTAGTAGGAAAAATGTAGAAGCCAGAGAGACAAGAAGATTTAAATTGGAAGGACAGGAAACTCAGACCAGAAGAAAGAACAG
Source organism: Myotis brandtii (assembly GCF_000412655.1). Taxonomy (NCBI): domain Eukaryota; kingdom Metazoa; phylum Chordata; class Mammalia; order Chiroptera; family Vespertilionidae; genus Myotis; species Myotis brandtii. The sequence goes on from NW_005365325.1 coordinate 218,001, forward strand.
GTTGGGAAAGAGAGCATAGTGATGGGGAAGAAAGAGTCTCTTTAAGCTGTGAGTTTTAGGCAGAGTATTTTGGGGTACTTACAGTGAAGGAAAGAAAGACTTGAGGGCCTTGTTATATAGCGCACCCACCAGCCCAAGCATTTTGCTATGTTAGTGCAGATGAAGAATAGCATTAGGAAAAATGTAGAAGCCAGAGAGGCAAGATTTAAATTGGAAGGACAGGAAACTCAGACCAGAGGAAAGAACAGGTTGGGAAAGAGAGCATAGTGATGGGAAAGAAAGAGCCTCTTTAAGCTGTGAGTTTTAGGCAGAATATTTTGGGGTACTTAGAGTGAAGGAAAGAAAGACTTGAGGGCCTTGTTATATAGGTAGGAAGTAGAAAGAGACAGGGTGATACAGAAAAATAATTTCAAAACATTGTGTTATGCAGTTTTAATGTAATCCTTCTCACTCCTAAATATACACTCAAAAAGAATTGAAAACATGTTTATGTAAATCTTGTACATGAATATTCATAGCAGTATTATTCGTAATAGCCAAAAAGTGGAAACAAGCCAAATGCCCACCAACTGATGAATGGATAAATAAAATGTGGTATGCCCATACAGTGGAATATTTTATATATATATGGCTAATATGCAAAGTGTCCCCTAGGGAGTTCAACCAGGAGACCAGGAGTTTGATTGCTTGCTATGATGTGCTCTGACCACCAGGGGGTGGTGTGGAATAAAGGAAGGCCCTGGCTGGCAGCCAATGGCAGCCGGAGGCCAGGGAAGGGAGGACCTGGCTGGCAGCTGGAAGGCCCCGATTGGCCCTGATCGCCAGCCAGGCCTAGGGACCCTACCTGTGCACAAATTTCATGCACCAGGCCTCTAGTTTAGCCATAAAAGGAAATAAAGTACTGATACATGCTACAACATGGGTAAACCTTGAGAACATACTGCTTTGTGAGCGAAGCCAGTCACAAAAGAGCACATATTATATGATTCCATTCATATGAAATGTCCAGAATAGGCAAATCTTTAGAGAAAGAACATAGATTTGTAGTTGACTAGGGTTTAGGGGAACTGGAACATTACTGCTAAGAGGAAGTAATTTTATGGGTAATGAAATATTCTAAAATTTATTGTGATGGTTGCATAATTCTGTGACTATTCTAAAAGCCATTGAATTGTACACATTAAGTGGGTGATTTGTGATCTCTGAATATGTTAATAGAACTTTCAAAAACAACAATAGCAACACAAACAACAACACAAAACCAGACTGACATGTGGGAAGGTGGGGAGTTGGTCCAGAATCAATCAGTGTAGTTGTCTAACTGCAGCAGGTTTGACTCAGCAATCTCTTTAAATTGCAGGATCAGTACAGAACTGACCCGCATGTGCAAGGTTTGTGTGGTCTTGTGGCTTGCTGCGGTTGTGGCTGTTGCTATAAAGCCACAAAGTGGTGGACCAAACTGAGATACCTACCAATAAAGAAGCCAGCAGCACAAGCATCCAACAATTGCCTTCCCCTTGCCTCTGTGCATATCGCACATTCTATCCTGGACGATGGTTTAGAATAACCAGTCATTTCATAAAATGTAGGGCAGTGTTTCTCCAAAACCACCTCATTTCTGGTGGTGGTGATGATAAGGGGAAAGGATTGGAATGATTTCCTCTGTCCAGATTAAAAGCAAGTCATTGAGGGCAACTTTGGATCCCAGCCATGCCAGAGCCTGATTTTTAGATCAAAATATGAGGCTGCCACATACAGCAACCGTGACAAGAATAACAGGAATTCTGTCACTGTTGTGCGTTTGGCATGTTTAAAAAAATGTGGCATTTGGCTTTACTTCCAAGTGAAAATCTTGAATATGTATTAGTAATTATTTCTCTCCTCCACCATTTTTTTTCTGATTAGGTGATAGTAATAGTCAATAGATGGGCTAATAGGATATAAATGAGAGCTTTAGTTATATTAACTACCAACAGGAAATAATTTATTTTTTTCATTTTAAAACAACAAAATTTCTTCTTTAACTAGAAGGTTTGTATTCTTATCAATTGTTGAAGTGGGGAGTGTTAATATTTATCTAACATAAAAAGTATAAAAATCTAAAGTTGTATGTATATGTATCATAGTAATCTCTTAAATGAGTTCAATATCTCTGGCCCCTGGAGAAGGCACTGATTGAAAGCAGGAGAGAATGTAGATGTGACTCCACTGCACAAATTCTGTGTCAACCTCGGCTGGTTGCTTAACCTCTCTGAGGTTTGGTTTCCTTAGTTCTCAAATAAAGATCATAGTTCTTGATCCACCACCCTAGACATGTGTATTATTGCTTTCCCTGTCCAAAGGCCCACCTAGCCAGTAATTCATGATTTGCTTTTTTTTTTTTAAATAGGGAAGCATCAGACAACCAGATTACCTTTTCCAGAAATTTGAGCTAAGGAATACAGATGTTGGTGGATGGTGGGTGTAGTGAAGCTGAGGAGTCATGATGGCTGTTGTGTGAGACCATGTATGAAATGAGGAGGAAGGGGAGCTGGTCAAGAAAGAGAGAAAAATGTGGGCAGAAACCCTCAGAGAAACAGATGAGGGAGACCATGTGGCCACTGGAAGCAGAGTAGCCTTGGATCTCAGCGTTCCCGGTCCAGTTCATCTGAAAGCCTGGCTACACTCTCATTGTTGTCCTTGGATTCTTTGAGACTCTAAATGTCTATGCTGAGCCCCACTTTTACTTACTTTGAGCCCGTTTGAGTGTGTTTGTGTTTCTTAGGGAAAAAAAGAGGGGGTGTGATGTAGCCTAATTTAAAACATCTTCCTTGCTACCTTATAGAATTATATCAAGGATCAAGTGATTTCCCCTAATTGAATATGGGCAGGAGCCATGCATGTAAAATATGTATTACTAAAATATTTGCTTAATTGAACTGAAATTGGTAAAGTGTGAAGATACTTTGAAAACTGCAAAACACAATGCTGATGGAGAGCATAAGCAATTATTAATAATTTGATTAAGATTTTATGAAACCCCATTAGTCATTTCTGTGTATCTGCCACAACGAATAAAGCCAAAAGAAATGGCTAAATATGTAGAAATTGGGTGAATGTTCACTTCTTCATCTGAGCGATTTAAATTCGAACCCTCTTCTAAAGTGAAAGGAAAACTAAAATTCTCTGCAGGCAGAAGTCAAGTTGGTTCATTTTGTAAACTTTCCAGCATGGAGCTGCCAGGGTCTAGGAAAAGACCAGATTTTCCATCTCAGCTAAACTCCTGGCTCCTCTGCTGGAGATGAGTGAAGGCTTGAGTTGATCAGCTTCACACGTCTCCATATAGTGCAAATGGGCATTAGGACAGTAACTCAACTCCCAGTTATTAAAGAAGTGCTTCTGGGGATGCCCAATTGTCCTGGTCACCTCTGTTGGCCAACTTCATGGTTACTCCACTTTACCTGCCTAACCTACAGGCTATGTATTAAAATGCAGAGAAAGGGAGAAGACAACTATTCAAGGATTAAAGAAAGACGTAGGATGAACGAAGATGTGGATTATTCTCTTCCTTGTGTGGCTACTGACCATTCCAAACTTATAGTGGTCCTCATTTTGAGGAGAAGAAATCCTAGATGCAGGGGTATTACAAAGAGCACACATACATTCAAATTGGTGTCTAGTAGCCGATTGACCCCAAGTGCTGTCTTTGGTCCCCTTGTGGCTCACGCCCTGTGCTGGCCTTAGCACAGTCTTGTCCCACCTCCCTGTCACCACCATATTTTATGAGGCAAGTACACGTGTCAGTGAGGATGGAAAGAAGGGACCACCTTGATAATGTTTGCAAATAACCTCTCCCCACTTCTGATACAACCTTCTGGGTTTTAATTACTCCCCGAAAGTGAGAGCCATCCCAGGATCCTTCGGTGACATTTTCCAGTTTCCTGTCGGCTCCACTTATGAGAAACAAATGGGCTGGCTGGCCTCCCTCTAGATTGAGTTTTTCATGAAGTCATTACTTCTGTCACGGGGAGTATTTTCAAATTGAAAAATCTGAAACAATAAATGATGGTGAAGCAGTTAATAACTGTTAAGAAATCACATTTGGAAAATTGCATTTAAGCAATAACCTTTCTCCCTGTAATTAAATGACAGAAAGGTCCTGGTTTTAATTAAGTCAGCAATTTATAGTTATGAAGCTATACTTCACTATGCAGATTAGCAAATGATAGGTCACGGAACACCCTGAGTGCATTTTGAGTGGGCCTGATATGGTAATTACTCCACTGTTCAGTGGTGACCACATTGAACCGTATCTCTAGATGAAACAATTTTCTTTCCCTTGCTCCATGATGTATAACTAGGATGAGTAAATGTACCACGAGCATTGCCTTGCGCATCTTTAAATTAAAATGGATTTTAAATGAGGGGGCATGAGCGGAGGGAGCGTGTTTGAAGAACAGCACCAGGAGTGAATGGGCCACTAGTCAATGCCCATGAGCAGAGAATATATCATTGTTTTACAGGGCTTTCTATCTCGTGCCTGAGTGTTTGCGGCAGATTTATGAGGAAGTAAAATGGTAATGTTAGTGTATTTATAAACATATGATGGGGGTTTCATCTATAATTTATTTGAGGGCCCTGCTCTCTGCCTCCTTGGGCAGGAAAATGAAATGCTGTGTTGGACAGCCAAAAGGGTCATTAATACCGGCGTTCACATTTTATTTAAATAACGCCCAGCTCATATCACACTGATGATCACACTGTGAGATGTTTTTTGAGGTTCGTATTGTGTCTTGTCTCCCGTCTGCCCCAGCTGCACCAAATGGCTTCAGGTAAACCTACTGGGGGCCTGCTCATGGGGGATCCTGTGGGAAGTGGGGAAGGCCTAGGAGGGAGGGAAAACTCCAACTCTTGAAAACATGTCCTTTGTCATTTCTCTTAAAGTTTCACAAACATCTGAACTCTAAGAAATGATTTGTTTTGGGCTGCTTGATTTCTTCTTCAAACTCCATATTTTCCTGCCTCTCTTCATTAAGGCATGTCTCCACCCAAACACAAGGAGAACGTGGGCTGCAGAGGAAGAAATTGGAGCCTCAGAAGGTGAGCGCCTCCCACGTGACAGAGAGGCTGAGAGGGACGCCCTCGCATCCAGAATGTTTGTGGATGGCAGTGTGTCTCCCCGACAGGAATGCTGGCTCTTCTGTTTCTCAACTGTGTTCCACCCTCTGTCTTCCCTGCTGCACACACAAGTAAAGGGGTGATGTGAATCAGATTTGATGTAAGCTGGCCGGTAAGTCACAGACTGCATCCCAGCTAACAGTGATTCACTAACACTGAATTCCTATTCTGATGAATCAGAGAGTCTCCTAAGTCAAGTTTCTTATTTAAAAATATTGTATCTTCCTTGGGCTTTCTGGAACCCGAGAAGAGGGGTCAACATTACTGTATTCCCAGAAAAGTTATCTATATTATATTTAAAAAGAAAAAGTATCACCATAACATTTGAAAGAATCATGTCAAGCACATTTCATTCAAACGTCAGCTTCATGGATATTTTCTAGTCATCCAGGCTGCTGGCCTTCGACAATTTTGTTTTTTTTGGTCTGAAAACCTCATCCAACATATGGAGGGAAACACAGGTTCTTCTCAATATCTTGAGGATGAATCTTGGGGCAGCTCAGATTTTCCACAGTCACCTCTGAACTGTTTTTGCTGAATTTCACAGCTCCTCTCTGTTTTGCCTTCCATGCATACACCACTGCTGTTCTGCTCTGGGTCACCCCGTTGGGCATCACCCCAATTCTTTTCTTCCCCAAAGTACTCCTGTCCCAAGGCTTGGGAGGCAGCAAGTCCCTCTTGAAGGTTTGCACAATGGAGGGAATGACTTTACAGCTCAGCAAATAACTTAAAATGGAACTTTAGACATTGTTCTTAAAAGCATTTTGTGTGTTCCCACTACTGGGAAGCTCTTGAAGGAGAGGCCACTTCTAATGCTGTATTGATCTCAATCCCCCTTCCTTATCTGGTTTATTCCTCTCTCCCAACTCCCCACTTTCTGTTTATTACTCAAAACATGCTCTGTGGTTCTCTCCTTGTCCTCCTTCCCAATGCACTCCTGCCATGCCGAGGAGACCTCTTCTTCAAGATCTAACTACCTCTTTCTTCCTGAGAGGAATTCTGCTCTCACCTTTAAAACTACCATGTCTGTTCATGCCACCTACATAGAGACAATAAAGCTGTACCATTGAAGGAGCAGTTCTCTGCAAGGAAAGCACCTGAGTGTCTTGGGGACAGGCAATGGGGGCTGAGACTGCCCAGCTCCCTTAGGTTTGACGGCACTCCCGAGTCTCTCAGTATCATTAGCCATGGTCTTCTTTGGAAGACTATTCATTCTTCAGTTCTTTATTTCCTGTATCTCAGATCCAAGAAGGCAGTTGGCCTCTGAGCTTGGATGTCTCCTTGAAGCCTTAGCCTGACACATGTGTCAAAATGATGTCTGGTTCCTGGCATCAGTTTAGGGTGCAACTTGGAGAGAACCTCCAGGCAAAATAGAAAGTGCTGGCCAGAATTTCCTTGCATCGATCCACGTGTGTGAGGGTCTCACCACAGGCCAGATCCCAAGCCCGTGCCCCTGCTGAGCTGGGTGGAGAGCAGTGTAGGGCAATGAAGCAGGAAAAAAGGAGTCATCCTTGCTTGTGCAAAGACTAGGACACATGGTTTCAGAAATGGGTCCCCTTTGTTTATAAAATCTGGCAGGAGATAAGTTGCTTCAGGGGAAAATCTTAGAGAAATGTTTCTTTTTCAATTTCCCTTTGCAATCTTTTCTTGAAATTACTCCCACAACTGGGTCACCTGACATATAGAGAAGATGTCTGGCCGAATTAACAAGTTAATAGAGATACACACTAGAGATGCCTCTTCTTCCTTCTTGATGATTTGATGTATCTTTAACCAGAATTAAAATGTAAATTTCATACAAACCAGTGAGTCTAGGAGGAAGAGTTACCAGTTGACTTTCTCACATATTCATTCATGCAGCTACTTTTTATTGCTTGAGCGCCTGCCACTCACTGTGCTGGGCAATAGGGCTATGAAAACGGGCAAAACCAACCCACACCAGGAAATTCTTTCCCCTCCCCACCCCTGCAGTCAGGGAAGGGGTCAGGGGGCAGTAGATGGCAGTAGACACAGAAACAGGTCATCCTAACATTATATCAAAGAACTTAAGAGCAAGGCTTGGAGTTAGATAATTGGAGATCAAACTCTACTTCCAGTTCTTAATTGGCTGTATGACCTTGGAAAAGTCACTTAGACAGGTTTTGCTTCATCTTCTTCATCATTAAAACAGAGATAATAGCAATATATATCTATATCCCTAGGAAGACTGGATGAAGTAATATATATAAAATTTATGATGCACATTAAATACTCAAATGTTAGGTATTGTAACAGCATGTGGTTCACATGATAGCAAGACATTCCATGACAGCAGGAGGAGGGGTGGGCATTGAATTCAATCTGGAGGGATCAGAGAAGGCTTTTTAAAGACCCTTATATAACTTTACATTTAATGGCTTTTCAGATAGTGCATTCAGTTTAGGAGTGATAGGTTAAATATTCAAGAAACAGTGGGAAAATTTGACTTTAACTTTAGGATCCTGATCCTGAGCAGTCAATCAACAAATTTTGACTCACTTATATCTTATCTGCAACGATTAGAATCAAGACTAATATCTTGGGGAAGGGAAAGTAAGGTTCTTGGTGCTGGTTGCTCGCAAGAAGCCATGACTAGTGCTTCTTCCTTTGATTACATCCCAACAGGTGATCCTTAAAACCCCCTCTAATGCCAAATTCCATGGTTCCATTCAGGGGTGGGGAACCTTTGTTCTGCCAAGGGCCATTTGGATATTTATAACATCATTCGAGGGCCATATACAATTATCAACTTAAAAAGTAGCTTTCTGCATTTGGTCAAACATTTAATTAACTCACACCTAATGCCTTGGCAGGGCCAGACCAAATGATTTCGCAGGCTTTATACCACCAGTGGGCCGGATGTTCCCCATCCCTGCTAGGTGAATTAATTCTGAACCTTTAAGGTTACAAAGCATCTCTCATGCTCATACTCATGGAAAGGCAAGAGGATAGGACTTCCCATCCTGTGCATTGATGCAGGAACTCTCCCAAAAGAGTTGCCAAAGCAAAAGAAGTTTAACTTCCTAATCTTCTTGAATACTCCAGTGAATTATTATCAAGTGGAAATGCATGTAATTAAGGTGGGTGGAAGGCGGGAATTGAATTATGATAAAACTCATGCCTGCTGATGTGTTTGATGACAGAGGAGAAAATCATAAAGGGAAAGATGATGAATTTCTGTATTTTCTTTGGGAATAGCTGACTTAGAATCAATGTAATGAAAAATTGTCAAGTGAACACAGAATAGCACAGGGGAAGGATAAGTTTCTGATGGAAATACATTAGCTCACAGCAGAGCCACACTTTCAATTTTGATCTCCAGGGGGAAAATACCACCAAAAATGTATTATTTGGAGAACAACTACGATTATGTCACTTTCCTATCAAAAAGATTTCAGTGACTTTTCTTCATTTCCTACAGAATAAAGTTCAGAGTTCTGAGCATGGCCTTTAAGAACTGTTCTAAACTGACCCCAATCTCCTTCCCAACCTTATTTCCTACGACACTCAAGGTACACATATGGGCATATATGTGTACAAGGCACACACACATCCACACCCCAGTACACTGCAGACTAAGGGAACCTTACTTTCCCTTCCCCAAGATATTAGTCTTGATTAGTATTACTTTCTTAAACATAGTACCCAAATGTGGGCACCTTGCTCATGCCAGAAAGCCCTGCCATGAATCACCAATGATCAGATTCCAACCCCATCTAAGGCCCAGTTCAAATATCTTTTCTTCTATCAAGTTTTTTCCCCTAAGCCAGAGTTAATCTTTTCCTAACTAATCCCATGAATTTTTTTTTTGTAGATGGCAATTAGTAATGCTTGCATTACTTAACAATGTCTTGGTATTAGTATTGATGGATTTTTTTTCTTTATTATCCTCTAAAATCTTTGAAGGCAGAACTCATGTCTTATTTATTTTTGTAGCTTTAATAGTGCCTGGTATAGTGTATTGTATGATACTAGCTTTAAAAATAAATTCCACTTTTTCCTTTAGCTGTTGGGAAGCTCAGAACTAAGTTTCTAGCTCAATTGCAGTTGCTCTTCATGTGGGCTTTCTAGTACAACAATTCCCCACCTTTCCTTACTTAACTCTTATCCTTGCATGCTTGTTTTATTGTTTTTGTGTATTGGACCTTTTTATTATAAGCTACCCTAAATCCATTTTGTAAGTAGGCAGGTAGAAATAATAGCTTATAAAGATTGAATTGGAGTCAGTGTTATATGATGAAGTTAAATGTAGACTTAAGTTATCAGATGTTAGCACTGTCCAGGGGGAAGCCCGGGGAGATACAGATAAATGAAAAAACAGATCAGATAAAGATAATAATAACACCTCTATTTAGATGTGCAGCCCCTAGAATTTACATTTGATCTTCCCAGAAATTCTGTGAAGAATGTATAAGATAAGAATCTCCATTAATCTTCATTTCATTTATTTGGCATGGATTGAGGCAGACTGAGACTCAGAGGCTAAGTGTCTTGTTCAAGATCACACAGACAACTAGAAACAGCACTAGCTATAGCTCTTTGAAATTCTTCTTGTTTTCAGATCTATTTCTGTGAGTACAAAGGGTGTACAAAGGGTGAAATATGGTCAATGAATATCCATCACAGGGCCTGATGGGCTGGAGTGGTGGGCTCAGGGTGGGAGTGGCTATTCACTGCTAATATAGTTGTAATTTCTTATTTTCTCCATCTGACTTCCAGCCTGTGTTGGAGAATAGATTGCTGTTTGGCTTGGTTCATAGAACAATTATGTTTGAGGGTAGATCAGTTAGATACCTTTGGCTGCAGATAACCAAAAGTCCAACTCTAAGTGGTCAGAAATATAAGGTTATTGATTGATTCCCATAATTAAAAATCTAGGAGTCAGATGGGCTTGAAAGTGTATTTCATCCAGTGGCATCTACCTCCTGTTATTCTCTTGACCTCACTCTTTGTTGGCCTCATTCTCAGGCCAGTAACAAAAGGTAGCAATCTTTGTAGGCCTAAAAAAAGAAAGGAGAATAACTTCTTGGTGTTTTCCCAGGACAAGAAAACTTCACCAAACCCCTAGCAAACTGTCCTTGCATTCCATTGACCACAAATGGATAATATAATCATTCCTGAACCAATCACTTGCAAGAGGATGGAATTAGTCTCAGCCAACCAGGCTGAGTGGGGTCAGTTTCTCCTGAGTCACAGGGGTAAGCAGGGGAGGTCGGGCGTGGGTGTATAGGGGATGGGAAGAAGCATTACCTGATCAAAATTGGAGTATTGAACTTCTGCTAGTTTTCCCTTCTAAATAAACACACCCTCTCCTTTCTGCTCTCTCCTTGGGCTATGCCTGAGGCACTTTCTCTAGCTATAGCCCTGCTTTCCTTCCCTCCCTCCTTCTCTCTCTTTCTCCCTTCCTTCCTCCCATTCTTTATTTATTTCTTCTTTCTTTTCATTCATTCATCAAATATCCTTTGCACCAGGCCTTGTTCTAGACACTGAAGGTACATAGATGGTTAAGACACCGCTGTCCTTCATCTAGGATCTTCCTTCTGTCATATGTGGCCAGTATCCTGCAGATTCAGTGAGCAGCGCCCCTCAGGTGTCCTACAGAGACTATCAGCAGATAGAACACAGCCAGTCCTGAGAGTTATGGCACTAATCAGGAAGTTTGTTTCATTTAAAGGAGAGAGCAGCGAGGCAAGGAAGACTGATTTTTGTCCACCCAGAACCGAAATACCACATTAAAATGCCTCCTAGCACCGAGAGGTTTGTCCATTAAATTTAATTAAGCTTTCTTTAGAATCACATGTCTCAGGAGATCTATTACACCCGGGGGACAACGCATTTGCTTTTCCAGCCTTTGCCTTGCTCTTTGCATTATTCTTTCTTTCCAGAAAACCCCTGTGCCTCTATTGTTTCGCAAAGTGTTCATATTTAGTGGCCAAATCCAGGCATGTGAATCGTGGTAATTCTTCCGGAACAATCCTCCTGCAGTTTCTGGCTTCAACCGCCTCTTCAGCAAGAGCTCTGAGGTCCATGAGCTTTGTTTTCTCTCTTAAAACAGAGTGCCTCTAACGGAGATTTGCATTGTTTCAAGGACAGCTTCTCCGGGTCTCTGAGATTCTTGAATCTCTCAAGCATCTCAGACATTCTAGAAGCTGAGATTCCTACTGAGGGACCAGCTGGGAGAGGCATGTGCCCAAGCCAGCCTCAGAGTGGGTGTGAATTCCTCAGTTCCAAAAAGGAGCAATTCTGTCTGATGGGCTGTCTGTGCCAATGCTTACCCTGGCAACTTTCTTGGTAGTGGAACCCTGGCATGCTGCAGGGGAAATATTTCAGTGCTTCCCAGCCCTGGGGACCTGCTCCATCCTTCTCCTTTTGGAAAAATATGCCACTCAGCTGCCACATTAATGCTGTTACCGAGAGCAGCCACTGACACCCCAAGTGACAGCATAACACATGCATGCACACACACCCTTCCCCAAAATCACAGGGCAGAAAGTTGAAGGGATGAGTGCTCCAGCCAACACCTGCCATTTCCCAAGGGTGTTCCCAGAATGTTAAGTATTTGCAGGGGCTCGCAGGGCAGGCACTCTGGTCAAATGTGCAGAAGAAATACGGGATTAAACAAAATAAACAGGTTTACTGCAGGGCTTGTTGGAGCTGTTAATGTGCTAATGTGCCCTGTGAAGGACCAGCGGGTGTGGGAGGAGAGGAACCACAGTGTTTGTGTTTTCCAAAGTAATTTGACCATAGAACCTTTTTCCTTGGAACATCATTTACACGGAACTGGTATTCAAGGGAATATATACAAACCCTCCTTGATTCTTGCTCATTCCTTCTACTATGAACACACTTTATTTTTGGTGTCTTTCTGTTGCTTTTGAAGCAGGAGTTCAAGGTATGCCTAGTGAACTGGTGGGGTGGACCCTGCTGGAGACTTCATTACAAGAGAAATTGGTGGCTTCGTGGGAGAGAATGCATCCTAGGAAGGAAGGAATGAGACAGACAAACTTGAAGTGGCAAAGCCTGACTCATCAGAGGGAAGATGCAAACTAGAGCATGGCGGTATCTCTCAACTGGCTTTGTCTTCTGTGTTGCATTGAATATATGTCTTAGAATGAAGGAGAACAGCAGGACTAGAAATAAACAGTCAGGTTTGCTTTGGGGTCCAAGCAACACAGCTCTGGGGCCCTCTAATAGAATTCAACACATAAGAGGGGAAATTGCTTTCTCTCCTATTTTGCAACAGAACCCTGAGTGATTCTGTTCTGTGCCTCTGCTGGGTTGGAAGGACTCTGGAGCAGGGGACCAGGAAGAAATATCAGATGACTTGTGGTTACGAACAGGAGGGCTGACCTCTCTTGTTTGTACACAGGTGTGATGCTTCTGGGGAATCTCTGGGATAATTGTTGACCACAATCCTGTGGAAGCACGTGGGACACGAGCTATTTGGGCATTATTGAAAATGAAACTCAATTTGTGCTCCTAGGTTGGTGAGTCTTGGAGAATTTGATGATTAGTTAGGATATTTATCTTTCAGCTTTAACAGAGAACTGAGTAACACAAAAAATAGTAAAAATTGCAGGAGGGAGGGGGGTAAGAGATCAACCGAAGGACTTGTATGCATGCATATAAGCATAACCAATGGACATAAGACACTGGGGGGTAGGGGAGGCCAGGGGATTGTCAAGGGCGGGGAAAAAAAAGGACACGTATGTAATACCCTTTGTAATACTTTAAGCAATAAAAAAAATAAAATAAATAAAACAAAAAAAATTACCTTTATCCAGATTGAACAATTGTTAAGATTTTAACAGCATCCTTTTAAAATGTGACCTGAAAATTACACATATCACTTTCCTTATATCCCATTGGTAAGAATTTAGTCACATAGCTACGCAAAAGAGCTAGAGACATGGATTCTACCTGGGTACATGTATCGTCTGTTCCTTTAATGCTGATTACTCTATTGAGATCTGCAGAACAAAATTGACTTATGTATGCCCCTTGAAACAAGGTCTCAGGATTAGAATTCTTTTCCATCAATAGACCCAAGGTTGCAGGTTGCATGACTTTTGGCTTCAATTCAGGCTCAACTGAATCAACAGAGATCAATGTAGACACCTGTCCGAGTGGGCTCCAACACTTTAGAAAACCTATCTGGACATACTTGGTGACTGCATGTTAGACATCCTTATGGAGAAAACAAGAAAGCTGAAAGCCAAATAGGGTCATTTTTTATTTTTAAAAATTGATTTGAGAGAGAGAGTAAGGGAGAGAAAGAGAGAGAGAAACATCAATTTGTTGTTCCACCCATTTATGCATTCATTGTTTGCTTTTTGTAAGTGCCCTGACCAGGGATTGAACCTGCAACCTTGACGTATTGGGAAGACAATCTAACCAACTCAGCTACCCAGCCAGGGCCACATATTTCTGGGTAAGTTTCAGTCATCTGCTCTTTATGATTTGGGTGTCAGTTTCCTAGTCCATGGAATAGAATGGTTGATGATGGTTTTATCTGTGAATAGAATATCCCTATTGAAGTCTCTTGTGACAATATTATGATAAATTGAGAATTAGGTCAGTGGAATGACTGTGGCTGGTATTGTTTAGAATGTGTTATAGACTAAATGTTTTTTGTGCCCCCCTGCATTCTCATGTTGAATCTCTCTCTCTCTCTCTCTCTCTCTCTCTTTCTCTCTCTCTCTCTCTCTCTCCTGTGAGAACACAGTCAGAAGGCATCTGTCTACAAGCCAGGAAGAGAGCTCTTACTGGGAACTGAATCGACTGGCATATTGATCTTGGACTTCTCAGCCTCCAGAACTGTGGAAAAAAAACTTCTTTTGTCTAAGCCACCCAGTCTACAGTATTTTGTCATGGCAGCCTGAGCTTAGGATGCTTAAGTTACAGTGACAGAAACTCAAAGTGGCTTCCACAATGAGAAAATGTATTGGCTCAAGTACAACAGAAAGGCAGGCTCCGGGATTGGTTTAGACAGATGGTTCCAGCTCAGTTTCTCCGAGATTCTCTCATCTCATTCATCTTCTGAATGCCAGTGCCACCTTCAGTGTGATTTGAGGTAACTGTGGTCACTCCAGGCCTTGTTTTCCAGGTAGGACAACATCCACACACAGGGAGACTGGCTTCCTGTGGTTCTCTCTTGAGAGTAAGGACACTTTTTCTGGAAGCCCCCATCAACTTTCCTACATAACTTACTTGCCCAACTGAGACTACATGTTTATTCCTACACAAATTCTTGTGGCCAGAAAATGTCATGTTCTGATTGGGTTAGATGTGAGTTTCTAAACCAGAGGGCAAAGGGATGCCCTGGCAGTTGGCCTGGACTATTCGGTCTACCTCTAGAGCTAGAATCAACTCCCTAGCCACTTGACTACACTGTGGGAAGGGGAATAATGGCTGTTTAAGAGATCATCAAAGTGCTTACCTCATGATCCCTCAATTTTACATCATTGAAAGGATTTAAGAATCTAACCCAGAAACAAATTTCATATAAACTAATACCCTATAAGCACCATCATTAAAAAAATCTCATTCCCAGATCTGTAAGTTACTCTTTATTGCCAAGAAGTTGTTGTATCATAATGATATTGCTAGTGAATTACCACAATGAATGTTACAAAAATCTTTATGCTGAATTATTGGTTTACAAGGGAAAACATGAATTTAGCAAAAAAATATACATGCCATTGACAAGTTGTAGTTTATTCCTTACCAACAGATTTTCCCCCTGAAATGAACTCATTTGTGAAAGGATTTTGCTGCCTTGGTTAAAAAACGATCCAAGGCTTGTATATCTAAATGTCAGAGAACAATGGGATGCACGCATCTTGATTACTGCAATAATTTGCACATACCAAGGGGAAAATGACTGATGGGCCAGTACCGCAGGTGAATAAGTAAGTCTTTGGGTACAGTGGAGACTTTCAGAGGGATATTAGCTTCCCACAGTCATTAATTAGGTAAAACTTTACTTCTTCCATCAAAGAAGTAAAGCTGCGATTGAGTGCTGTTGGCTCACCTATGACTTTGGGCAAGTTGCTTAAGTACTGTTGAGCCTAGTTTCTTTCTCTGTGAAATAGAAATGATGATCTCTACCTCTGACGGTTTTGTGAAGATAAAAGGCAATGCACCTGGTTTAACACACTATTTGGGGCACAGTTGGTAGTTAATAAATGGCAGCTGTTATTAAAATGCCCAGGGATTTCAGAAGGTGCTGGGTGTTCCAGGAAGTGGACTTTTAGGAGAACCTGGGTTTGCTCAGATTAATGAGCTCTAGGTAGACTCCATCAAGTCAGAGATTGAGATGGTGGTGTCTCTCTGCCACCCATGGTGACCCAAATTAGGAAGTGTTTTGAGTCTGAGTTTCTCATGTGGATTCATGAGATTGACAAACATCTTATGTTAAATAAAGCAGCATTTGATAAATCATGAAAACTAAAGCTAAAGCAGAAAAGTCTCTGGTCTGATAGATCTGAGAGCTGGGTTTGTTTTTTCAGTCTTCCTCAAGGTTTCTCAGTTGATGGAATGGAAGACGGCATGTAGAAAAATTCCATTACATTGTTTTCTATACAAAATTCAACTAACTGAATTTTTTAAATGCATAATACACTTTAAGAGATAATTTAAGCAATACAATTTAAGAAAAAAAGTGAGAACCCATTCATAATACTAATTCTCTTCAAGATTGGTTCATATCATTCTTCTAGAACTTGTAAGCATATGAGAATATAATAAAACTACACTCACACACAGAGAGAGAGCCATATAGTATTTTCCCAATTTTTTTCTGAGTTTCTACTATTTGAGAAATCTTGACCAAAGAACAACCTATTAACCAGAGTCAAAAAGTACTCCAAAATGCACCATTTCTTCTTATTGATAAAACATTTTCTATTGTACCCTCTCTAAGAGCCAAGCCTCAGCTCTTACAATATGCTATACAAACATATTATTTCCTTCTGGTACATTAATTTTTGGATTACTTTGGGGGACAAAAACACCACCAAAGTAGTGGTTTGGCTATAAACTCCCTTGACATCTGGCCAAACCTCCAAATAGGATGTAATTGCTTTCAAGCTCTCACCACAGAGATTTCCTGGCCACCCCTCAAATAAATGAAAAAGTTAGCATTTGTACTTCTGTGGCAGTAAAAACCACAACTTATCATAATATTTACTCGTTGTGCTATGATAAGAGCACACTTTGGGGGACATCGAGAATAATATTTAGCACAGTCGATTAGGGAGCGCTGGGCATTGCCAGAGCGACTGTTTCTAGAGCCCATGGAGTTTTTTTAGCTTCTCTCCTGAGCCACGAAAGGCACAGAGACAACCTCTAGGTTCTTCTTCAAGTGGCTTTCGTCAATTAGTGCCTGAGACGTTGCTTAAGTGCACGGAAAGTTCATGATGAGTTTGTATTGACTAATTTGGTCTTCTCTCTGATCTTCCTTGGGCTTTCCTGTCTTTGTCTTCAGAAATGTGAGTGCCTGGCCATGGAGGGTCCTTCTCTGGGACTGTGTTTTTCAGGGCATGGGCTGCACAGGTCTAGTAGCAAGAGAGAATGGTTTAGGTGTTACTCAACCTCTTGGCATTAAGGAACCTTGAATCATAGAGTGAGAAAGTAATTCCTTTCCTAATTTTCTTTTAAGCTTTCTGACTATCCAGAAAGAAGCCTTAATTTGTCTCTGTCGCCCTCTAACACCTGCTAACCTCCCTTGCAAACAAAGAGAATGAGGGCTTGAGGCTTGAGCCACCAGAATCTAGGTAAAATTTAATCACTTGAACTTCTTTCTTTATAATTAGCTTCCATTTGTGGCAAGCAAGTGTTTTGGATTTTCTGTTTATGGCAACAGTGTCAAATTTCCTGTGACAGTACATTTAAGTGTAACTTTAAAAAATTTTATTTATTTATTTATTTATTTTTCTTAATCCTCACCCAAGGCTATTTTTCCATTGATTTTTAGAGAGAATGGAAGGGAGGAGAGACACAGAGAGAGAAACATCGATGTGAGAGAGACACATTGATTGATTGCCTCCCATATGCGGCCTGACCAAGGCTGGGGGTTGAGCCTGCAACCGAGGTACATGCCCTTGACCAAAATCAAACCCGGGACCCTTCAGTCCAAGGACCAATGCTCTATCCACTGAGCCAAACCAGCCAGGGCTAAATGAAGCTTTTAAAATGTGAGTCTTTAAAAAATAATATAGGTGGGTCATAGATGTGGCAAAATCCACAAGCAAGGTACAGAAATGACTGAGGGTTGGAAGACTCTACAGGAAAGTTCTGGGCTCATTCCCAACACTGCTCATTTCCCATTTTCTTCTCATCTCTTCCTCTACACTTCATTCTATCTTACTGGTTTCCCTGAAGTGTCCAGAAGATGCCTTGTGTCTCTGAGCAGTCACCTCTATGGTTCCCTTTGCTGAAATTCCCCTCCCACAATTTATAGTAATTCCTGCTTATCCTACAAGAGCTCTCTCAGGAATCGGGGTCTTCCTTGATACCCCCCTCCACTATGTGCCTCTCTTGTGTTCCCCATTGAGGCGCTTCTCACACTGTATTGTCATCGTAGGTTGAATGTTCCTCCCTCCGTGAGTTCCTTAAGAAGGACTGTGACTTATTTATCTCTCTCCCCACCTGCTATGTGGTACTTGGCACATAGTTGGAACCCCATTAATATTGAGTGAAGAAGTGATGGTGAATAAATGAAGAAGGAATTTCTAGCTCCTTTTGGATTGAAGTTTCGACCAATCTGCTAATAAATAAAGACAAAGCAGCATCTGGCCACTGTGTAAAGGATGATTTCCACACTCATAAACCATTCATTGGGACTAAATTGAGAGCATATTTGGGCCAGTAGATGGGTGGAAGCTGGTACTCTGGGTCCCTAAATATGAGCGCCCCAAACCTTGGACACAGACAGACTGTTTCAGGTCACTGGTTCATGTGCGCCTGATTGCTTAATTTCCTTTTTCCAGACCTCAGTAATTTCTAGCAGCGTGTATAGAGTTCATGACACAAACACATCTGGATTTGGGGGTGTGGATCTGAAATAGTCACAGGCCAATATGTCGGGAGCAGATGTTGAATTGGCAGCCGGGGGTTGATGGGGGTGATCTCACTGGGGGCCCCATCTGGGGCTTTGCTTGGAGCAACACAGTCTTGTCTGCTGATTTCAGCTGTACCTCAAACAGGGGTGCTTCCTTGCCTGCCCAAAGGCATCTTGTAGCTGTGTCCCTGGAGATGAGGGGTACCCAGAACCTTGGCATTGCTGCATCTCATGCAGAAAATGCCAAGAGGATGGAAAACAGTTGCTTCTTAAAGGACGAGTGTCACCAATCAAAGCTGGTCGGAGCCAGACTTGGTCAGTGTCAGCTAGGAAAGGAGTTCCCGCAGTGAAGGCAGGCTCTCCTTCCTTAGCATGACGTGGAGGATGTCCTGGGACTGGGAAGTCAGACTGAGCTGGGTCTGAACACAGATTTACCACTTTCTAACCTTTTGATCTTTCTTAGGCAAGTCACCTCTCTGAGGTTCTGTTTTCTCATCTGTAAAATGGGGACATGGGAGCTACTTCCTTGGATTGTTCAGAAAATTAGACAAGTGGCTGGCACATATACAGTAGGAGGAGCCCTTGCCCCATCCTCCCTCTTCATGTAACTGTCTAGATTGTACATTATCGTAAGAGACCCACTGAGCCATCTCCCTGGCTGTTCCCTTGCCTGGAAAGCTTTTCTCCCTCATTTCCTCCTGTTCAACTCCAACCAGTTCAGTTCTCACCTTCTCATTTTGGTTCTCCTGGCTGGATGTCTCTCTTCACCATAGTGCTTAGGCCAGAGGCTCTCAAATACTCATGTGTGTAAGGAGCACTCGGAAAGCTTAATGCTCTGAACTTACGGTCCATATCCACGAGGCAGAGATAACCATATTGTCCCTCTCAGATTTGTTTGTGAGGGTTAGATGAGATATTGGGTGCAAAATATTTAGCGCAGGGTTGGGCACACACTGGATACACAATAAATGTTGGCTAATATAAATATAATGACAATATGTTAGAATAAATAATCATAGTATTACTAGTATATGATATGTCAAATTTTGACAATGAAAAGAGGAGGCGAAAACATTGCAGGATGGGCAATAGAAAAGAGCAGGATTGCAAAATCCAAACGGACTCCGGACAGCAGCTTCGTCTGGAAATGTGACTGTGCTGCTCAGAGTTAACGAGTTTCTAAAGTTCTGCGGAGAGGGAAGAGGTTTCAAGTGCCAAGTTCTATCCATTCCAATTCTCATGCATTGTAACCCTTGGCAGATCTTCTTCACCCAAGAGTTCTGATTCTGGCTCAGCTTTCTAGCATGGTACCAGTTAATTACGGTAATAGGATAAGGCATTCTTGGGCAACAGGGAGATGCTGGACAAGTGTGGGACAGCAGGCTTTAGGGCAAGAGATTTATTATGAGCCAAATAAATGGCATCAGAGAATCTCTGAGGAAGCCTGTGTCCACTGCAGTTAAGCTAAAGGCTGCTGGTGGTGGGGAGAGGGTTAACTCATAAGGAAGATTGGGGAGGATATTAGAACAATTTTTCATGGGGATCAAGGACCATCTCAATGTGTGAACAGGGGGAAGAGAATTGGAAGGGTTGGGAGAATGCCCTGAATGAAGACAGAACCAGTGCAGTTGAGATGAGGTGATGTGGGTTTATATCAAGGGCCACAAGTTACCCCACAGTATCCTGGAGTAGTCTTCCAACACCAGGTGGCCAACCTGGGTGCCTTTCCTGCAACTGAATGCAGCAGCCCAGCTGCCCTGGGAAGGGATCCTTCTACCTTCTCCACCAAAACAGCCCAGTCAGAGCTCCTCTCTGATGGCCTGGAGCATGCATATGGGTCTTTGGAGCCAGAGTTTCCTGAGTCTGAGATGTTAAACACCAGGAGTTCTTTCTGTCTTTGACATCTACTCAGTTGACCCACATTCTGGTGGTTAGCACATGACTTGGGTTAGACAAACTTAAGGTGAAATCGAGGCCTTGCTGCTCCATGGCTCTGTCACCTTGGACCTCACCTCTCTGAGTTTCAGGTCCCTCAACTGTAAAATGGGGATTGTTAAACTTATTTTACAAAGTTGTTAGGAGCATATAAGAGAATGTAGAAGTTGTATGGTAGAATAAGTTGGGGAGACTGTAGTTGGAGAAATAAGGTCTTTCTCAGCAATTAACTGCTTAATTATTTTCATTTAATCCTTCCAATCATGCCATACCTCTACCCCCATTTTATAGATGTGGAAATGATGGCCCAAAGAGGCTTGGTAATTTGTCCTAGGTCACAGAACTAGAAAGTGGCCAAGCTGGGATTTGAACCTGGTTCTCTCGGATTCTACAACCCTGCCTTGCCTCCCACATCGAGCACATAACACAACTGTGCGCTATCTTGTTTCTGAGCACAGCCAGTGTTGGCTGCTCTGCTGGGCACAAAGCAAAAGAAACTGTCCTGACTTGCTGACATTTGCTATAAGAACCCTGTTTCTTGCCCTTTCTCTTCTCATTTATCCACAGCCCCCCTGATGGCCTTGGAGGTAGCCAGGTGGCCAAGAATTTCAGTGAGAGAAAACTCCATTTGCTTTCCATCCAAGACGGCCGCACATTTTTCAGGTAAAGTCAGGAGCCCCTAATGCACAAGAGCAGTTGAGTGTGGCCTGGGCAGCCCCTTCATTTCTGACTCAGTCCCAGCAGAGAGCTTGCCTGTGTTGTTATGTGTCCTTATTCGTTAAGGATTCTCTATATTGAGATGCAACCTAATTAGGATTGAGCTCAAAGCCTGTTCGTTTGGGGGCCTAGTTCATAAAAGATTAATGTTCATTTTCCTTGGGTTTTGTTGCAGAATTCAGCTGGAAAAAATCCAGGGTGCACTTCTTCCAAGAAAAGTAGCACTTTGGTGGTTTGTGAAAATCCCTTTTCCCTCATGTTAAAACCTTGATTTTTATGCTACCATTCCCCTTGCCCCCATTCTAGCATTTTAGTTTCTGAAGATGTATAAGAGAAAAAAAATGAAATCTGTCTTCAGAGAAATCTATTGGAGATATTATTCAAAGGGAACATATCTACTTTTAAAAAAACAGATGGTAAATAAAACAGGGCACATTAGAAGACAGTTTTGCATTCATTCAATGTCATTCAACAAATGTTTATTGAACACCTGTTATATGCCAGACACTGAGCATTTACATTATGTATTTCATCTGATTTTTCTTTTTTGTGATTTGCCTGAGTAACTAAATTCCATCATTAAAGTGCTAATATGAGGTTGCTAACAGTACTTAACAGTAAGAAAAACATACAGATCTAATAAAAAATCAACTGTATTTTCTGATAACACAAGTAATATTCTGATAAAAATGCCCAACAATATGGATTGATTAAATTTAAGAGGGAACAGCCTTTTATAATCCCAGCCCTCCGATATTTCAACTGTTAACAGATTGATATCTATTCTTCCAGGTTTATTTTTAAGCAATAAACTATAATAATAACCATACTGTTGACTGTGACAATGAGTTTTTATTTGATAGAGGGAAAGGAATGTGGGGGTAGGCAGGAGAAGGTAAAGGAGGTCAAATAAATGGTGATGGAAGGAGACTTGACTTTGGGTGGTGAATACACAATACAGTATACATATGATGTATTATAGAATTGTGCACTTTAAACTATATAATTTTATTAACCAATGTCACTGCAATAAATTTAATTTAAAGATCTTAAACACTATAATAACAATACTATTTTATTTATAATATTAGAAAACAGACAGCACTTCTGTTCTGTAACTTGTGTTGTTCACTTAATAGTAATGTGCTTTCCACATAGCCCATAGCAAATTTCCCTATTGTTTTAATGACTGCATAGTATTCCATTGTATAACATCATTTACTCCACCAGTTGTCCATTCAAGATAGTTTGATTGTTTCCAATTTGCTATCATCACAAGCAATGCTTCAGTGGACCTCCTTATGGCTATGTTTGGATATTTCTATGAGTATTTCTGTGTAAAGATTCCTAGAAATGGAATTTACTGAGCCAAAGTGATGAAGGCCCCCAACCCCATTACTCAATTGTTGTATGAAATGTCAAAACCCTTTACACACTGAAATATTCTCTTCGGAATCCTTCTCTTCACCCACTCTCTTTTCTCTAATTCTATTCCTCTTAAAATATATTTAAAGAAAACTCAGAACAGTAACAGGTTCAGGGGAGCAGTGCTCTAGTTTTAGAAGGGAGGAAAAGTAGAACATGGCTGAATCTTTTTTGCTCAAAGTATGTCTGGCTGCCTGTGAGGGAATAAAAATAGTCTCCTCTCTTCCCTGGAGGCAACATCCTTGCAAATTCTCGCTGAGGTGATGGTTCCCATGGAAGAGGCAGAGCCTGGATTTGCTTTTCTTTATGTTCTGTAGATGACCTGGCCAGCAGAAAACAATAATCATGGATGTGTGTGTGTGTGTGTGTGTGTGTGTGCATGTGTTGGATGGGGGGGCGGGCATATAAATGTCCATATTCCTGTAGGAGACAGTGGCAATTTGACTGATTCTCTAAAACCCTGCAAAGCAACAGTATCTTCACAGGCTACAGCATCAGTGAGGTCAGATGAGTCATCTCTGTGTTGGGTAAACTTGGGAATAAAATTGTTCTATTCCCACTTCTCTAATTTAAAATATTTATGAACACAGATCTCTCCCCAAGACCCGCATTTTACCATTTTTGACATTTTTTCTGTTAAAACTGAAAACCTAGAGCCAGATATGTTGTAGAAATGCATATATAATTTTGTGGGTGTCTGACATTCTTAATTCTGTTATTTCTGGGCCGCACTTAATGGGAGAACTGTGTCACTGAGGTTAAAAGACACCCAAAGGTGGCTTTCTCTCAAAGACTGAAGCCACAGGGCTCCCCCTGCTCCTGGCTGGTTTTGCTAACTCTTTCCAACAGAGGGCAATACATCTCTCTTGCTGGCCTGCTCAAGTCTGAAAAATACTCAGAGAAAACATCCAATTCTCAGTACCTTAGAATGCAAGCACCTTTCTCTTGCTCAAAATCAGACCCAACACAACACATCTGAGAACAACACACCAGTAGCTACCCCAAATATAGACTAGACACAGGACAGTTAAGTATCCTTAATGCTAGAAATAGTGCAAGCACTTAGGTTCAAAACTATGAACAGGGTACAATCATTCTCTAAATGTGCTTGAGTCATTCCTTTTTACTGCTTTGGTTTTTAAATATTGCTTTAGTTTTGGTTTTTATCATCTCACTACCTTAGAAGGTCAGGAACATTGGTTTTGAAGAATTTTTAATTATAATCTAATCTCCCCCAACACCATTCATTATGAAAGTTTTTAGTTTTTCTGTTGTCAATTTGGATATTTCTTATGGGTGAGAAAAAGTTTAGAGGCCTGATGAGTTCTGGAGCTAAGAAAGGGGGGTCAGGGGCGAGCACACCTTGTTGTGTTGATGAAAAGCCTGCCGCTAGGCAAAAAGAATTTGTTGTCAATAACAAACAATCTCACACAGTTCCCCTTCGATTGGCACAACAGTTTTCAGCATAATGAAGAGCTGGGTCCAGCGCCAATCAGTGTCTGACTGCCATTTAGAATTTCCACCCTTCAAACTCCACCACAAGGGAGACAGCTAAGGAAGAACCGCCCAGAGAAGTCTAGGAGGAGAAAAGGCCGAGGAAGGGAACAGTCATTGCCAGGACTTGAGCTTTTTCCCCCTCGGGTCATTGTCTGGAGGTGGAATCCGGCATCCTGAAGGGTCTGGGCCTACGCAGCCTGCTTACTGGTAGAGCAACTGAGGCCCGAGCTGATGTCAACTGATTTCATTCCCTTGGCCACTTGTCTCCTAGGCTGGCATGCATGACCAGAATCTGTAGTCTGTTTATAAATTCCATTTATATTTGTTTTTCAGCAATCTGCCTTTTGTTGTTGTTGTTCTTGTTCTTGTTTGTTTCCAGTCTTAACATAGGCTAGCTGATCAGAATCACATCTTGTAAAGATGGTCCAGTTTGGGTGTGTGACATGTTTTTGGCTGTTAGGTGTGGCAGTGGTCTTAGAGTGAGAGACCTGGGTCCCGCTCTCCCAGATTGGCTGTGTGACCCTGGCAAGCCACATGATCAGTGAGAGCGTTGGTTTCCCCATCTGTAAATAAAAACAATGGGGTTATATCACAATGAATCCATTGCAAGTTGAAAATATCCTAAGCTGAAATTGCATTTAATACTCCTAACCTACCAAACATCATAGCTTAGCCTAGTCTACCTTAAATGTGCTCAGAACACTTACATTAGCCTGTAATTGGGAATTATCTTGAATTTCATCTCAAGAGTGATTGCCTTCCCTTTTTCTCACCAGAAGCAAGAGACAAAGATGGCATTTTGTAGACATGGTAGAATGCAAAAACACAAAACATAAAATCCAAAAACCAGTGGTGATCCAGTGCACTGTGCAGTATTGGTTGTTTACCCTCGTGGTCCTGTGGCCGACTGGAGCTGAGGCTCACTGCCGCTGCCCAGCATCACAAGGGATTACAGTACCGCATATCAATAGCCTGAGAAAAGACCAAAATTCAAAATTTGAGGTATGGTTTCTACTGGATGCATATTGCTTTCACAACATCGTAAAATCGAAAATCCATAAGTCAAACCATTGGAAGTTGGGGACCATCTATAGTTAATGTCCCCTCCGTGCTGCTGGGAGGATCCACTGTGGTGGTGCCTGGGCTATGCCATGCATGACATGGACCAGTGAGAGGCTGGCCCAGGAGATGCAGAGTCCCCAGAAGCTGGGGCAAGCCCAGGGCAGGCCTGTAGCCCCTGTAAGGAGGCTGAGCATCTGAATAATGAACATGTTATTCAAAAGCTGAGGCTCACTGCCGCTGCCCAGCATCACAAGGGATTACAGTACCACATATCAATAGCCTGGGAAAAGACCAAAATTCAAAATTTGAGGTATGGTTTCTACTGGGTGCATATTGCTTTCACAGCATCGTAAAATCGAAAATCCATAAGTCAAAACATTGGAAGTTGGGGACCATCTATAGTTAACTGTTCATGTCCCCTCCGTGCTGCTGGGAGGAATCGATGTGGTGGTGCCTGGGCTATGCCATGCATGACATGGACCAGTGAGAGGCTGGCCCAGGAGATGCAGAGTCCCCAGAAGCTGGGGCAAGCCCAGGGCAGGCCTGTAGCCCCTGTAAGGAGGCTGAGCATCTGAATAATGAACATGTTATTCAAATGGAGCTGTGGCCCTGTGGAATGCTGAGAAGTCATTTTCCACAGTTCACTATCCTCCTAGTCAATGGGGCTTGACTTGATTATCCTTCCTCCGGGCTTCAGGAGATGTGGGCAACATTTGAGATTTGTTAAAAATTAGCTAAATAAAATTGCCCCCTCCTCCCTAGCAATAGTTTTTGTGAGTGATGGGGCTTTCATTAGGGTAATTTCTTAGGTGGATATAATTTCTGAGAACAGAAAATACACTTCATATGTCTAGATAGAATGTGTGTGGACAGAGCACTTCATATTTAGAGTGGGGGGGAAAACAAAACAAAACAAAGGGCCTAAATAGCAGCATCTAAACAAGAGTTAACCTCATGGTGCTAATTTTACTTTCAAACGCATTTCCCTCTGATCTCACCATTGGCCAATGTCTGTCAGGCAGGCTCAGTGCTGGTGTTTTTATTGTTGTACATATTCAAACAATTTGAAGTGTTTTGAACAAAGGAATAACATTGAAAAGTAAATTAATTAAAATGTTGTTCAAAAATAAGATATTTAAATAAAGACGTTAACCTTTGTCCAGATTTTAAAAGGACACTGGCAAATTTGAAAAATGCAGGAAATAAAAATCACCCCCCCACCCCCCCTCCCCCTCCCGACTGAGAAAACATTTCAGACATTGTCTGGCCGTCTCTCTAATGCATACATGTAAATCTACATAGAAATGCATGGGCAAAATTGGCTCATGCTGGATGTATGATTTTCCAGATTGCTTTTCTTCATCTAACATTATGATGCGCTCATTTTTCCCCCTTTGTATTGTTGAATTGCTTTCAAAATAATGATTCTTAATGGTTGTGTAATTTCATCAAATGGATGGAGGATGATTTATATAAACACTTCCTGATTGCTGGAAATTTAGGTTGAATTGGAATAACTTTTCAATGAGTGATTTATGAGGCAACTATGATTTCTCACCCTGCATGAGCAGCCGGCAATAAAAGTCAGCAACCCAATCTGCTATGTGATAAAAGGTCCAGAAATGGCCAGGAAATGGATGGGGAAATTGTGAGGGATGAATTGAGTTGTTAGTGTTTATTATTTAGATGGTACAGTAAATATATACAGCTCAGGACCAAGCATTCGTCTGTCAGCAACTTGCAACCAGTCAATGGTCCCTAAGAGCCTAGACCAGTGGTTCTCAACCTTCCTAATGCCGTGACCCTTTAATACAATTCCTCATGTTGTGGTGACCCCCAACCATAAAATTATTTTCGTTGCTACTTCATAACTGTAATTTTGCTATGGTTATGAATAGTAATGTAAATATCTGATATGCACGATGTATTTTCATTGTTACAAATTAAACATAATTAAAGCATAGTGATTAATCACAAAAACAATATGTAATTATATATGTGTTTTCCGATGGTCTTAGGGTCGCGACCCACAGGTTGAGAACCGCTGGCCTAGACAATGCTTAAAGCCACAGATGAAGGCAGCACCATTAAGGGACATGATGAGTCAGCCCCTTCTGATGGAAGGGCCCCTACTGGACCATAGCTTTCATTGCAAAGGACAACACCTATGGTCCCCTGACAACTTGAGAGAGAGAGAAAGAGAGAGAGAGAGAGAGGAGAAGGAGGAAGAAAAGGAGGAGGAGGAGAGGGAGGAGGAGGAGGAGGACGGGGGAGGAAATAAAATCTTGTGTTAAATTTTATCATTTATATAGCTGGTTTTACTCCCTCATCTATTCTGCAAATATTGTTGAGTGCCAAGTCCTGTTCTAGACATTGGAGAAAGAATAATAAACAAGACATGAAAATCATGTACGTTTCACAGCTCAACCCTATTTTTGACAATTACAGACTATTTTTTCCTCTGGGTGGTTAGGGATATGTCCCCTAGGACCTTCCCCCATGTGAATACCCCAAAATTTATTTCTTTCCTCCCCTCAAACCCTCTACCCCAGGACTC
Organism: Myotis brandtii; assembly: GCF_000412655.1. NCBI lineage: Eukaryota > Metazoa > Chordata > Mammalia > Chiroptera > Vespertilionidae > Myotis > Myotis brandtii. Next base: position 245,432 of record NW_005365325.1, read on the forward strand.
TACAAGGACTTTTTAAAAAATATATTTTTATTAATTTCAGAGAGGAAGGGAAAAGGAGAGAGAGAGATACATCAATGCAAGAGAATCATTAATTGGCTGCCTTCTGCACACCCCCCACTGTGGATGGAGCCTGAAACCCAGGCATGTGCCCTGACTAGGAATCAAACCATGACTTTCTGGTTCATAGGTCAATGCTCAACCACTGAGCAACACCGACCAGGTTACAAGGAGACTTTTTACTCTGGATTTCTTCATGCCACCAGAATGGTTATTTTAAATTCCTTTTTTTTAAAAAAAGGCATATATTCATATTTGCTGTGCTACTTATAACACAAACTTAAAACAGTTTGTGATCAAATGGCATTTTTTAATTTGCCTTGATTCATGCGAAAGTAATTTGGATTCACATTAGTATTCTGGAAACTGATCATTAACACTTTTTAGCTGATTTTGTAAACACATTTTGCTTCCAAAATAAACATAAACAGGAAAGGAGAACACTCGGTTAGCTGAGGCATGAAGACACTCATACATTAAGGGGAAGGGCAGGGTCCCCAGCGCAAAATGGGGAAAGCATTTGAGAGTCATTCCATCACCAACTTGCGTCGTGAAAAATCTGCAAGAAATATGTGAATAATTTCATATTTGCCTGATGGGGGGATTTCAAGCAGCAGAGTTGTTTGTGTGTCTATCACGGATCATTGCAAATCATTAAGATGGGATGGGAGGTGGGGACTGATTCACGTTTGATAAGGCAGGAGAGGGACTATGTGTAGCAGGGATGAGCAAAGTGACAGGGCTGCCTCCAGGCTCAGCCAGGGTGGGAGATACATGAAATCAGAAAGGTTTGGTGGCCCAGCCCTCCTCCAGTCAATGCTGGGAGCAACATCCCCACCGAGGAGCTGCCCAGGGTCCTCCCCCGGACACCTCCTGATCATCTCAGCTCACCTGCTTATGACACATTGATCTATGTACTTTAGTCCCAAGCAGTTTGGCATTTTAAAATGCATCTTCCAAATGAGCCAGAAATAATTGGACATGTCTACTGAACTGATGGGAATCTAATTCAGAAACCTCCCAGCAATACTCTTGTACCCCATTTTCCTTCTCCTAGTCATCTCACACCCTATACCCTCTTACATGGTCTTCTCCAAACCTTCCCCAAAGGCCTCCAACCTACTCTAATCCTGGGACTTCTGACACTTCCCCTCTGCCCATTTTGCTCTAGATTTTGTATGCCAAAGTGGGAAATAACCTGGAGCCCTCCTGGAGGGCAAGAGAGGAAAAGAAACTCCGTAAGTGAGACCAGACCATTCTAATGGAGCCTGTCACATCGAACTGCAATATGACTTAGTGTGGCTTCTGAGTGGACAGACCATGTGAGGTTTAGGATTTGGGAGTCAGGCAGACTTGGGATTCCATCCCAGCCCTGCCACTGGCTGAGATCCTTCATCTTTCTGAAGGTCACTTTCCTGATCTGTAAAACAGGGAGGACGAGATTTATTTCCTGTGGTTGCTAAACAGATGACATGTCTGTCAAGCATTTGGCACAGTATATGTCCAATAAACAAATGGTGTAACTATTCTCATCATTCCAATCTTGCCTCTAAATGTCCCAACATCTCCTGGTGCCAGAAGTTTTCTGAGTGGCTCCTTCCTCAGTATTGATCTAATCCAACAAGCATCAACGGAGAATCAATTCCTGCCACGAGCTGGGCTGGAGCTGCAGATTTGGAGGTGACAAAGATGAGGTCCGAAGAGACGCAGGGTTCTCAGCCATCCACCTGTACGAGTCTAAGGACTCTGGTTTCAGGTGACAAAGACACAACTTAATCCTAAGGAAAAAAAACTAAGAATGCACTGGCTCATGACATCCGAGAGAGGGCTATGTTGGGTATTCATGAGTCACAGAGCAGCTCAGAATAAAATTTCAGGAAGTGCTCCTTCAAACCATATACTTTCTGGAATCACACTTCTCTGGCCACAGTGGTTGGTCCAAGATGGACCTTGCAGGGGATACTGCCAGTGCCAGTCTAACCTGCACATGGGGCAGGTCGGAAGTGCCACGGAGGCAATGCTCCCAGAGCAACCTACACCTGAGGGGTAGCAGTTGGTGCATAGATACTCCAGCTTCCTCACTCCTCAGTGGGTGTGTATCAGGGCTGGGACTAGGCACCAAATTTAATGAAGTTAAACTCAGTCATCAAGGTAAATTGGGCTTTGTTGCAACCTTTTAAAAAAATAAAATTAAGGCAAACATTCTAGGATGTACAAAATATCAAAATTGAAAATAAAGTCAGCACTGGTTTTATTGATTTTTTCCTTTGCCTCAGGCTCCAATATGGTTCGACTGGGCATTGGTATGTGTGTGTGTGTGTGTGTGTGTGTGTTTTAACCACTTGTTTGCAAGCTCAGGATGATGTGTCATCCTCACCAAGCTTCTAATTGAACCCACCTGTGGTCTGCCTGTGTTTGGGATGCCATCCACCCATGGTGCTGCCCAGAGCTCTCTGGGAGGGGAAAGGCAGGGACATGTGGGCGCAGTAGACTAAGGATATATGGGCAGTTTATTCTTGATGTCCTTAGGAGAGTGGTCACAATTTGCATGATGTAAGCCACCCTCAGAAGAGGAGGGAAGGTCATTTCAATTAACAAATCACACTTTCATAATGGAGGAAGCAAACAACAGATGAACACACAAACATGGTAAGTCCCCATGAATGGGCTTTAAGTCAGTTCTCTCTCTCTCTCTCTCTCTCTCTCTCTCTCTCTCTCTCTCCCCTTTATCTGTCGGTACCCATGTCGAATGACACAAAGCAAGTAGCATATATGAGAGTGGCTTCTTCCTAGGTACACCCCAATGACTGAACTGTTGAGATATTAGTGCTTCTTTTGTGGGAAGAATTTGATCCTTGCATCATTATAAACCAAGCTTGGGGGAAGCAAAGCCAAGCCCACAATCAGAATATAATTGAAGTATGTTACCTATAATAGGTTCAGATGTTTGTGATCTTCAGCACTTTATGAATTCTGCAGCAGATGGGCGAGGGCCAGGTAGCGGGCGAGAACAGACTGGGTAAGGCAGGCTGGCACTCTGACAAGGGCAGCCCCAGCTGTGGTTCGGGTGTTATTCAGCACGCCCACCCACTGCACCGGCAGCCTGCCTTCCCGATCTCGCGGCCACGGCCTCCTTAATGAAGAGTGGAGGTAAGCATGAATCCTGGCTTTCCAGGGATCACAACATTTGAGAAACCCAGAAGAATCGACATGATGGAAATGGTGCCAAGTTCTTTTGCCTCTTGCTTTTCAACAAAAACAGAAATAAGGAGAGAGAAGAGAGAGAGGGAACCTGTTAATAAAATGCACACCTAAACACTTTCCAGTTTTCCTGGGCTTTTAGTTTTTCCCCTCAAATATTCTGTGCTGGAGAGGGGAAAGCAGAGGGTAACAGCTGACAAAAGGGATCTTGAATGGATACAGGAATTTAGGCAAGCTGATACCAGGATGCTGTAGTTGGAGTTTCGAAGCCTTGACCTGCCATTGTGTCCCATTGTGTGACTTCAGACCAGTTCTTGACCTGTTTCCTCATTTGTCAAATGACCAAAATTATCTATGTCTCTCAAGTTGTTTATTTGCATCATGAAATGAGTTAATGTGCTAATAGCTAATGTTTATTGAGCACTTACTAGGGGGTCAGATTTTTATGTATTAACTCTTTTAAATCCGCATAAAAATCCTGTGTGTTAGGCCATTATCATTCTCACTTATAAGTGAGAAAAAATGAAGGCAGAGGATGTGAATAATTTGCCCAAGATTATAGCCAATAAGTGGCAGGACCCAGATGAAGTAATGCCAGCTCTAAAGCCCACAATTTTAAGCACTCGGTCCTTACCTGCAATCCCAAACTCCTAACACCCAAAACTTCTTCTAACTCATTCAACAGCAGCATTGGGCCTGATCTGAATTATTCAGCACCAAAACCTCACCTGAACTGACAAGATTATGTATAGTTTGTATTTGGCCCACTTAATGTGTATATTCATGTATTTTCACAGCAAAATATATCCGTTTGCTTGTTAAATCATGGGGTGCTGCCCCATCACTGCTGGGGGAAGGGTTAGATAAGATATCCTTTATGAAATTTGGACATTCTGAATTCTGAAACCCCTCTGGCTCCAAGGTTTCACCACGGCATTGGGGACCTATGCTGCCTTTCCAGTGTAGCCACACCACACAAGTGTGATGACGTAAAGCTTGCTTTATAATATACAAATTCAACTAGTACAACTGCTTCAAAATATATTCATTCAGGTATTCATTCAACAAATACTTATTGCATTCCTACTATGTACTAAGTTCTGTTTTTGGCACTAGGGGTAGAGTGAACCAAACACATGTTTTTCTTGCCCACATAAAACTTATAGTCTACGACAGTGGTCGGCAAACTGCAACTCGGCAAACCGCGGCTCGTGAGCCACATGCAGCTCTGGTATTTTGTAGAAGAGCCACACTCAAGGGGCCAAAGAGCCACATGTGGCTCACGAGCTGCGGATTGCCGACCATGGGTCTACGAGATACCATAATAGGAGGAAATTAAAGAGGAACGTATTTTAACAATAGGGTGCTATGGACCAGAGTATATAAAGATGCCCTGTATTCGTCTATGGCCAGTGGTTGGCAAACTCATTAGTCAACAGAGCCAAATATCAACAGTACTTCTTCAAAATAGACTCGCCCAGGCCGAAAACTGACTTCTGCGCATGGGCCACGAAGTTTCAATTGCACTGTACACACGCCTGCACATGGTATTTTGTGGAAGAGCCACACTCAAGGGGCCAAAGAGCCGAATGTGGCTCGAGAGCCGCAGTTTGCCGACCACGGGTCTATGCCTCTAAACATACACAACAGAAACTAACATAACCTGTAATAGTGGAGAAATAAAAGAATTTGGGAGAAAAACAACAACCCATAATTATTCTAAGAGAGTAAAACTGTGTGCCTTGAAATATTGAAGTAATTATCAGGTTAAATTTCTATGATCCCTGCAATTTCCATGAAACCTGGAAATGTTGGGAGTGTAGGCCTGGCATATCTCTTAAAGTAAAATTATACTTCTTTTTCACTTAGACTAAAAGGTCATAATTAAAGATATAATGCAGCTAAGTGGGTAATGGGATCTGTGATTCACTGGGGAAGTGAATGTTGCCTGAAGCCCTCTCTTGCCCCTGGGATTGGGGGTCACCAAGTCAGCTGGCCTTGGGAGCCCCCACAGGGCCCCACACCCTTAAGGAGGCGTATACAAAGTTGTCACCAGGACCAACAGGAAGTGGCCCATAGAAATATTGGGTCAGAGGAGAAGCTTCCTGGTTTATTTTTAGCATCATTTTTTTAAAATTTATCTTTATTGTTGAAAGTAATACAGATGGACCCCTTTCCCTCTCCTCCCCATTGACCCCTTCTAGCCCCCCGCCACCTCCTGCCCTAGGCCTTCACCACGCTATTGTCTGTGTCCATGGGTTATGCATATATGCATACAAGTTCTTTGGTTAATCTCTTCCCACCCTCCACCCCTGCCTTCCCTCTAAGATTGACCAGTCTGTTCCATGTTTCTATGTCTCTGGATCTATTTTGTTCATCAGTTTATTTTATTCGTTAGATTCCACATATGAGTGAGATCATGTGATTCTTGTCTTTCTCTGATTGGCTTATTTTGCTTAGCATAATACTCTCTAGGTCCCATGATGCTGTCTCAAAGGATAAGACATCTTTCTTTTTTTTACTGCTGCATAGTAATGTTTTTATGCATTTCAATATTATTCTATGTGCTTTTCCTCATAGTTAAGATTTGCCTACATTTTTATTTAAAATTATCATTAATAATAACAATTACAATTCATTGTCCACTGTCTATCCCCTCATTTAAATCCTTAAGCAACCTCATAAAATTGGTTCCATAATTGGCAATTACTTGACATCTCTGTGGCTCAGTTTCCTATCTGTAAAATGGGGCATTAATATTGCCTACTTCATAGACTTGTGAGACTCTTGAGTTAATACATCGAAAGCACTTGGAACAGTGCCTGGTATATGGTTAGCATTTAGATATGTTGACTATTATTATTATCGTTCCATTTTACAAATAAGATAACCAAGGCACGAAAGACTCAGTAGTTTGTCCAAGGTCAGTGACCAAAGAGGAGCAGGATCAGAACTTGAACCCAGGCAGTACAGCTCCAGAATCCATGGCTTTAAGCCCAGTTTACTGAGAGACAAGGTGCTTTTGAGAGAAAGGACTGGATTTGGTCCACAGTTGGGATTATGACATATATAAACACATCTCATGAATTTCCTGGGGTTCTGATGGAAGCCAAATTGCCAGAGAAGACATTGGGGGTCCTGAGGGAAAATCCTTTCATAAGGAAGGCTGGTGTCTCCAGGCTCCTTGACTGAGAAGCTATTTCTATGTTCTTTACTACTCTCTCCCCAGTGCCTAGAATAACAGAACAGCACCTGACATATGGTAGGCATTCGATAGATCCTTGTCCATTGACTAAATCTTGTCTAATGGAGTAATACTCAGCAAATGGCTTACCCACCTTGGCAGAATGTGTCTTCCTTGAGGGAAAGAGCCATGAAAAGTCCTAGCTGGTTTGGTTCAGTGGATGGAGCATCGGCCTGTGGATTCTGATCAAGGACACATGCCCAGGTTGCGGTGAGCAGGAGGCAGCCAATCCATGATTCTCTCTCATCATTGATGTTTTTATGTTTCTCTCTCTCTCTCCTTTCCCCCTTCCTCTCTGAAATGAATAAAAATATTTTTTTAAAAAAGAAAGATCCATGAAAAGCATACTATATATACAAAGGGGTCTCCCTGAACTCTATGCCTAAGACACCCTGATGTGGGATTCCCATCCTAATTTAGCTGCACCATTGCCAATGGAAATGTCAATGTCAATGCCCAGGGCAAACTGTAGCAGATTCTCAGCTCTCGTGGCACCTCCTAGGTGATGGTGGAAGTGTGGTTCCAGCCTGACCTGCACAGATGTAGTGGTAGCTGCATAGGCTATAGCAGGGTTCACAAGCTTGAGCCAGAAAAACGAGCTGTGTTACTCAGGGACATTGCATCTCCACCTATCCCAAATGAACATCATGGAAGCAAAGGACAATCTTGCTCATTTTACAAGAAAGGAAACTGGAGAGAAATATACAATGTTAGGAAGGCAATAGCAGGACCCTCTCCTCCTTGATATCATGACAAAGACACTGCCAGAGAATAAAACTTAATGTTCACAGAAAGAAAGAAAGAAAGAAAGAAAGAAAGAAAGAAAGAAAGAAAGAAAGAAAGAAAGAAGGAAATACTAGTATGTGAGGTGATGGATGTATAAATTAACTCCTCAATAGAGGCAATCTTTTCACAATATAAACATACATCAAATTATCACATTGTACATTTTAAGCATCTTATTATTTTATTTGTCAATTATATCTCAGTAAAGCTGAAAAAGTATATTGCCAGAGATCTGCCATACCGAGTGGCTGTGGGACAGTCCAACTCAGGGGGGAGCTGCTGTGGACAGAGGCTCTAGAGCAGCAGCTCAGTGAGACATGACAACAACAGCAATCTGGAGCCCTTGGTAGAGACCAGAAACATCAGGGGAGGAGGATCCTGCAAGGGGCCCGGACTTCCAACATGTGTTATTGGAGGTTTGGGGTTGGGGAGATTTGGACATTAAAATAGAATGTTGGGGTTGCAGTGGTTCCCCAAGTTACATGTATCTGGGAGACAGAACAGAGTGGTTTCTTAAGGCATGGACTTTGAATTTATATAGATCTTGGGAGGGGGGTTTCCATTTCTTGAGCAGATTATGTAGCCCGGAAACCTTGGTTTCCAAATCTATAAAATGGGAATAATAATATCTACCCACTGAGCTCTCTTAAGGGTTAAATATACACAGAGCTTAGCGAGGGTCCTGGCATTTATCATCTACTGTGAAGAAAGCATCCTCCTGCTTCTGTACATCGCCTCATTTACTCCTTGCAATAACCCCTCCAGGCAGGTGTTATCATCCCCAGCTCATGAAGGCCTCAGAAACCTTGAGCAATTGCTGCAGACCTTACTAACTTTAAGTGGTGGAACTTCTGGGCCCCTTAAATTGTATCAGATAAATAATTTAGTCAAGACAATGAGCAAATTGACATAAAAAAACATTAACCTTCCCTAGAACAAAATAATTTGGGGTACTGGGCACAAACTGTAAGCAGACCCAGAGTTAAAACCATCTTATTCTCTGCTCCTTGGCTGCCTGAGAGAGTTCCCAGGAAAATAACATGGAATTCATTAAGGATGTGGGTAAATATTTAGAGGTTCTTTGTGGCATTATCTAAACTAGTGAAAAATGGGATATTTCCCACATAAGTGCTCAATCATAGATCGGTTGATTAAACTGTGATACACAGATGCAATGAAATAATATAGTTATTTAAAATGGTGTTGCAGAAATAGGTCTAACAGTAAGGAAAGTTTATCATGGAATATTATTACAACACAGTACATTATGATCCCTTTTAAACAAAATATATAATATGTTCATGAAAGACTCTGGCATGATATGTATTAACATGTTGCATTGGTTGAATCTGAATGAGATTAAGGGTGTTTTTTTAAAAAATTAATCTTCACCCAAGGATATGTTTTTATTGATTTTTAGAGAAAGAGGAAGGGAGAGAGAAAGAAACATTGATGTGAGAGCAAAACATTGAGCAGTTACCTCCCACATATTACCTTGAGGGATCAAACCTGCAACCTGGGCATGTGCCCTGACTCGGAATCAAACCCGAAACCTTTTGGTGTGTGGGGCAATGCTTCAACTAATTTAGCCACCCAGCCAGAGCAAGAGCATTTTTTAAATGTTCATTTTGCCTATCTAATCTAAGACCATTTTTTAAAAAGTTGGGGTGAACTGAATACATTACCTAGAGTTAGATATTAATAATTTGCTTCACTTCAGAAGGAAGGTTAGATTCAGACCAAAAATTCTCTGATTATTAGGATTAGCGTGCTCATCTGCCATGTAAGTCAGAACTCACATGGCTCCCTAACCCTTTATTCTTCTAGCTTCTTCAGAGCACTTACCACCAACCACTTCAGGTTGTTTGCATTCGTGATCAAACCCAAAACACACACTAGGAATGAATACGTTCCTGAGAGCAGGGACTTTGGTCCATTTATTGCCTGGCCCAGAGTATATGCTTAAAACATTTGTTAAATCACACATTTTTTAAAAAAGCAATCAGATGATTGAGGGGCCTTGTATGACCCGCTCTTCGATGAGAGACAAATCTTCTTCCACTGCCGTACCCCCTTCCCCTCCACCTTCTCCCTGCCCCCATCATCAACATTCATTCAGATTATTTAGTATCCAAAGTCCTGTGGAGTACAGAGGTAACCTCTGACATCAGTGTCTGTACCAATGATACACAGCTTTTGAGCTGTATGATGGCTTTCTGTGCATTGTGTTTTCTCAAATTTTCCTTCTATTAGTCTTCAAGGATTGTGGCAGCTACTTGGTTGACAAAGAAAGGCAGAATGTGCTGGGCTTTTGGGGGTGGTGTAGGAGGTTAGGTTCTGGGGTGAAGAAAGGATCGCCTGCAATTTACTGTTTGCCCAACCCTCAGGTGAGGAAAATGGGGCACAGTGAGGCTCAGGGACTTGCCTTAAACCCCCATATTGTTGACAAGCCTCCCTTTGGGAACCTTTGGCACTCACCAAGGCAACAATGCTTGTCTGCTTCCCACTAGACTGTAAACTCTGAGAATAGGGGTCTAGGTTTTCTTCCCTTTTGTAATCCCACTGCCTAGCATAGTGCCTGGCACATAGTAAGAGGTCAGTGAATATTTATTAACTCAATTGCCTAAAGTAACATAGCTAATCAGTGGTAAAATTTTAACTAAAACCCATGCCTCTGATTACCCTAGCATTAGGTAAAACCTTGGAATGATCCATTATTATTGAGATGAATGCAGCCCCTACCTACTTTGAGTTTCTTCATTTTCTCTCCCCCTGTTCTCAGTCCACCTTTTGTTTACACTCTGTCTGCAGACCGGCCACTCTTTTGGCTGGTCCTTTGGTGGACGATAACAAAACCGAGTTTTAGGGTGGTCATCAAAAGCCACTAATAAAGTGAGTCTCATTCATGGTCAGGAGAGGGTGGAGAATCCAGGAATCCCTCAATGCTCTCGCTATTAATGGGTGGAAAATGTTCCAAAAAGCAGCACATCTTTTTGGCCTCTTCATCCATGATTGGAGAACGGGGTGTTGGGTAGGGATGCAGCAGCAAGCTCAAACTTTAAGGAGCTACAGAATCCAGCAAGTAACCATAAAGCCCCAGGAGGGCAGGCTTTGAATAAAATTAGTAGCTAGCAGTTAAGTTTCACTGAAGAGCCAGGCATTGAGCTAACCACTTTACATGGAACTTCCTGTTTAATCCTGCAGCAATCCTAGGGGCCAGGTCTTATTATGCCCATTTTGCAGAAGACAAAACAGAGGCCTGGAGAGGTTAAGTGACTTGCCCAGTAGCACACAGCTAGTTAGTTTTAGGGTAGAAATTAGACCTCAGGCTTATCTGTCTCCTGAGCCAAGTATGGATGCTTTTCTGCGGTGTCCGCGCAGGGTGTGTCCAAACAAGCTCAGCCTGGCTGGAGACCGATAAGAAGCTCTAGCAAAGGCTAAATGCTAGACCTGGATCAGCCTCACAGCTCGCCCCGGTTTCGTCCAGAGGCCCCCCAACACCCCGCCAGGCCAACCAGAGGGAGGAGTGGCCCTCGGGACAGGCCCTGTCCCTGGTGCGGTCTGAGCTCTGGGCGCAGATCACCAAGCGCAGAGCGAGCTGCGGGGTGGGCTCGCAGCTGCATTGGTTTAGTGGGGCCTGGGCGGTGGGGCCTGGCAGATGGCGCTGGCGAGGGTGGGGGCGGGGTGGAGAATGGAGGACGGCCGTTTGGTGGTCGTAGCACTTTCCTTCCCGCATATGTTGAGAGCAGGCTGGCGGGCGGAGGGGATGACCTGGAGCCCGCTGCGGATGCGTTTCTAGCCTGGGAAGCCCGTCCTGGATCGCAGCTCCAAACCCCACCCAAACTCCAACTCCGGCTGCCCATGTCCAATGGGAGAGGGGGGTTGACACCGACACACCTGCTCTACCCATAGGGTGAAACGACACATGGTATTTATCCTTACCAGAGCGCTACAAGAAGGGTCTCAGTCCCATTTTACAGCTGTAAAACTGAGGTCCAAGAAGGATCTGACCACTGACGGGACCAGGACTAGAACCTGAGTTAACTGACTCCTGCCTGAGTATTTGTCTTGACATGGAGACCAGCATGTCCCCAGCCTAAGAGTCCCACCGAAAAGCAAGTGAACTTTCTTGATACTGCTTTCCTATGTTCCCAAAAATGTTCTTCCTTCTGTAGGGTCTTTGCATATGATGTCCTTTTAAACCCTCCCCCCAACCTCCTACCATCCCTCACTTCCTCCAATGGCTCCTTCAGATCTCAGATCAGATGGCACTTACCAGAGGCCTTCCCTGAACCACACCCTAGCCCTAATCATGGCTATGACCAATTGATTAATTTGTGTGCTCCCACCCCCGCCCTAAACTCTAAGCTCTGGGAAGACAGGGAGTGGGTGTACTTATTTGCTCTGTATTTTATTCCCAGTACATAACAGGCTCTCAAGAAATAGTTATGAATGACTGCATAGTTGAATGAATGAATGAACGAAGATGAAAACAGGCTTTATGAACTAGCACCTGCTTCCTCACCATCCAATGATCGGCTGGTTGGGGATGGAGGGAGGGCTGGTAATACAAGAATGAAGGGCTATTTGGAAATTCTGGGCCTCCTCAACTGCAGCTCTTTATTAATTAAATGTGTCCTGTGGTTGTTTCTCTTCCTTTTCCTTACCCCCTCCCATTGCCCTGTGACTGTAGGCCCAGCGCTTTCTCTCCTGTTGACAGAATGGAGTCTTCCTTGTGCTGATGAATGAAGTGACCCTTAATAAGATGCAACCAGGCCAGAAAGAGCCAAATGAGAACGTTGGCAGCTTCATAAATGGTGTTTTGGGGAGAAAGTAGAAAAATGGACATTAAAATGAATCCTTTAAGTTGCTTTTCTGACCTGCCTGGTGGGAGAGCTGGGGATTTCAGGACGTTGGAGAGCTTCCCAGATGAAAAGAATTCAGATGCAACAAATATTTTCTGACACCCACTAGGTGCCAAGGGCTCCTTGGGGCTTTTTGACAAACAGCGTGAAGGATGCTTGGCACATTCAAGGCCTCATCTGAACCTTCCCCAAACTCCATTCTTCAGGAAAGCGAACAGTAGCTCATGGGGTCAAATGGCCTGCCCAAGTTCACTTTGACACAATTTTTACAGAAATGGGTTTCCTTTTTTAAAAATCCAAATGTAATATTTTGATGACTTAAAAAAAATCTCTTAAATTTGTGGGTACTTGACTTGCAGGTTGATAGTTTGGCTCTTTTTATAGCATCTTCCTGACTGGAAAAATGGTGCCCTTGAGAGGTCTCAGACTGACAGACCTTGAGCTCCCGGTTACTGAACTCAGTCACTTTCAGTTCATTGAAATGACTAGTGGCAGTAAGTCCTTAACAGGACTAATAGCTATAGCATATTAGTACTCATCACTGAATGGCTAAGTGGCACTATTAAATCAATGTGTCCAATACTTTTTATACATTAGCTCATTTAAACCTCAAACAACTCCAATGAGACACAATTTTTGTCCCCATGTTATGCATGAAGAAGTAGCGTTCTAAGAAGTTAAGTAACTTCCTCAAGATCAAGCACTAGTGAGTTACAGAGACAGGATTCACACCCACACAGTTAACACTAGGTGCTGCTGTATTAATGTTTTTCAGACTGTTTTCCAAGGAACCCCAGCATTCCACCAGAAGTGAAAGAGATTGAGGCAAAGTGCCATCTGGTTGGGCAGATCTGAAAGAACTAGCCCATCCAACTGGGATAGCTCTCTTCTAATACCCTACAGTGAATCTGTAAGATTTTGGTTGGACAAAGAATTTCCAGCACTAACAACTTTTTTTAAGGTTGGGATCTCATAGACAACACTGTGCCGGGCCAGCTCAGCCAAGGGGTTGGGGAGCCTGAGTGATGGGTGGCGAAGGATGTAGAAAAGACAGACATAGAGAATAAGCTGGGTTTAGGTGGATCTCCTGTGCCTGCCTAAGGCCACAGAGAGAGACCCAGACAGCAAGCTGAGCTTTATTTTATAACCAGAGGTAAATAAGGTAGTGGTCACCATAGTTACCATGTTCTTGTGAGTTTCACTTATTTTGGCAGCACTTGTTGCATCTCCCTCAGCCCATTAGCTACCCAGATAAGATCTAGGGAGCATTGTAAGGTCAAGCTTGATTATGCTAAGAGGGCTGTGCCCTCTAAGCTGGGACTTGTTTGTGGCTTTGCCAACAGGTCAGTCCGAGGCTTAACCCTGTAGCCGCTCCCTACACAACACTACTGGCCCCACAGCTCCTGGGGGGGCCAGCCTTGTCTCCTCTGTGCATCACCCCGCAGTGCCCAGCGCTGTGTCTCAGCAAATGCAAGCCGCATTGAATGCAATGTATCAGAGCATATCGGGGTAGCTATTCCTCTGCACTTTGTTTCTTCTCAAACTTCCAGGAGCACCTGCAGCCGTGTAGAAAAGACCCTCCCAGATCTACCTCCAGGTGGTGGTCATGGAGAAGAGGAACGTTTTGCAGGTCAGAAGAGACTTGGTGGAGGTGACCTGAGAGCAAGCACAGAGAGTACCCTGATGCTGTGGCTTAAATTTGTTCCTAGGGATTTCCTGGAGTTAGTGGGTAAGAAAGGGCAACAACCTCAGGACAGGGCAACAGCCTCAGGGGAAATAAAAGCCTCAGACTTTAGAGGCAGGGGAACACGTCCTGCTATCTGTTGAGAAGGTAATGATTCTGCCTTTGCATGATGGTGAGGATTCCTCAGTGGATCCAATCAGCCTGCCGGGTGCCAACATAACTCCCTAGCCATACCTCTCTTCATCCAGACTTACAAATGCTTGCAGTTAATATCTTCAGAGTTACTCTTCATGCGTATTACTTATTCACATCCCATTGTGTTCTCCAATAGACATACAATAAAATTGGGTATTAGCAAAAACTAAAAACTATTAGTAAAAACCAAACTAAAATCAGATATAGAAATTAAGATAAATTGTGAATTTAGAGAAAAGAGTTAGGATGCAGGTGTGCAGATGGTAGCATCATAAACAGTTATTGCAGATGAGCTTCAAAACTATGAGCTTCCTATTGGCCAGAGTGAAAAGGGAAACACATCCATTATATGATTCCAATTTTCTATGAGCATATGCTGAGTTTCTCAGAAGATGCTGAGGTATTCTCAAAACCTAGAACAAACAGAATTTTCTTGTGCAGGACCTCATCTACTAAGAAATGTAGATTGCAATGTCCTCTACCAAATTCCTCCTACATAAATTCAATGTTGTTTTTATTTCACAAGACAAGCTGGCAACTTAACACAAAATTGAACCTTGGTAAAAAAAAAAATAGTGCTTTGAAGGGCCATGTAGGTATAGTTTGGATAGTCCCTGAATGCATACGTTAAAGGTTAATTTTATGGAGGAATAGCTGGAACCACAAAACCTTCAAATAGTCTGCCCCAAATAGTGCTTCTCTGAGTGGGGCTTTGGCTAGGATGTGGGCAGCAGGCAGGTCAAGCTTTGAGTGTGGGTCCTCTGTTTTGCTGAAGTGCAGATCTAGCCTCAGACTTTCTATCCAGCTTATTCCCAATTTAGTTACTCAGTGAACATTCTTCAAATCGAAAATGGAAGATGCATAAGTTATGTGCAGTGGAACTCAACCAAAGACATGTTTTTTAATTCTTACAAATAAAACTGCATTGATGCTGTATAGGAGCCTCTCCCACTGCTTCTTTCCAAGATCATGGTCCAAGCAAGTTCTGCCAGTCTGTTTAGACCTGGCCTGGGCATGTCTGGTTCATTTAGCAGGTGCACCATTCATCTGCAAGGAAGGACGAGAATAAAGATGTCATCAATAATATTCCTACAGAGCCTCCAAGGCGACCAAGTTCTCCTAGTGTGGGAGGCAGTAATTTGTTCCCTGATATATGGCGATTGCTTTTCTTTGGTAGCTGAGGTCCAATCAGTCTTCAGAGGTGGTTGTAATTAATAGGTAAGGGAGTGCAAATACATCTGAATTAATAGAGCCACTAGGTGTGACTAACTATAATATGATTACATGTGAAATTAACCCAGAGATCAAACCTAATCAATCCAGACTAATAACTGCCAGGACAACAATTTGTGGTTTCAGATGAGCTGATGTTGAAAGGAACTAAGGAAAATGAACTCTGTTAGAATGTAAAGGCTGCATTTTTTAAAAAAGTGTGAGCAGGGTACTAAGATTATAAATATGCGTGTAGAGGATATTAATGTCCAGATGTCAGGTAACCAAATCATTATGTATATTGGCAAGTGAGAGTAAACAAAATTAGAAAATCAGAAATTAAGAAAGAGAAACCCAAATTTAAAAAGTGAAGCTGAAATTGTATTGAATCTGACTTCCAATATTGTAACTTTGATTATTTATTTATCTGATCCCAGGAACTTGAAAACATTACTAAACAATATTTTATATATAAACTATAAAGAGCAAGATAATAAGCAGCCATGAACTTACAAGCCATAAGGGCCATAACATTAACAAATCATTGCAGCCCTTGTGGGTCACATCCTGGTTGTGAAAATCCCTGCCCTCACCCCCACCCACCCCAGGGGTAAACACTAGCCTGAATTTTGTCTGTTGTGATAGGTTATATTGCCAGACCCAATGCTTCATCCCTCACTGTATCCACACCGTTTTCTATGTAACTTTGCAGAGCCCTCCTCCCACTGTGGTGAGGGCACCAGCTATTTTAAAAAAAAAAATGGCTGCATTATGTTCTTTGGCCAATGGAAAGAGCAGAAATTATATGTCAGTTTCCACCTGGGCCTCAATAGTTCTTTCATGTTCCACTTGCTTTTTTGCACCTTTTCCATTGTCAACATAAGGAACATCCAAACCTGTAGAGAATTTTTATGAGTTTATTTGAGCCAAACCAACAATTGCCAGGAAGCAAAATCTCACTGGATCGAGAAAATGCTCTGGAGAATGGCAGTTTTACAGTTTATTTTATACATTAGAATGAAAGGAGGAGACATAAAGGCAGTTACATGAAATCCATGGGTGGTGGGTTAGGGAGGCAGGAGAAAGCAAAGCGGGGAAATCTCTGAGACTCCATGAAAATTAAAATGAAGAGACACATATTTCTTTTACATTGGTGGGTACAGAACAGTTAACAATTAACATTTACAGCACATAGTGATGGTATTTGGGCAACAAGGTAACAATGAGGGATTTCGTGGTCTTGTGTTCTGGTGGGAGGTTTGCCCTGAGAGGTCTGGGGAAAAAATGGGACTTACTCTGACATTCCAATGTTATCTTAGATGCAAAAAGACAATAGATAGGCTCAGTTAAGGTAAAGATTGGCCTTTTTCAAGGAAGATGCCTACCTAGGACAAGACTACCCACCATGACTCACTTTTAGTTAGAAAGTTTTCATTTCAGACCATTATATGTTGTTTCCTGGTCTCTGAGTTTGTAAGGACCTCCATGCAGGCCTTCCCTGAGCTTGTTCCGTTTAGTATGTGGCCCCTTGTTTGTCCACATCATCACCATAAAAAGAACATGCCTGGAGTAACATGCCAATCGAGGACAAGGATGGAAGACGTGGAGCAGAACTGAGTCACCTAGCTGAGCCAGCCTAGATCAGTCAGCCACCAGGTCCACGAGAATAAATGACTGTGGCTTCTGGACTCTGGTTTGAGATGGTTTCTGATACAGCATTATTTGTGGCAATTGCTAAAGTACAGATTATTTCTTTTGTTTATAGTTTTATTACTGATATGTCTTTGAACATACTATTTTGTTTTACATATTTTTGAACTTTACATAAAGGGTACAACACTTGTGAATTCTTGTTTATAGCTGACAGTAGGTTTTAAAAGGTCCAAGTCAATGATTGAAGAGAGCCCGATATCAGCCAAGAGCTTAAAAATTTACAATAGTAAGCAGGTAAACAGACTTTCAAATGGGCATCTTGCCAAGGAGTATCCCCAGCCAGGTCAACAGAAACAATCATAGCAGCACACAGATGATAATGCTGGTGGGCAAAATAGCAGAAAGGATGAAGATTGAGCCCTTCATTATGGGTGCTTTCCACCTAAGGGAGACATTGGGGAGATGGAGGAGTTGTGGAATCAGACAGACCTACGCCCTCCCTTTTCACTGATGTGAATTTGAACCATTATTTTATACTCTGAGCCTCAGTTTTGCTGTCTGAGAAAAGGACATTCTAACCTCTCCATGAAAAGAACTGAAAGCCAGTTTATTCACTTACCCCTATGAAACCATGGATTTCAGTTCTAACTTTTATAGAGAGGGGATAAAATTAGATCATGGGATGATCTTCTTCTGAGGCACGGAGAACTTGTGAGTTGAAGGAGATTTGTGAGATTTTATTTGTTGTTTAGATGAGTTCCCATGGACTCTTTCAAACCCGGACTTGAGTGGTTTCTTCTTGGTGGAGGAGAAAAAACCCTCACACTGTTTTGTGTAACAGATCTTTAAATACTGCCCTGTGATACAGGAGTGGGACAAATAGAACCAAATTGCTTAGCATAGTAAAGAACGAATTTTGAGGAAGTAGGTGAGAATTCCAGGGACAAAGGGAAGCTGGGGAAGAGGGAGAGGAGGAGGCAGAAAGAGGGTTCTGACAGATGAAAAGGGGATGGGACATGGGGAAGGGGAGCCAAGGAGAAGCTCCTGTGGACGGTACCACCAAGAGACTTTTAAATACAGGTATGTCTAATGTCGGACTTGAAGTGGTTTGCCGTTTGTGACTGCCCGATCACCGGTAAAACCCCTTCCCACAGCAGCTCCTTGCTGGAGTCATCAAAGACAAGACCAGCCATCTCTCAAGTGAGATGCAGGGGCAAGGGAATAGGTGAAACATCCCAGGCAAGTAGGTCAAGAATTTCATGGAATAGTTGGAGCAAAGGCATCCAGAAGAGACATAACCAGCCATGCAGGTTCCAGAGGTGAGCGGAGGATGCCAGGTTTCCCCTTGCTTGTAGGATGGATATGCATGATGTTTCCGTTTAAGTACATGTTCTCACCCTCAGGAAGATCAGAGTCAAGGAGGTAACCTCCGGGCGGGGGAGGGGTAGAGGGGAATCACTGTTCTTTGTTAATGGAGCTGGATTAAATTTAAACCCGTTTTTGAAAACGGGTTAAATTTACTTTTTTCTGAGGTTTTTAGAGTTGTTTAAGAATAAAATTATTAATTTCCATAGGAAACAGAAAATCATATTAACCAGAGCTCCTCTTGGAGAGAGTTCTAGATGGGGTCAGAAGGAATATTTGGAATACTATGCCCTTTGGAATAATAATAACAGGTAACATTTACGGAGTTCTTGTATGGCAGGCCCCATTCTGAGTCTTTTGCAATTATTACATTTTTTAATTTTCATGAGAACTCTATGAAGTAGATACTATCATCATACCTACTTAATAGATGACAAAACTGGGGCGCATAGAGGTTGAATAATTTTCCCGAAGTTACAAAATGAATGATTGGTGAAGCTGGAGTTTTATCTCAGAGAGTTGAGAAATCACCCAGGGGTGAAGGGTGGTATGTGCTACAGGCATCTAGTGGGTGGAGGCCAGGGATGCTGCTAAATATCCTATAATGCACTGAGCAGCCTTGCACAACAGAGAACTATCCAACTCCAAATGCCAATAGTGCCAACGCTGAGAAATCCTGCTTGTAATCCCAACTCTGCCTCATATTGGTTAGTGTGTGTGGGAGTCCCCCCCAGGACTTGCTACATCAATACTATTGGTGATATATTTCCTTGTGAAAAGGTGGGCCTAAAAACAAATGAACTAAATAAATAAGTGTAAGGGAGGGAGGAAAGAAAGAAAGAAGAAAGAAAGAAAGAAAGAAAGAAAGAAAGAAAGAAAGAAAGAAAGAAAGAAAGAAAGGAAGGAAGAAAGAAAGAAAGAAAAAGGAAAAGGAAAAGAAAGAAAAAGAAAAGGAAAGTAAGGGCCTGGTTAACTGCAGAGTTTTTGTTTAACTGAAAGGGATGTGCACATTAGAAGACAGAGCTAGCTGTAACCGGTTTGGCTTAGTGGATAGAGCATCGGCCTGCAGACTGAAAGGTCCCAGGTTTGATTCCAGTCAAGGGCATGTACCTTGGTTGCGGGCACATCCCCAGTGGGGGGTGTGCAGGAGGCAGCTGATCGATGTTTCTCTCTCATCGATGTTTCTAACTCTCTATCCCTCTCCCTTCCTCTTTGTAAAAAATCAATAAAATATATTTTAAAAAAAAAAGAAGAAGACAGAGCCAAATTGTTTAGGACAATGAAGGCCACTGGTGATGGTGGGAGAAAAGGCGATCAAGGAAGGACACCTACATCCGGAGGAGAAGTTTGGGCAATTTTGCTGTAAGGGGTGCATGTAAGTCCTCTCTTGCAGTTCTCAAACACCATTTCATTAATCTTCACTGTTTGATAATGTATTGCGTAGATTTTCTCTTGGAGTGAATTAAAAAATACAAAAGTATATGCCCTCTAACATACACATTGCAGAGTAGAAACAGGCTTCTTGCTCATGGGGGACATGAAACTTATACATCTCAGTCACTGCAATAGCCTGCTGGAAAGGATGACGACAACATGCCATTCATATCCCTGAGCACCCTTTACGAAACCCTGGACAAGTTCCTCCACTCCAACGGCTGCATCCCAATGACTCCCAAATGTCTGTGTCCAGCCCAGTCTTTGCATCTGAGCTGCAGACCTGTTATCTAACTTCTTCCTGGATATCTTCTCAAAACCCAACATTTTCAAAACAGAATTCATAATCTCTCTCTCTCTTTCAGCGGTTCTCAACCTGTGGGTCGCAACCCCTGAAAATACATCCTGCATATCAGATATTTACATTACGATTCATGAAAGTAGCAAAATTACAGTTATGAAGTAGCAACGAAAATAATTTTATGGTTGGGGTCACCACAACATGAGGAACTGTATTAAAGGGTCGCAGCATTAGGAAGGTTGAGAACCACTGCTACCTGATCCCCACCTTTGTAGTTGATAGAATTACCCTGCAACTGTTGTTCAGCCAACACTCATTGGAGATCTCTTTCTTTCAACAACTTCCCCATCAAACTACCAAATCTGTCTCTAAAGTATCTCTTGACTGTGATCCCCTTTTCCATCCACCAATCCCACAACTCTATGTCTGCTATTGTTATGAAAATACAAAAGCAAAGTGGAAAGGCTAAAACACAGTTGCTCCAAATCCATATCTTGGGCTCTTTCTGCCTCTAGCTTTATAAATGACCCAGAAAAAAAAGAACAAATGTAAATTCATGGTGAGTGCTGATGATACAGAATTATGTGGCAAGCTGGGGCCAGGGGCAAAGAGCAGGAAAGATTCATCATGACTTAGATCAGCTCAGCAATTGAGCTGACACATGGCCAATTAAGTGTGTTCATAGGAAGCGCTAGAGAAGTCTGCAGTGAAGCCCACAGAAAGACAGCAGACATGGGCCAGCTGATTTGAACCAAACCCGGTCAGCTCACCTGGAGAGAGGATCTCAGCTCCTAAAACACGTACAGATAGGGTTGAAAAAAGAAGCTTGTACCTGCCCACCTCCGTGCCCCCCGTCCCTGCTCTGTCCCAGGCAGGGCTATTTCTCCCTGCCCTTTCTACTATCAGCACAAGCATAGTCAGTTGTCCTGGTTTTTCCAAGGATTTTTTTTTCCTCGGCACTGGGCACATGTGTCCTTTGGGTCACCTGAATCTTCTAGTCCTATTATATACCGAGAACTGTAGATTTTGTCAAGCTAGAAAGGACTGCAGAAGTCACCAGTGCTGGGGTTCCCAACAGTGGATTATGGACGTCTGGGGAACCTTGGAACTGTTGTAAGGGATGCTAGAGCCAACATTGACATCATGCCTGTCTATGGACTGAATCAACCAGTGAGGTTTAATCTCAGGATCTCGGATCTATCCCTTGGTGGTTCATGGTGAATTTTAGGCTTCTATGAGCCCTCTAAACTAAATGCAATTTTTTTTATATATGTACATATGACATTTATCAACATCACAAAAGGAAGCTCTTCCCATCTGAGTAAATACCATGTATGACTCTTTCTAAACTCTATTAGATTCTCTTTTAACTAATAAACTACAAATTCATTTAAAGTGTTGATTATAAAAAAGCAGTTTTTGTTACTGTGTATTTTCTCAGTCAAAGGATATTTTAGTACTGTGCACTATGAGCAGATGGGAGTCCTTGAAATGTTTCGGTATTTGTACAAAACGAAGCCCTCACAAAACACATAACTGATAGAGGACTTGAACCCAGATATATAAACAACTCTTCCACCCCAGTGAAAAGACGAGATTCCATTGTATGAGATTCTGAAAAAGGAGAGACTTCAGAGACAGGAAATTAATCAGGGGATGCCAGGTCTGGGGAGGGAGGAGGAGTTGCATTACAAAGAGGTACAAGCAAACTTTTTGGTTGATGAAAATGCTCTCTAGCTCATATCTAGTAGTGACTAAGTGACTGTCAAAACTTATCAAACTCTACACCTAAAAAGTGTGCATTTTGTTGTATGAAATTATATCTTAAAAAACCTGACTTCAAAGTGAGGAAGCCCTCATATTTAAAAAACCTATTGATTTCCCAGTCAGGGTGGCTTAGTGGTTGAGTGTTGACCTATGAACCAGGAGGTCACAGTTAGATTCCCTGTCAGCACACATGCCAGGTTGCAGGCTCAATCCCCAGTAGAGGGCATGCAGGAGGCAGTCAATCAATAATTCTTTTTCATCACTGATGTGCGAAGAAACTGAGATCCAGCGGGGTAAATGATGTGTTCATTTCCCAGACTATTTTCTGCATCTTTTTGCTATGTAGGGCTCTCAGTCAATGTGCCCATCCCTGGATGCAGGCCTGTATGAGCACACTGGCAGGGAGGGGATGATCTGCCACAATTATTTCTATGTGCTGAGGAGTCTCCTGGAAGAGTGCTCACCCCGTGGGAAGGAGCCAAGCATCCCAAGCTGACCCAGGTGAAACCTCTATCCTGGTATCCCACGTTGGACAGAGCTGTGGACAAAAGTCTACAAGCTCTTCTTTTAGAAACTGCTTACAGAGTGTGAGCACAGGGAATGGCAGCCCTTCTGATGGACCACTTGCCTGGCAGGGAGGAGATGATCTGCCACAATTATTTCTATGTCCTGCTGATGAGTCTCCTGGAAAAGTGCTCACCCTGTGGGAAGGAGCCAAGCATCCCAAGCTGACCCAGGTGAAACCTCTATCCTGGTATCCCACGTTGGACAGAGCTGTGGACAAAAGTCTACAAGCTCTTCTTTTAGAAACTGCTTACAGAGTGTGAGCACAGGGAATGGCAGCCCTTCTGATGGACCACTTGGAATTCTTGGCATAAGACTTGTGGCTTTTCCATGGTAGGGCCTGTTAAAACAGTAAGATACCGTATGGAAGCCACCAGAAGTGGGAACAGTGTCCCGAGATCCTAAACATAACTGACTTATGTTGTACATATATGACACCCTCCAGGAATTTTCAGGAGTATTTGGTAGTGGGGCTGGGGTGGAGGTGGCACAGGGGACTGGGGTCTTGCCTGAGCAGGCAGAAACAATTTGAACTATTGCTGAAATGTGACCCCATCACAATCCGCAGAAGCTAGGGAAATTCCCATTTCACACAAGCCACACTGACCTGTTAGTGGCCTGGAGAGGACTGGAACTTAGGTCTCATGGTTCCTTGTCAGAGCCCACCAGTGCATTTGCTTCCTCATTGCAGTCCCTGACTCTATTATCAAAACAAAACAAAACAAAACAAACACAGGTCTGGCTGGGGGTGGAGGCAGAGTTTGAGACCCTCTAAGATTCTGTTTCTTTTTAGAGTAAATATTCATCAATACACAGTTGTTGATGGTTTTTGTTTTTTTCATGAAAGTGTTTTTAAAGCTTCCTTATCTTCCCAAAATATCCTCACAAATCCCCCTGTTTCAGAGTGAAGTCCCAGGGGCTGGCTGGGCCATGTGAGAATCAGCTGCAGACTCAGACATGACCAGGCATCCTGCAGGCCCAGGAGGTGGCTTCCCGGGGACCATTTGTAGGAGCCACCGAGACACCTCATTGGGAAAGACCTCATTCTGAGAGTGAGATGGGGAAATTTTGCTCCCCAGAATTTCTCCAAGGGAAACCACAGGAATTGTTAGAAGGAATGGCTTGATGAGCTCTCTTGGGGTGGGACCCAAATGAGAATGTTGGCTCTGTACCGAGGCTTCAGTGTGATACAGAAAAGGAATTTGGATCCTCCAGGGGTCAATCCAAGAGGAAGGAGGTGAGGAGTAGAGGGGAGGAGGGAAGAGAGAATGCGGTGTGCTTCACAATGTCATCCCCATAACCACTGTATGAGGTCTTCTCCTGGAGACATGAAAGCACTGAGGTTTAGGCCTCCATGGTGGTGGGAGTGGGGTGGAAGGTGGGGTTCACGGGAAAAATTAAAACAACACACATGGGTTGAGAAGCGGGACCCCTGAACAGAAGCTCTTGGGATTAGCAGACATTGTGCCAAGAACTTGAGAACATCATGGGCCATAGAGATGGCTACAGTCCAATTCCTGATCTCCAAGCATATCTGGGTTACATAGGGACAGAGAGAAATGAGCTTGGCTGAGAACAATGGGAAAGGTTGCACCACTCATATTTCTATTTCCACCCTCCTCCCAGCATCAAGGCCAGGAGAGAAGCAGCTCAATATCATAGTGACCCCGCTGGAGCCCAGCAGCCATCTCTGGGAGGTCTGTGTCCATGTCCGAGCTTTGGAAGAAGAGTTTATGGGTGACACCTTAATGGTATTTGGCATTAATTGTGGAGCAAGGCTTTTTGACAATATCCTTTTTGATACTAACTCATTTCCAGATTTCTCCTTTTCCTGAAATCTGCACAAGCATGATTTGCTACCCTTATATTGATAGTCAGTATTGTGGTGGAGTTTCAAAATGGGACACTCTTGGAGCAGCAGAATCGGTGAAAAGAGCCTTCAGTTCTGCCTCTTGTGTCTACCTCAGCCCCACGTGCATGGGACTCCTTTTGGAGAACAAACTAGAGAGCTGTCAACCCCAGCAGAGAGAAGTCCTGCTGAAGGCATGCAGGCATTTGAAGGAGAGAAAACACCTTGAACTTGATCACTCGGAGCTCTGCACCAAATTCTGATGCATGGCATGAACGTGTTGATTTGTACATTACAGCGGTTTTGGTTTAGATTTTGCAAGTCTTACTGAGGATATATGGCTCAACCCAACTTTTATGGATGACTTGCTATATCAACAACAGCAATAATATTAATGGCTAATTCACCAACTGCCTTCAATAGGCACAGTGTTAAGCTCTTAAATGCAAAATTTAGATTTTGGGGGTCTTAAGGCCTAAGACATCTGTTTCAACTTAGCTCATAGCTGAGAATTCTGTGCGAGGGCTTACCTAATATTAAATAATGAGGTAGCACACCCAATGAATAAGGCAAATTTGGATATAGCACTACTGCTTTCATCCTCTTAGCAAGTTTATCCCAGTCATTTGCTTAACCTCACTATATACATCCCCACATTTTATGTGACTGAATATTTTTTTAATTTTGTTTTATTGCTTAAAGTATTACAAAGAGTAGTACATATGTCTCCTTTTTTCCCCCTTGACCTTCCCCCGGCCTCCCCTACTCCTAGTATCTTGTGTCCATTGGTTATGCTTATATGCATGCATACAAGTCCTTTTAACCCTATTTTAAGTATTACATGAGGATTTTACTGTATTTTCATTCTCATTTTACTGTGGAGTTTTTTTTCCCCTTAAAGAGAGGCTCTGTAGTTGGTAAGAGGAAAGGTAACTGACATGGCAAAAATTAGACATTACTGGTTTCTTAGCTCTAATGCCATCAGGTTTAAAATGAAGTTTGTGCGTGGCTGGTATTGCTCAGTGGTTGAGTGTTGACCTATGGACCAAGAAGTCATGGTTTGCTTCTGGTTCAGGACACATGCCTGGTTGCTGGCTCAATCCCCAGTAGGGAGTATGCAGGAGGCAGCCAATCGATGATGTTTCTTTCTCATCAATGTTTCTATCCCTCACCCTTCCTCTAGCTCTAAAATCAATTTAAATTTTTAAAAATTGCCTTGAACGGTTTGATTCTGGTTCAAGACACATGCCTGGGTTGCTGGCTCAATCGCCAGTAGGGAGTGTGCAGGAGGCAGCCAATAGATGATGTTTCTTTCTCATCAATGTTTCTATCCCTCTCCTCCCTCTATCTCTAAAATCAATTTAAATTTTTAAAAATTGCCTTGAACTGGATAGAAGCAATAGTGTTATTCATCTCTTTTGAAAAAAAATGGAGTGTGTGTGTGCATGAAGTTTATTTGTGGCCTCTTTAATTTTATGGCTGGTCTTGGTTCAGCTTTAGGTCATCAATAATCAGTCATACCTCTGCAGTATAATTTGCTTGAAAAGGATTACATGTTTGCAACTCACAATAAACAGTGTTATTCATCTCTCTCTTTTTTTAAGGAGTGTGTGTGCATGAAGGTTCTTTGTGGCCTCTTTAATTTTATGACTGGTCTTGGTTCAGCTTTAGGTAATCAATAATCAGTCATACCTCTGCAGTATAAATTGCTTGAAAAGGATTACATGTTTGCAACTCACAATAATAGCACTTAATCTGAGGCCTAGGCATTTTGTCTTGAAAACAAATGTTGGCAATACCAGAGGACACTGATGAAAATTTGTATGATTCAGAAATGAGATCTTGGAAATCTGATTTTGCAGCTTTGCCCCCTGAATCTCTTTTCTCATAACTGCTGCCATTCTGATTTCTGGACCCTTCCATTTGATCAGAATCCATTGATGTCTTACAAGTGGCCCATATTTTAATGCTGGGTATATTCAGCAGCTTAAATAAGGAATGATCTCAGAAACAGTTCTTTCATTTTTATTTAAATAAATATTATCTTCATGATACAGATGAGGACACTGTGGCTTCAGAAGGATATGTAAGTTTCCTGAGAAATTACAGCTCTACCATTTTTGAGATTTATGTCTGTGGGTTGCTTTTAACCATTTTATCCTTTGTGCCTAACAAAGCAGACACTCAGTATTTATTGAATAAAAGAATAAAGTCATTGAAAGGGATGGCAGACTGGGAGGAAGAGAAAGATCCCAGGAGATCCCCAGTTACTCCCTCAGAGAACAGAACTTGTTCATTTCTAACTAGTCTTCTCTGCTCAGGGGCTGGCACCTTGAAGGGTAAGAGAAATGGACATTCTCTCCAGATCAGCAATGAAGGTTGGAGGTTAACACTTTGCCCACAAGTTCCTTCCTTATCAAGAAGGTAGTTTCTTTTCCTTTTTTCCCCTCCTTCCTCCGGGGTCACAGTCAGAAGGGGTCAAATGAGCTCTCCACGGTTCTCTAGTAATGGCCTTATCTGATCCAGAACACCTCTCCTGTTTATTTTCTGTGGCAGGGCGGCAATGAGGCAACATTTCCACTTGGAAAATTCTCCTGTGCACTCCACAGCAGGGCTCACTCAGCTTCTCAGGAAAGTGGCCACCTGGGTGTTGACAATCTCCTGTTAGTCACTGGGGAGTTTAGACATAATCCTTCATTACACAAATAAAAAAAATCTTGTTATTTGCCCAGAAACATGCCAGTACATGTTGCTTCCATGGTGGCCATGGTGCTGAGGACACTCAGTAATGTGGCTTCCCCTGCCCTAGGAGCCCTGGCTCATTATGTTGTCTCCAGGGACCTCTTGCCCTGAGTGAAGCACAATGGAATGACAGCTCTGCAGCTCTTAGCATGAGTAAGATTCCATTTGATTCATGGCTTGCCTAGAGGGCTGAGGGGCCAAGAGGGCGCAGGGTTAATTCACTCACCCAGCTTAGGTTCAAATCCTTCTACACGCAGAAATGGACTGGGTGGGTGGCAGTCAATTTAGCATTTTAACAGACAGCTCTCCAGCCCACTAAAGCCTTGTGGCTTCACAGACTGCATGTCTGGAGAGAACCAGGTGGTATGGGGAGGTTAGAGCAATGCAGAACCCACAGCTGACCTGGGCTCCAGAATCAAATGAGCTTTTAAAAAAATCATTCTTCTAAGGAGATGTCCTTTCCTGAAGAGAGATGAAACATACCATTCCACAGAGCAAAGGAACTCTTGAAATTTGGCAACTCAATTGCATTGGTGGGTCTAGTCCAACCCAATACAAATTGACCTAGCTGAATACCCAGCTCACAGCTGACCTGGGCTCCTGAGTCAATGAGCTTTTAAAAAAATCATTCTTCTTTCCCGAAGAGAGATGAAACATACCATTCCACAGAGCAAAGGAACTCTTGAAATTTGGCAACTCAATTGCATTGGTGGGTCTAGTCCAACCCAATACAAATTGACCTAGCTGAATACCCAGCTCTTTATGACACAAATTCTATTATGTCATTAAAAGGGACATGTCCTTCACTTCCTAAGCCTGGTTGTGGTTGGGCCTTGAATACAGTTAAGGAATTACAGTGTGTGAGTGTGCATGTGTGTGTGTGTGTGTGTGTGTGTAATGAAAGGGTTTCTACACCGGAAAACAAAACAAAACAAAACAAAAGGCCATGTGGTTATCACTGTACTGAAGGCAGTAGAGCCTAATGGTTACAATCTGGGTTCTAGAACCTAACTGCCTAATTCAAATTCTTCTTGCCACTTACTGAGTTTGAGAATGTTCATTAACATCTCTGTCCTTCCATTCCCTCAATCATAGAAGGAAGGTTAATAGCATTTCCTAGCTCAATAGGTTGTCATGAGGATTAAATAGTTAATGCATGTAAAGTGTTTAGCATGCAGTGGGGACACAATAAATGTTAGCTACTGTTGATGGCAGTTTGGTGTAATCATAAAGAGGGCAGAAATGAGGAGAAAGTAGGGACCCATCTGTGCCTTGGGCTTAGTTTTTTTTAGCCTGTTGTTTTTCCCTTGATTCTTTTGGCCTCTTTTTGTCCCTGTCTCCCCACCCCATCTCATACCCCCCCACACACACACCTTCACCACCATCACCAATTGCCTGTCAACAACAAAATATCAGTATGCCTAGAATAAAAGATATTTTTAAGTATAATATTAAGAGATTGGTGTTTTATTTGGGCAATTATTTTCTCAGAAAGCTCTGTTCAAGGTTGCTTCTGAGATCCTCATGTTACAGCTCAGAACTCCAAAGGAAACAGCCTAGATTAAGTCATCTTAATAGAAAGAAACAAGAAATAACTCAAAAAATGGTTTGAAAGCTTTTCAAGAATGCTGAAGGTATTCTTAGGCTTTTGAGAAGGTCACATTTTGTATTTCCCTCTGGAATTTCCAACTGACAGGAAGACTGCCCTTCAGTATCACAAATGGAAACCCCAAACAGAATCTTCTGCTGGGGAAATCTCAAAAGATCTTGTTCCCAGACTTCCAAGTCTGGATTATCTTGGATAAAGTGTAGATGATAAGAGATGGGTCAGCCAATGAGCTCTTTGTTTTAGAGGGGAAAACTGGAGCTCAGAGCAGCTAGGTGACTTGCCTAAAATCACCCAGTCATTTAGTGATAGGACCAGGACTCTACACTGAAATCCAGCACTCTGCTTCCACAGTGCACCTTCTGATCTCTTCTGAGCACCCTACTATAGACAAGCTCCCTTCCGTGATCTTATCAAACCCAAACCCTCCCCTTACTGGTTAGCACATTTAATCTCATTTTGTTCTGAAAGGGAAGACTATGGAGCCTCCACCCTCAGAGACTCATCCACGAGTCATGCCCACACATGTTATGGTCATTGCTTTCCACGGGAACTTCCAATTCACCTTGTGGTGAATATTGTTCCAATATGGATGAAAAGTGTAGGAGTATAATACAAGACCCATGCTGTGTCCCAGGACTCAGAGAGTACCAAGAATGTTGGGACCATGAAAGGAAGTGTACACTCCCAGGCAGGACTGGACAAAGCCCAGGAAATCCTGAGGCTGCACATGGGCAGGTCCATGTAGTATGTTCCACTTTAAGAAACATGGTGTGGCTTAGTGAAAGGGAAGAATATGTCCCAGCCCTGCACCAGCTGACAACATGACTTGGCTCATCCATGAGTCGGTCCCCCAACCCCCCATGTGTTATGGTCATTGCTTTTGGCTCTTGATGTCTTTGTGTCTCAGTTTCCTCTCTGCAAAATGAAGAACTGACTAATCGCCAAGTCATCTTCCAGCTTTAGCAGCCTTCGTTATGAACCTAAAATGTCTTGCTGAGTGATAAAGTGCTTAGACCTTGACATCAGAAAGACTTGGGTTCTAATCCTATTTCCACCATTGTGTGGTCTTGGGCAGGTAACCTAACTTCTCTAAGAATCAACATTTTCATCTGTAAAATAGAGAAAATGGTACTTTAAAAAGTCATTGTAGAGATTCAGTGGCATAATACTTCAACAGTGTTTAGCACAGAGATAAATAAATGTGTGTAGCTGCTCTATCTGCCATCTTCTCCTCCATCATCCAGAACAAAGGTCTTAAGTCCAGTTAGATAACTCTTGTTTCAAGCTAAATATCATGACCTTCACATAACACTTACAGGAGTTGCAGCTGAATAATATAATTTTTGTCAGGACTGAAAAAGTAGAGCACTGCTTTCCACTGTAGGCTGGGTTTGTTGACAACACAAAGGTGGGCAAAGTTGAATAGCTCATTGATTGGCTTTGGTTTGAACCACCTACTTTGCACCTTGCTCTGTGAGTTCCAACTTAGATGGATCCTCTGGCCTGTGGCCTTAGCCTGAACATCCCAGCATTCTGCCTGCTTTATGCCAAACGGCACTTCCTTGCAAGGCTCCTAGTGACTGAAGTGTTATTAAAGAATCGAGAAGCTAGGTAAAGAACAGATACCAGGAAGCTTCGTCTTGCCTGCACATCAACACCATTAAATGCATTTTTACAACAACGACCAAGCTGTCTAATGATATTGTCAGTGGCAACTGGTCAGTGAAAATGTTTTTTAATTGTGACTTGAATGTGTTTATCAACCTCGCTTTGTGACATCGAAAAGACAGCAACAGAAACACAGGGAGCTGCCGTCCTCCAGGGAAAACATTAGTCACTGTGAATGCGCAGGCCCTGGCAGATGGTCAGCTCTTCTCCTGAAGTCAGACTTCCAAGCCACCGTGCAGTGTCACTGCCACAAACGAAGAGTGTTATCGTGACATTGAACATCTTTATAATAAAGTTACTAATTGATGATGAATACCACAGGCTTTTGAGTTGGGAAAAAAAATCTTGTGCTGGCTGTTAGGTGGTTGGCTGCATATTCCATAGTTAAAAACTACTCTTCAATTTCCACCAGGGCTGTCCAGGAGACCTGAGATGTTTAAGTGCAGCTCTGAAGAACTATTTGAACTAATTTTCAATATTCAGATACATCCTAATATCACAGTAGTTACATTCTTACTTTTTAACATCTTTAATTATACTGTTTTGCATTATAGTTTCCAGGACCTACCCCTCACCCCCTCATATTTGGCAACACCACAGCACCTGTCAAAACAAATTAGCACTTTGGGTGGTAGAAATATATTTTTTTTATGAAAGCAGCAAATGTGTCAGTATTGAACAGAAGCTTAAACCTGATTTATTGGTTTATTTTCTTGGGTTTCAGACCCAATAGGCAGAAGCTTTTGAAAGAATTTTCCATTTGTGTCACCAGCGCACTTGCAAAATATGTAAAACACATTCAAATTCCGCCAGAAAGAGTCACTAATTATGATATGTATTTGCATATGTTTAATCACATATATCTTATTTCATTTTGCTATGTCTGCAGGGCCCCGCACTTCGGGGAGGGGCTCCTTGGCGCTGGTACCGCTGTGCACTCAGCAAAGTTCTCTGGAGCGAGCATTCTGCTGCCACGCTGTTAGTTTTCTGTGTTATCTTTTCCAATGAAATTTGAAATTTACAATTTTTAAATGATGTGTGTGAAATTATATGACTCTATTATGTCATAATATTATACATCCCAAAATATTGGTAAAGGGTTCTCCCCCTTCATCACCACCCCGCCACCACCAGAGATCAGCGCATTACTGAGAAAATAATGATTAACCTTTAAAATCAGATTGGCATTTCTTTTTTCTCCAAATCTAGAATTAATACGCATTTTTTAATCATTAGTGTAATGTTCAGGATGATACTTTTGTTCTTTTGCCTGTTGAACTGTTACGGCTGCTAGTAACCCTTCAAATTGTTTGCTTCATTCAAGCATTCTTTCCTGAATAATTCATTAGGCATTATTATCCAAGCGTGGAACCCCTCATT
This sequence comes from Myotis brandtii, assembly GCF_000412655.1. Classification (NCBI taxonomy): domain Eukaryota; kingdom Metazoa; phylum Chordata; class Mammalia; order Chiroptera; family Vespertilionidae; genus Myotis; species Myotis brandtii. The sequence goes on from NW_005365325.1 coordinate 277,008, forward strand.
TAGCACTGCTGATCTTTTCCTTATGTGTAGCTGACAGGCAATCAAAGTTTTTATCAGTGCAGAAAATTTGCAATTCAGAAATGTAGTTGCAGCAATTAGTAGCTATCAGGTAGCATTGGAAGGACAGCTTCATAAAAAGATAGAGTTGAATGAGCTCCACTGATGTTAGCACAAAAGTAATGGGTAAAACTAACCAGCTGTTTCTAAATTTACCAAATGGAACATTCCCTTCTTCTCAGAGTGGAGGCTTTAATTAACTTGGAGTTCTGTGTGGCTTCCCAGAGGGGGAAGGGAGTGAGTTAGGGCCCTTCCTTCACTTGGGGCTGGCTCCGCTCTCCTTCTGCTGGGTACCAATGGGAGGGGCTCTGATCTTCCCTCTAATCCAGTCCTGGAAGCAAAGGGGCAGAGTGACACTTAGGCCAAAAGGATTCCAGAGGAGGAATGCCCACAAAATGTCAGCCAGATTTCCCCATTTGGCATCTCAGATGGGGTGGCTCAGGATGCTGTCATTTGTCCTGTTCTTAAACTTCTGCCACTCACCCATGCACTGGCCCAGGACCCAGACTGAGGCTGTGGCCAAAGGGCTTGTGCCTTCATTCCCTCATTGGCTGATGGATTCATTCTTTCCTTCAGTCTTCCATTTCGTAGTTTATGTTCATTCATTCCTCTGTCCATTAGTTTGTTAGATCATTTACTCATTCATTTGTGCATCCTACCCATCCCAGGACGCCAGTGTGTCAGCTGGCTGCCAGGCTGCCACCCCTGAGCCAGTGAGATGGAGAATCCAGGCCGCAGAATAAAATCTGCTGGCAGTCTAGCTGGGATGCCCAGGCAGCCTGTGGCTGCCCAGTCCCAGACCTCCACGTCTTGTCTCAATTTCAGTGGTGTCCAAATGTGGGATTAGAGACAGAATAGGGCAATGCTTCATAGCCCAGACTTCAGAGCTCTCCTTCTAGCTCAGTTCTCTGTGATTTTGTGAGTCTGGGTTCCCTAGAGTCTTCAGACAGCTCCATTGTCGGGGAAAGACAGAAGCAGCTCTCATGTGGAGGATGCCACAAGCCATGAGAACCATGGAACAGCTTGACCATGTTGCATTAGTCCTGTTACCCAAGGCCTTATTTTGTTCTCATGAAAAGAATACTCTAATGTAGGGTTGTACTTTCACATGCATAGTCCTATTTCATTTCTAACAGAGGAAGAAGTTAGCTGCTTAAGGATACACAATGAGCTGGGTCGAGAACCAATCTTCCAACACCAGGTTTAACACATTTTCTACCATGTCACACCCCTTTTCAGAAAGGAACGCCCCCTTTGAATTTTGGAGAACCAAGATCAAGAAGTATTTAATAAAAATACTTTCAGAATATTATGCAGCTATTAAAATAGATCTGAATGTATTGGCCTGGAAAGATGTCCATTGTTGAGTGAAAAAAGCAGGTTATAGAATATATAATATGACTACATTTAAAAATATGTGCATGTTTAAAGACCTAAGGGAATATTTAACAAATGACTAATGCTAATTATTTCTGGGGACATAAGATAATGGGAAAAGTTTTGCTTTGACCTTGGTCCATACCTCTGCATTGCTTGCCTTTTATTTTTTTTACAGGGAGCATGAATTGCTTTACAATCAACAAAAATGATGGAGATGTATTTCCAGAGAGAGCACTAGAGCAGGACCTAAGAAAATAAGATTGCCTTTCATGGCGACTTGGTGAGCTTTGGTGCATTATCATATTTAGTTAAGTCCCATGGTGTGGACACTAGGGACATCAGATCAAGACTGGAGAGAAGAGGGAAGTGCTGGGGGTAGGGGTTGGGGAAGGCTTTTTGCTGTGAAAGTGAATGTGAACGGGGAGGGACAGAGCTGGGCACCACACAGAGAAGTCTTTGATGACAGAGAGGCAAGTGCCCAGGAAATACTCTCGTCCAAAAAGGTCCCCAGGCCTTTGGTTTGGCGTGTTCATCTCTGCCAACTCCTCCTCTTCAAGCAGAAAGAGGGAAGAGGAATGACTGGTGTTAGGGGAAGAGAAGGCATAGCAGCTGAGGAACAGGAGCAAAGCGATGGGATGCATGAAATGCCAGAGCATGGAGGCCTTACCAGCATCTTGGTGTGTTGGTAAAACCCTCTTGGAAAATGATGTGGCACTTTTTAGCCACATCCAAATCTGTCATACCACATGTTGTATGAATGATTTTGTTCTCAGTGCTAATGACAATTTCTTTTTAAAAAATGTCTGTGGAAAAAAATCATACCCTTTGGCCTAGCACTTTGACTTTTAACAACTTGTCTTACATAAATATTCAGAAAATTTTCTAAGGATGTTGACTGAAGCAGAATAACAGCTAACACCCTCCCACACACACCTTATGTTCTAGGAACTGTATGTATACTCATTCATTTAACCCTGACAATGCTGTAGGAGGAAGGTGCTATTATCATTATTCCCATTTTTGAGATGAAGAAACTGAGGCACAGAGTGGCTGAATCACTAGTCCAACATTCCAGAGCTGGCATTTGAGCCTAAGCAGCACAGCTGAAGAGTCTGCACCCATAATCACATGCTGTGCAGTTTCTCATCATTGGTATTTTTTAAATTGAAAATAAAATTCTGGCCCTAGCTGGTTTGGCTCAGTGGATAGAGCGTTGGCCTGTGGGTCCCGGGTTTGATTCCGGTCAAGGGCACATGCCGGGTTGCAGGCTCGATCCCCACTAGGGGGCATGCAAGAGGCAGCCAATCAATGATTCTCTCTCATCATGATGTTTCTATCTCTCTCTCTCCTCTCTCTTCCTCTATGAAATCAATAAAAATATTTTTTAAAAATAAATAAATAAAAGAAAATTCTGAGGGGAAAGCTTTGGAAATCAACAGCGTCCACTGGTACTAAATTGTTTAAAATGTTTAAAAAATTGTTTAAATTGTTCAAATTAAATAAATTGTAGTTTATTCATGCAATGGAATATTATGTGATTGTGAAAAGGACTCAGGAGGTCAATCGATAGGTGCTGACAGGAAAGACTTCCAAGATACATGACTAAGTGAAACAAACAAAGTGTGAAATGGTATGTAGTGCATACATTCATTTGTGTAATAAAAAAAGATACATGACAAATGTATTTGCATGAAATTTTCTGGACATACCCACAAAGAAGTGTGATTGTGGTTACCTCTGGGAAATAGAAAGAAGTAAAGGGCAAAGAGGTAAGTTTTATGTTTCAATTTTTGCCTTTCTGCATCTCTTGAATGTTTTTTTACTATGAATAGATATTCTTTTGTTATAGGAAAAATTGGGACCGCCTCACACCAATTAGGACAACCACTATGAAAAAACAAACAGATGTTGGAGAGGACATGGAGAAATTGGAGCCCTTGTGCCCTGTTAGTGGGAATATAAAATGGTGCAGTGCTATAGAAAATAGCATGGCAGTTCCTCAAAAAATTAAAAATAGAATTACCATGTGATCCAGCAATTCCATGTATATTCACGAGAATTAAAAGCAGCGTCTCAGAGAAATATTTGTGCACCTACATTCATAGCAGCATTACTTGCAATAGCCAAAAGGAGGAAGCAAGCCAAGCGTCCATAGACAGATGAATGGATAAACAAAATGTGGCATATACACACAATGAAAGATTATTCAGTCTTAAAAAGGAAGGGAATTTTGCCTCATGCTACAACATGGATGAACCTTGAGGACATTATGCAAAGTGAAATAAGCCAGTCAGAAAAAAAAGACAAATACTACATGATTCCACTTACATGAAGTATGCAGAATAGTAAAATTCATAGAGACAGATAGTAGAATGGCATTGCTAGTGGCTGAGGGGAGAGAGAAATGGGGAGATGTTTGATGGGTACAGCATTTCAGTTTTGCTAGATAAGAGTTTGGGAGGTTAGTTGCTCAACTATGTGAATAAAATTGGCACTAGTGAACTGTACACTTAGAAGAAGTTAAAATGGTAAATTTTATGTTATATCCATTTTGCCACAATTACAAAACAAACAAACTCCCAAAAGCTCTTGAGTCTTGACTTACTGGGGTGTCCACTTTCATATTTGCCAAAGACGTTAAAAGCAGAACAGCCAACTATCATCTGCTGTAATAGATTTAGCTTTATGAAAAATTACCATATTTTTCCATTTTTTCACATTTCATAAAGCCTGAAGAAAAGTATGATGTTCAACATCATTTGAGGACTTCTGGTCAATATCAGTTGTAGAGTTATTCACAGTATTTGATAATGATTAAACAAACAATATGTGTGAAAGAATCTATAACAATAAAACATAATATGCTAATTAGACCGGACAGCCAAACATCCTTCCAGATGACCTTCTGGATGAAGCCGGGGCTGCCTCTAGTTTTAAATAATTTAAAATTAAGATTCAAGGTTATCCTATGTAAGGTGAAATAATGCCCCGTCCCGCCAAGATGTCCACATCCTAGTTCCCAGAACCAAGGAGTATGTTCTATTACAGGACAAGGGGGAATTAAGGTTGCAAATGGAATTAAAGTTGTTAATCATCTGATCTTAAAATAGAGAGATGGCCCTGCATCATTGGGGTGGGCCTGGCATAACCACAAGGGGCCTTAAATAGGGAAGTGGGAGGGAGAAGAGTCTGAACCAGAGGGGTGGCATTGTGAGAAAGATGGGATTCAGCTGACCATTGCTGGCTTTGAAGATTGAAAGTGGCCACAAGCCAAAGAATGGAGCAGCCTCTAAATGCTGGAAAAGTCAAGGAATGATTCTCCCGTAGATCTTAAAGAAGGAACACAGTATTCACTGAGACCCATTTTGGACTTCTGATCCACAGCATTGTAAGAATAAATCTGTGTTGTCTTTAGCCACTTAGTTCACGGTAATTTGTCACAGCAGCCGTAGGAAACTAATACAGATTTCATGTATCTGCAGAAAAACCTGGCACCTACCTGCATCTGAGGACTGCTGATCAATATCACTTATAAGGCTATTCACAAATAGGTTGTTACTGGTAATGACTAAATAAAACAGTATGTGTGAGTGAATTTTAAAAATTTTTAAGCATTTTCAAGGTTATCCCCATAGAAATGTTACTATCTAAATTGCTTCCCTGAGTGGGTAAAAAAGGGATGGAGTTATAGGTGGGACTGAAAAGCATGCATAAATCATAGCTTCCTTGTTTTTCTTTCAATTGAGCAGTTACTTTGGGCTCAGCATGTCCTCAGTGTTTTCTGTACACAATCACATTCACCTACACACCCCTACAAACCTTCAAGGTAAATACTACTAGTTTTAATATTGCTGGTTCCCAGACTTGAGAGTTTAAACCACTTGCCAAGGTCAGGAAGCCAGTGAGTGAAGAAGCCAGGCTTTAAACTTGTCATTTATATGACGTGGCTTATACTCATGCCAGTGTGTTGGGCATCCTCATGCTATTAGCCAGGCATGTAGTCATACCTGGAGAAAGTCTTATGCTACACGCTGCACTAACTGGGCCACCGTAGCCTGCCACTGTCATCAGGCAGTGGCAGACTTGTTCTAATTTACAAAGAAAGAAAGAAAGAAAGAAAGAAAGAAAGAAAGAAAGAAAGAAAGAAAAAAAGAAATTAATTTTAAAAAATGTTTAATGAAAAGGCATATGCATCTCAATTTAGCTTTTTTTCTGATACATTTTTCTTACACTTTTATTACTTGGCTACCATTGATCAACTGTCATTTAGTCCTCACACCATTATTATTAGTCTCTTTTATAGGTAAGGAAACAGTCACAGAGATGTAAAGTAACTAGTCAAAGTCAAACAGCTAATAAATTGGCAGAATATGGCCAGGATATCTATGACTCCATGGCCTGATGTAGTCATCAATTATAGATTTGAACCTCCAAACTTAAACAAAAACATATATCTTATGTAATAAAAAGGTAATATGCAAATTGACCATCACACCCTCACACAAGATGGCCACCACAAGATGGCCGGCAGGGGAGGGCAGTTGTGGGTGACCAGGCTGGCAGGAGAGGGCAGTTGGGGGCGACTGGGCCAGCAAGGGAGGGCAGTTAGGGGCGACCAGGCTGGCAGGGGAGGACAGTTGGGGGCAAACAGGCTGGCAGGGGAGCAGTTAGGCGTCGATCAGGCTCACAGGGGAGTGGTTAGGGGGTAATCAGGCAGGCAGGCAGGTGAGCGATTGGGAGCCAGCAGTCCCAGATTGTGAGAGGGATGTCCAACTACCTGTGGGATCGGGCCTAAACAGACAGTTGGACATCCCCCAAAGGATCCCAGATTGGAGAGGGTGCAGGCTGGGCTGAGGGGCACCCCCCCCACACACACACACCCAGTGCACGAATTTTGTGCACTGGGCCTCTATTATATATATAAAACACATAGACACAGACAACAAGTGTGGTGAGAGCCAGAAAGCCAGAGGGAAAGGGGAGTGGAGGTAGTTGAAGGTGGGCAAAGGGGAGGAAAATGGAGACAGATAGAGACTGCTTGGGGTGATGGGCCCAGGATGCAGTGTGCAGATCATGTTTTATTGAGTTGTACACTTGAAACCTGTAGGTTTTTGCAAACTAATGTCACCCCAATAAATTCAATAAAAAATTAATGCTTCATGATTTTCTGCAAAAATCCCCATGACTTTCAGGTGCTTGGGCACTGCTCTGCAAAGCTCTAGTTTGGGATTTGCTCTTTTGGCCACCTGCTGTTCCCCACACCAGATTATTTGTCAGGCCTGAGGCATGGCAACTCTGCTCCCAGTTCCCTTGGGCTATCATCTTGAGACTTTGGAGGTTTCAAGCAAATCGGGGATTGGCTATCAAAACATTCTAAAACAGGTGAGTCATGGCTAAGCCTTGCCTACAGGAGGAAGCCAAGTGCAAAGTCTGAGGGGACTTAAGAGGTTTTCTCTCTCCCTCCTTTCTTGCCCTGAAACCTGGCTTGCTCCCCAGATGTGTGCATAGCAGCAAAGTCATGGCTATTCCAACATATAATGGGATGGATTCTGAGAGCGATAAAGGCCAGAGAATGGAGGCACTGAGGGAACCTTTTGTGTCTCCAAGGCCCCAACCCCTTTGATGAGACAGATGTTTGGGCCGGGCCCTCCTTTGGAGGGATAGCTAAACCTCATTAAACAGCAGGACAACTTCCTCGGGGGCAATGGACAGCTCACACACAGACGGGCTGGGAAAGAGGTGGTCTCCTGTCATCAAGCCCAGCACCCCCCAGAGACTCCGGAGCTGGTGTCTGTGACACGTGGTCACCTTGCAGGCTTTGATTTATGGTTGACTTTCGGAAAGGCCAGCTTCTGATCTTGGCAGCCTGTCGCCTCACCATCTTTTCTCTAGGTTGGGAGGACTTCCCTTTAGGATCGATGAGCCCAGTCTGACCCCAAGACAGAGCTTCTGAGAGACCCTTGTGGTTCAAATGGAGCAGGAAACCTTGAGATGACTCACCAGCACCCTAGGAGCGCTCTGCAGACAGCTGTGGGGAAATCCAGGACTCAGATTCCCCCAGGAATTGAATCTCAGTCCAACATGTGAAGAGGCTGTCATTCCCAGGCACACCTAGCTCTCCCAGGGTTGCTCAGAAGCACCACCCAGCTGCCTGCTTTACAGAACAAAAGACATAGCTCTTTCTCAGATTCTGCCAGGGAGTCTAAGTGAAGTTAGCTTGTGGGTTTGGGGAGGGTCGATTACTTCAACAAAATTAACATTCATTATCTTCCTTAAACCAGAAATATTTGCATGGAACCTGTCAGCCAATAAGAAGTTAGAAATGGGCTTAATGGGTGAGTGCAAAGAAAGAAGAAATATATATGAACTATGTTTAATTAAATAATAATTATTAGTATGATAATTATTATTGATATAATAATAATAGCTAATAGGTATTGAGTGCTTATCATGGGTCCGGCACTATGCTAAGCACTTTATATGTGTCAACCGTTTAGTTCTTGCAGTAACCCTCTGTGGTTGACACTCTTATTAGCCTTATTTTATAGGAAAGGAAACAGAGGCACAGAGGGACTAAGTAACTCGCTCAAGATTGCACAGCTAGTGGGTAACAAAACCAAGATTTGAACCCAGGCTCTCTGGCTCCAGAGGTCATAGCCTAACCACTATGATCATGCCCTAAAACACTGTCTAATAGTAAGTGAAGGAGACAGTTACTCATAAAATAAGTTAATCCTACTCAGGGTTCAAATTGGCTGCATGAGGGCATGACACAGGAATATACACAAATATACACATCAAAAGTTGAGAACTCATGTAGCTCTCACAACCCTCTGTCCCCATCTCCTGGGAACCTAGTGACAGGTCTAACCTCCCCAAGCTTTGGGCAGGCCCTGAAACTGGGGAGATCTCGCTTCATCCAGAGGCCTCCACGCCCAGGCAGCTGCCGGGAGGTGGCGCTGTGTCACTTTCCTGCTCTGGAGCTTTTGTTTTCTGCGGGCTGCAGGCTGGAGGTGGGGAGGCTGACTTTGAGCCGAGCCTGTCGCCAATTTCCCTGATTTGAAATCTCACTCTCTTCTGTCACTTCCTTCAAATGAACTTGGAGATGTTCATCAAATGACAGTCCTGAAAACGAGCCAAGCAGTTCTCTTAATCCCATCTCAGGTTGGATTTGAAAAGGGTGTTTCCAAACAAGGAGCAGATGTCATCCGTCAGAGTTACACTCGCGCTGACCTCTGGCTTTCAAAAGCGGAGAAGAAAAACACCAACACTCTCAGCCACCTTGGGAGCGGCTTCTAGAGGGTGGTGAAGAAGACTGCTGCTCACTGAGCCGTGGGCTCAGCCCTGTTCACTAGGAGGTGCACAGACTGGCCATCTACCAGGCTTAGCTGAATGCACCCCAAGGGCATCTCATCTCCAGGCCTTTGTGGACTTGCCTGATGCTGGTCCAAGGTGGCCACCTCTTGCCCTTCTCTTTCCAAAGAGCTGAATACTGAAGGGCTCTGGGCACTGCTGACATTTACAGACCACATAAGCCATGGTTCTATCAAAGGAAGGATCCCTCAGCATCGTGATGCTCAAAGTAGGGAGGAGTCCTGGAGTAACTGACTCGATCTTCCTGTTTTCCAGATAAGGAAACTGAGGCCCAGAAAGAGGAAGTGAGTCACAAAGGTGATAAGAGGAGAGTGCAGGCAGTTAGTTCTCAGATTGCCCCTGCCAGGACGATTGGCACTATGGTAGGGTAGAGTTTTAACCCTGAGGCATAGTAGAGAAAGTAGAGCTTTGGATTCAGACAGAATTGAGTTTGAATCCCAGCTTTTTAAGTTACTATCTGTGTAACCCAGGGAACGTCACAAAACATCCTTGAGTCTCAGTTTCATCTGGAAAATGGGGACAACAATAACATCCACATCATGGGGTTATGGTGAAGAGTAAATGAGATTACACAGAGAAGGTGCCCAACATATGTTCCTTCATCCTTCTTTTGGTGTTACTTTAAACCCCAATCAGAGAAGCTGCTTTAGGATTGGGTGGCACAGTGGTGAGCATGGTCCTCCAGAGCCTTCCTGCAGACCACAAAGCTACTTCAATCTTGACTTGTTAAAGTGGAGAATTATCTTTTCTGTCCTTTTAGATCTGGAAACTGAGTCAGCCATAAGCATAAACAGGCATCCACATAGCAGGTGCTGGGGTCTGGGAAGGCTCACCATCCTGAGACCTTTCTCCTGTCTTTCTCAAACATATCCCCTGGCAGCCACATGTCCTAACTGCTCTGAACCAATGCTCTAATTTAAGTGCAGATCTTCCCTTTTTACAAAATCAAATACACCCATGAGTGTGATGATACTATCAGTCACTAGCACCTTGGTATGAATTTTTTCAGTCAGCTTGCTTTCTTGTAGTATTTGAGTTAAGGAGCTAGGCATTTGCATGGGGATGAGGAAAGGGCTGGAAATAAGGGATGTGGTTTTTGAGATGACCCAGAGGAAGCTTGAGCAGCAAGAGGTAGCACAAGAGCAATGGGTATGAAGGAAGGGCACCAGAAGGAAATGCCAGGATCCAGAAAGAAAGGCAGGAGGACATCAAAGTTAACTTATCCACCTAGAAATTTTTATGCATCAGATGTTTATTTAGGTGAGGTGACTTAGGAGTACTGAATGCACAATGCCACTCCCCTGCCGCCACCACCCAAACAGCATTCGAAGCCTGTGGAAATGCCCAGCCCTTAGATCTGACTCAGAGACTTTCCCAAGAAGCCATGAATTTAAACTTTTCTTGACTCAGGTAAGGCTTGAAAGGAGATTTTCACTCAATCCACAGTTTTTTGCTGTCAGCCTCGGGAGATGAATAAGACCCTCAAGATCTCAGACTAGAAGGTAAATGAGATATACTAGTACATGTCACTTGTGCTCTCACATGGAAACTTCTTCCCATAGTCAGAGAGGCCCTACATGACCAGGCCCCCACCTGCTACTCTGGCCTCACCTCACATCCCTTTCTACCTCTGTGCTCTAGCCACACTGGCCCCTTCCTGCCTCCCAAACGTCTTAGGCTCAATTCCCACTTTGGAACCACTGTGCTGGAGGTTCTCTCCACCAGCCAGGCACACTCTTCTCCCAGGTCTTCCCAAGGTGGGCCCTTCTCATCATGCAGGTCTCAGCTCAAAGGTCACCTCCTCAGAGAAGCCTACCCTGACCTCTAAATCTCACCCTACCCCACACACCACCAGCCTGGTGCCTTCTATGGTACAACTTACACTAACTACATGTAAGCTCCCAGAAAACTGGAAGTTGCTCTCTCTCCATAGCTGCATTCCAGCAAACTATGAAAAGATGCTCAGGAGGCTAACAATAAATATGTTTCCGAATGGATAGATTTATTTTCCTTTCTTCACTTTCCCTCATTTATTATCTCCCCCACTTTCTGTGTTGTTGTTTTTTTTTTTCTTTTGCCTAAAATATACTTAAATTTCTAAATCCCAGCTATAATTCAAGTGGAAAACATGTTGTTTCCTCTCAAACCTTCCAGACCCTTTTCAAGGGTCACCTTCCCTGGCCCCAGCTCCTGCCTCACCTCTCATTCACACCTCAGCAGCTCATATGGGCCTTTTGCCTTCATCCCTTGGCTGATGAGACTCTCATGAGCAGAGCTGTGCTCAGTGGCCACACAGATAGTGGGCCATGCAATTCCAGGGTCACCAATCCTACAGACAAAGGTGTGGATGGCTCCCCCTGCAGGTGTGTAGCTTGTACCAAGCTGCCTTGTTCAGGAGCCACCTTAATTACCACCACTTCCTTTTGTCAGTCTTCAACCTTCTTGATCTCTTGGCAACACACCCTGCCCATTCTCCCCTCCCTGGCTTGATGAGGTGCTATCTTCTCCCAGTTTCCTTCCTACTTCTCCAATATCTCCTTCCCAGCCTCCTTTCCTAACTCTTCTTGCTACTCCTCTCACTAACTGTGGGTATTCTCCCAGGCTCTCTCTTGTCCCCACACAGCCTGCCTCAGAGATCTCCACCTTGACTCTCATGCTATTAACTGTCATTTCTACACAAATGACCTGCCTCTCCCCGCTTCACATGCTGGCTGGCCACCCATACTTAACACGAGGGAGACTCCAAAACCCAATGCTACCTAACACCCAACCTTCCTGGGATCTCACTCTATCTGGACCGGTATTGAGACCATGCAAGAATGTACCAAGAGACATGGCACTGGAGGGGATCCTAGCATCCTCTACCTGACAGAATCCTTCACAGCATCTCCTTTCCCATTACTGGCCCTGGGCCCACCTCATGAATAAATTGTTCCTCACACTGAAGAACAGATTGGTGAAAGGGCAAGGAAAAACATCCAACCGAAGCTGTCTTTCTTGGGAAAGAGACAGCCTGATTCCGGGTACTTTTCGGGTCACAGGAAGTGTTAGCTGAGGAGGGAATCTGTCCATATAGACATTGGAGGGAGCCAGCTCTGACAGGTAGAGAATAAATGTTGGCAGGGACAGTGAGCATTTCAGAGAGAGGGGGGAAACCCTGACAGCAGCCTGACCTGGTAGTCAGAGCCTTCTATTTACACTTGACTTCCAATGCGGATGCATGACAAGAATCAGCACAAAAGAAAGAAGTGAAAGGGAAGAAAAGGGAGGAGATAGTTGCCTTGCACTGGCACCCACCTGTCAAGCTGTGGAGAAATAATTCTGGAGGCCAGAGATGGAATTAAGCCCTGCTACCTGTGCCCTGGCTGAGGGCTGCCCAAGTCTTATAGACATGTGTGACCCTTAGTTTGCAGGTCAAGGGCCTAGGATGGGAATGAGTATATTGCTCCCAGAGACCAAATGAGATAGTCTTTGGAAAGACTTCCTATTTCAGGGGCCTTCATGGAAGTCCAACCTGAAGGTTGCTATTTCTTTTCTGAATTAACAAACCTGGGGGGACTGAAGGAAGCTCCGGGTGTGCTTTGTTTTCCTCCTCAATGACCAGCTCAAACCTGGGGATCCCAGTGAGAGGGGAAAGGACTTGTTGGGACAGGAGCTTGCTCCATCCAGAGAAGGCCAGCCAGGCATTTAGCACAATTCTACTCAGAGTAAGACCCACACACTGTGCCATAGTCTGTTACTGGACCACAAGTGGCAAGTACAAAAACTTATGGAAGTCCAACCTGAAGGTTGTTATTCCTTTTCTGAATGAACAAGCCTGGGGTGGGGGAGGGGGGTTGGACTGAAGGAAGCTCTGGGTATGCTTTGTTTCCCTCCTCAATGACCAGCTCAAACCCGGGGATCCCAGTGAAAGGGGAAAGGACTTGTTGGGACAGGAGCCTGCTCCATCCAGAGGAGGCCAGCCAGGCACTTAGCACAATTCTACTCAGAGTAAGACCCGCACACTGTGCCACAGTCTGTTACTGGACCACAAGTGGCAAGTACAAAAACTGCCATCAAGCAATGAGAGACTATTATGACGATTGGACATTGCTAGGACATCCAAGTGCATGACCCATAAACTCATCTCATTGGACAGGGTTGATCCAGGTTGGGTGTTGGCAAACTCATATGGTAAGTTGCACATGGGGGCAATAGGTCCAGCTATTGATTGGAAATTTAAAAATATGATGTGTCACCACAGACAGTTCGAGAAGTACTACTTCAGCCTGTTAAAATCTCTGAGAAGTACTGCCATAAAGAACCCATTTACTTTGATAAATCCAATGGTATTGGTTGGAAATTTTAAAATATGATGTGTCACCACAGACAGTTTGAGAAGTACTACTTCAGCCTGTTAAAAATCTCTGAGAAGTGCTGCCATAAAGAACCCATTTACTTTGATAAATCCAATGTTTTCCAAACATATTTAACCACGAACTCCTTCTGGGGTGGGGAAGGGGGTGCTAGTAGCATACCAAGGAGCTGCTGTTCCTCCAAGCACACTTTGGAGAAGACACGCTAAATGGTGAGAATGAGTGAGTGGTAATCCCTCGGTCCAGAGTCTGCAAACATTGTCCAGGCCACAGATCCGTATTTAACCACAAACTCCTGGGATGGGAAAGGGGGTGCTACTAGCATACCAAGGAGCTCCTGTTCCTCCAAGCACACTTTGGAGAAGACATGCTAAATGGTGAGAATGAGTGAGTGGTAATCCCTTGGTCCAGAGTCTGCAAACATTGTCCAGGCCACAGATCCCACTTGGCTAGATGAGTCAGGGCCTCAGGTAACTACTCTGTTCGGATTAACTGGAATAATTTAACGACTACTTCTGATCAGCTGGTGTCTTGGAAGACCTTTTTTCCTGCTCCCAAGAGCCTGACTTTCGCCCACGGTGGGGCCACCAGCACCACCAGCCCATTAGCTCAAATCTCTGATTTTAATTAAATTACAAGATGGTGCATCTGCGGTAACAACAGCACAATGAGGCCAGGTAAGTTGGTCACTGAGGAAGAGGTATTAACTCCATGCAACAAGGGGCCGATTTACTGCAACCCAAAGCTGGACCAGAGCACCTGGTGTCCAGGAGTTGGGTAACTTCTAATTCTTCCCCCTTGGTCCTCTGTACACTATAAACACACACTTGTATGTTCTCATCTTAAACTTTATTGGTTTTATTTGCTAATTTAAGTGCCAAGACATAAAAAACACTTCATTTTCTTTCCTTGTAGTAAGTGGTATGCTGGTAAATGTTTAACAATTGACTCTCTGTGGAGGTAGGCGAGCCCTGTTTTTATAGCATTTGCCAATTCTGTGGTGTAAATACTCCCACCATGGCCTAGTTCAAACTTTCCTTGTAGTAAGTGGTATGCTGATAAATGTTTAACAATTGGCTCTCTGTGGAGGTAGGCGAGCCCTGCTTTTATAGCATTTGCCAATTTCTGTGGTGTAAATACTCCCACCATGGCCTAGTTCAAGCTACCATTACAACCTTTCTGACTACAGAATTGATGTGATAAACACAATCAACTTAGGTTCCATAGCCAGCCAAGTCGGCTCTGGCAAAGTGTTGCTTTAAATTTGATTCTCTTTTCATAATATTATAACTGGATTTTTTAAAACCATAGAATGTCTGAGCAGAAAAAGACCTCGGAGATCATCTAGTTTAAATTTCCTCATTTGACAGATGAGGCAACAGGCCTAGAGAAGTGCAGTGACTTGCCCAAGGCAAGATGATGGCAGATGGGATTTACTCAGACCTCGTGGCTCTTTCATTCCTATTATGGTTATCTTTAAACATATGGTCTTATTTTATTCTCAAAATAACCAAGCAAGAATTATTGTAGCCATTTGATGAAAAGGGAAACATAAAAGGGTTAAGAATAACCCAAGGCCACAAAACTAATAAGTCCAAGTCAGGTCTGTCTTACATCCAGATCCTTCCATTCCATCAAAAACCTTCCATTCCACATTTTTTTGGCTAACAGACATCACCAATAAGACATGCTCTTTTCTGATTTTTTTTAGTTCCTAAAGATTATTGACCAGCAAAAGTAAAAAAATGGGCGAGTTTGTTGATTTCTAGTCTGTCGTTCAATAATACTCTATCCTGAGTATTGTCCATAGCTGGCTTTAAAGAAGTAACCATGACTTAAATTAAGAAACATGCTAAGCTGCTATAAGAGAGACCCTCCCCAATACAATGGTTTAAATAATATTGATGTTTATTTTTCTCTTAAAGTTCAGGTAGAGAGTCTAAATTTTTATGCTCAGTAACATCAGGGACCCAGGCTCCTTCTACTCTGTTCCTCTGCTCAAAACATGGCCCAGAATGGCTGCTCCAACTCCTTCCATCTTATCCATGTTCCAAACAGAAGAAAGGAGGAAGTGGAGGAAGGGTAAAGCATGCTTCTTTTCTTTATTATACTACCAGAAATTGCACACATCACTTTCACTCACACACCATTGGCAAGAAGAGTCATGTGGCCACACTAGCTGGAAGGAATGCTGGGAAATGTAGTTTTTAGCTGAGCAGCTATCTCCTCAGCAAAAAATTTGAAAGTTCTCCTGAAGGAAGAAGAGGAGAATGTGTATTGAGAAATAATTAGCTGTCTCTACTATGATATCTGAGATGCTGGAGCTGGAGGAAGGCCGATTGCAAGGAGTAGAGAAGGCAGATGTTGAATGTAAAGGCAGCCACACAACCTGTGGGAAAGTCTAGTGTAAAGAGAATTATAACCAGCCTGTGGCCTCTTCAGAGTCAAATGCCTGTATCACCATAATTTAGGAAGTTTCTGGTAATAACTTAAAAAATATATTTTTTCAATGACATATTCAGAGGGTTTTCTTATGAGCGTATGGAGGGCCATGCTTTCTGATATGTGATACCATCTTCAAACTGCATTGCTCAGGACTATAAATGTTATTGCCCTGTGGTTGCAATGATCAGGTCAGGGACTTGGGTGCTTTAACTTCAGTTTTGTGGAATAAGCTAAAATATAATTTGTATGTTATTGCCCATCTCTCTTCTGGGGAGCAGCATTTGGCTTTGTGTTTTCTGCCCACCTGCACCCAAACCCCTGCTTCTAGCTACCTTCAGAGAGGCCGTAACTTGAGCACTAGTAAAAGGCCACACAACATTCTTGAGTATCAACAGTGATCTGCTGTATCACCTAACTAAAGTGACTGTACCTCTTAGGGCATCCTATTTCCTGCCTGATGGATGAGAATCTCTATACTTGTCCCCATCTAGACTGAAGTATAAGGACTCAGGTGAGAGTTCCCAGGTGCTCTTCAGAGGAAGAAATCAAAATCAAGATTCAGCATCTCTGAGAGGGATTCTTTGGGGTTTTTCTATTGAGTTGCTAAATCCTTTAATACTTTTGAGCCATCAGACCAGAGGCTCAAGTTTTGAAAAACTGCTCCCTTTTCTGCTTTTGACTCTCCTGGGTTTTGCAAACATGCCCAGAGCATATGGATCTGCTGCAGGACTGGCAGTTTGCAAGGCTCAGGTGCTTACCAAAGAAAATAGAATCTGAGTGTGTGGAAAGTCATGAGAGAGCAGAACACAGATGCCATGGAGACCTTCTGTAGATATTTGTGTTCATATATTTTCTCCTCTGTTGTGCTCCTTAAAGAGAACCATGCCTGAATTACCTGTGTTCCCTGGATCCCCTAACACAGTGCCTGGCACATAGGAAGGGATGATACTTCTGGATGCATCAGTGGCCTCTTTAACTCTGCCCTGAGATCTGATTTTACCTTTTTAGTTTCTTCCTTGATAATGTTGAACTTTACTGAGACTCATGCTCTTGGAAAACCATGACAGATAAGAAATACTCCCCTACCCCCCTTTTGTGTTCCAGAAAATGGCTCTCTGAAAAGTACCATTCTTCCCCATATGACTTAGATAAACTCACAGATGACTCCCTTGCTAACCTGTGACAAAGCCAGTCTCAGACCCTCCACAACCATTATTTGTCTCATATGTGATGAGCTGAACTGTTTGTCCCCACTGACCAATATGCATAAAATGCCCTCTAAGTTGTCTTAAATTTAATCAAGGTTCTCTTTTTCTCTGAATTTTGGTCACCCTTGAACATTAGAACATAGAACAACTCTTCTGTAATTTAAGGGCCCCACCAGAGAATCGGCTGACCTCCGGAAAAAAACATTCCCTGGTCAACTGTCACATAATATAACCCGCTCATTCCATTTCCCCAATACTGGATTCTTTCTAATTTTATTTACTCCTTCCTATAAAAGAAAATTCCTTTCTGTCTGATTACTGGGACACATGCTAACCTCATGGTGACAGCATTTTACCCATTGCAATGGTATGCTTCCCCTTATTGCCATCATCTTTACAAATATCTCTCCTTACACACATCCTCTGCTTCAGTGCCCTGGGCCTCTGAACTTGACCTTGGCCTTGCAGCCCTCTCCCACCCTCAATCCCCCAGCCAATAATGCTATTACTCAGGACTTGTCACTGTCTATGCTTCCTTCTCCACAATTTTAATAGTCGGAATGTTTTCAGAGAATGCTGAACAAAAGACTCAATTCAGAATACTCAACAAACAATGACTTGAACAATAAAGACATTTCATCATCTCACCAAGAAAAGAATTCTATACATAATTTCACTAGGAACCCAAGCTCTATCCATCCACCACTCTGCCAAACATACATATATGGTTGCTCATAATTACAAAAATAGTTAAGCTATCCCATCACCACATGATATCATCCAAAGCATGAAGGAACTAAATGGAGAAAAAGAGCTTTTCTTGAGGGTCACTCTCTTTATCATGAAGGAAATTATATTCAGAAGCCCCTTAGGAGATCTTTCCTTACATCTCATTGATCAGAGCTGGTCACATGGCCACCGCTAGCTAGAAGAGAGGCTGGGAAGGTGAGTTGTAGGAATGGTCTGCCTTCACTATAGGTGGTGGTGGGCTCTGGAAGTGGTGAAGGGGTAGTGGTGAATGTTGGATCTGCCCCATTTATACAACCCTTAAGACTCCAAGGAATCAGTTACCAAGCTGACAAATGGATCCTTCAGTTAAAGGGCTGGAATGCCTCTCCCTTTTTAGTCTGCTTCACAAAATCAGACTATCTAATACTTCAGTAAAGATGTCTCAGGCTGACTCCATCAAAAAACTACTAGACCTAATAAATGAATTTGGCAATGTAGCAGGATACAAAATTAATGCCCAGAAATTTATGGCCTTTTTATATACCAATAATTAACTCACAGAAAGAGAAATGGAAAAAACAATCTCATTTACCATTGTACCAAAAAAGTTAAGATACCTAGGAATAAACTTAACTAAGGAGGTAAAAGACCTGTACTTGGAAAACTACAGGACATTAAAAAAGGAGATAGAGGAAGACATAAACAAATAGAAGAACATACCATGTTCATAGGTTGGTAGAATTAACATCATTAAAATGCCCATACTACCTAAAGCAATCTACAGATTCAATGCAATCCCCGTTAAAATATCAATGGCATATTTCAAAGATCTAGAACAAACTCTCCAAAAATTCATCTAGAATTAAAAAAAGACCCCAAATAGCCACAGCAATCCTGAGAAAGAACAAAGTTGGAGGGATCACAATACCAGATATCAAGCTATATTACCAAGCCATGGTTCTCAAAACTGCCTGGTACTGGCACAAGAACAAACATATAGACCAATGGAACAGAACAAAGAACCCAGAAATTGACCCAAGCCATTATGCCCAATTAATATTTGACAAAGGTGGCAAGAGCATACAATGGGGTCAAGATAGTCTCTTCAATAAATGGTGCTGGGAAATTTGGTCAGATACATGCAAAAAAATGAAACTAGATCACCAACTTACACCATACACAAAACAAACTCAAAATGGCTAAAGGACTTAAATGTAAGGTGGGAAACCATAAAAATCCTACAAGACTCCATAGGCAGCAAAATAGCAGACATATGTAGCAATATCTTTACCGGCACAGCTCCTAGGGCAATGGAGATTAAGGAGAAAATAAACAAATGGGACTACATCAAAATAAAAAGCTTCTGTACAGCAAAAGAAACCGTCAACAAAACAACAAGAAAGCCCACTGCATGGAAGAACATATTGGCCAATGATATTTCAGATAAGGGTTTAATCTCCAAAATTTACAGAGAACTCATGAAAGTTAACAAAAGGAAGATAAAAAAGCCAATCAAAAAATGGGCAAAGGAGCTAAATAGATACTTTTCAAAAGAGGACATACAGAAGGCCAAGAGACATATGAAAACATGCTCAAAGTCACTAATCATCTGAGAGATGCAAATCAAAATGACAATGAGATACCATCTCATGCCTGTCAG
This sequence comes from Myotis brandtii, assembly GCF_000412655.1. Lineage (NCBI taxonomy): Eukaryota > Metazoa > Chordata > Mammalia > Chiroptera > Vespertilionidae > Myotis > Myotis brandtii. Next base: position 296,216 of record NW_005365325.1, read on the forward strand.
AATGGCTATCATCAACAAACGACAAGTGCTGGTGAGGATGTGGAGAAAAAGGAACCCTCCTGCACTGCTGGTGGGAATGCAGACTGGCACAGCCACCGTGGAATACAGTATGGAGTTTCTTCAAAAAGTTAAAAATGGAACTCCCATTTGACCCAGTAATCCCACTTTTAGGGCTATATCCCAAGAAACTAGAAACACCAATCAGAAAAGATATATGCACCCCTATGTTCATAGCAGCACAATTTCCAATAGCTAAGATTTGAAAACAACCTAAGTGCCCATCAGCAGATGAGTGGATTAAAAAGCTGTGGTACATCTACACAATGGAATACTACACTGCTATAAAAAAGAAGGAACTTTTACCATTTGCAACAGCATGGGTGGAACTGGAGAGCATTATGCTAAGTGAAATAAGACAGTCGGAGAAAGATAAATACCACATGATCTCACTCACATGTGGGATATAATCCTATATAATAAAATCCCAGTGACCAAACAGCGGAATGACCAGAATGACCAGTTGACCAGTCGCTCTGATGTGCACTGACCACCAGGGGGCAGACACTTAATGCAGGAGCTGCCCCCTGATGGTCAGTGCACTCTCACAGTAGGAGTGCTGCTTGGCTGACCAGGATGAGCAGTGCTCCCACAGCAGACCGATCCCCACAGGACACGCCCACCCCACCAATGCACGAATCCCGTGCACCCCTCCTAGTGATCAACATAATTTGATTAACAATAATAGATCCAGAGACAAATTGCAGGGGCGGGGGTGTTAGAGAGCAACCAAAGGACTTGTATGCATGCATATCAGCATAACCATGGACACAGACACTGGGGTGGTGGGGGCTTGCCCGGGTTGGGAATGGCCGGGAGGTGGGGGGGTGGTCAATTGGGGAAAAAGGAGACATATGTAAAACTTCAGACAATAAAAACATTTTTTAAAGAAGTGTTTCAGGCTAGTGGAGTGGTCAGATGGGATCTTAGAAACCTTTCAAGTAAAAACTACTCAGGAGAGCTTGTTCTCCAATGCCTCCATTTCTCCATCTGTAAAATGGGGTAATAATACCAATCACAAAGGGTTAATGTGATGGGGCTGTAAGGTGTGTGTTGTAGTGCCAGGCATATGGCAAGCGCTCAGTACAAGCTAGTGTCCTCTTCCCATCCAGAGGGAAGAAGCTTGAGCCATAGCCTCAGAATAACAGATAACAGGGAGAGCCCTAAACATCCCTCTGCCTCCCTGGGGAGTCTTTTTTCTTCAGTTCAATCCCACCAGAATTCACTAAGTGCCTGCTGTGTGTGAGGTTTTCCCCAGGGGACTGGAAGGAGATGTCAGATACCATCTCTGCCTGGGCTGAGCATGTACCCTACCAGCAGGAGGACCAGGAGGAGAGTTCATGTAAGTAAAAAGCAAGGCAGACATTTGACATTGCCTCATTACCTCTGAAAGCTCCTTTGAATAGCAGGGAGTTAGCAGGATGTGGTTCTCACAGACCCCAAAGTGGTGATTTCCATATTCGTAACTTTGATTCTCTCCCCCCACCTCCATTTATGTTTCCTGTTTTAGGAGATAAAGCTCTTTGGAAAACTCTAATGCATTCTCTTTGCCAGGCGTAGAGCTGCTTTGAACAGCCCAAGTTAACTGGAAAAATCTCCTAAAATCATGCTGCACTCTGCAAAGTCATTTGAAAATTTCCAGTCAATCTTCAGGTTGTCTCTGTGAGCCCAGCCATTGAGGTCTTCGCACTTTTTAAAGTCACAACCTTGTCTCTGAGAGCCTTGTTATTAAACTGCTGATCTGTGAGTTACCCTTAAAGTCACAAAAAATAAAAAGCTCCCAAACTGAGGAAAGTCTCTTTGATTAAAAGCAAATCTTCTGTTATGAAAAATGAAACTGCCTCCATAGATAAAGACAGAAATAACCATCCAGATTGAAAAGATGCCTAAACTTACTAGTCATCAGTATGCAAATTGATGTCATAATAAAATACCATTTTACACTCACCAGAATGGCAAAAATTTACAAATTGGTCAACATCAAGATGGAGAGGTGGGAGAGCAATAGAAACTCCCATCCGCTGATTATGGGAATTAAAATTAGTGCAGTCCCTTTGGTAAACACTTTGGCATTATCAAGCTGAGCACACGTATACACTAGAAGCTCGAGATTCTGCTGGAGGTATTTGTCCTAGAAAAGCTCTTACACGTATGTGCCAATAGGTATACACAGGATGCTCATAGCAACAGTGTTAGTAAAGCCGGAAACAATCCAAATTCCCATCAGCAATAGAATGGATAGATAAATTGTGGCATATTCATACATTGGAAAGCCATATAGCAAGAAAATTGAATGAACCACAGCTACATGAATCAATTTGGATGACTCGCTAATGCATAATATTAAAGAGTTCAAGTCACCAGAGAATATATAATGAATCATTCCATTATATAAAACCAGGCAAAACTAAATAATATATGGATGATAAAGGAAAAAGAACAAGAGGCCTCAAACAAAATGAGAGGTAAATATATGAGTTTGTTTACCATTACTCTTTAAACTGCATATACATGATATACATCTTTATGTTTGATATGTTTCACACACACAAAAAAAATATGAACACATAAAACGCTGACGACACCTGTAGGGTTGGGAGTTTACCTCATTTCTGCCTGTGGCACAGTACCAGCAGGCCAGGCCTGTTATAGCCACTGTGCACTTCCTTACTGCATGCCTTCCAGCATGATTCTGAAGTGACTGACACAGAAAATACCTAACATGCAGAAGGCTTTTGGTAGATGGTAGCTTTTTAAAAAGTGGCAACCCTAATAGAGTGCCTAGAAACTTTAAAATACACTTTTAACTGCTCTTTTCCTTGTTCATAGTGTTTTTGTCTGGTTCTTATTTGCAGAGCCATGGTTCCCACCGGGCCCTGCATCTTCAACTTCCCAGACTCACCAGAAGAATTTCTCTTTCATTAGCATCACTGCAGCTCTACTGAGAGGTGCCCCAGCTTATCATTTAGTCATACTTTTTAAAATATATTTTTATTGATTTCAAAGAGGTCGGGTGAGGGAGAGAGAGATAGAAACATCAATGATGATAGAGAATTATTGATTGGCTGCCTCCTGCATGCCTCTCGCTGGGGGTCTAGGCCACAACTGGGCATATGACCTAATAGGTAATCAAACCATGACCTGCTAGTTCATAGGTTGATGCTCAACCACTGAGCCATGCTAGCTGGGCCATTTAGTCATCTTTTTAAAAAATACACACTGTCGCCCTAGCTGGTTTGGCTTGGTGGATAGAGCGTCGGCCTGCAGACTGAAGGGTCCCAGGTTCCATTCCAGTCAAGGGCACATGCCTGGGTTGTGTGCACGATCCCCAGTGTGGGGCGTGCAGGAGGCAGCCAATCAATGATTCTCTCTCAACATTGATGTTTCTATTGCTCTCTCCCTCTCCCTTCCTCTCTGAAATCAATAAAAATATATTTTTAAAAAATACACACTGCCTGGAATTGTCTCTCATTAGCAGGAAATCACAGCAATGGTCCTCAGCCCTTCAATTTCAGGGGACTTCTATTTTTTAAAACAATTTTTAAAAATTCTTCAACACTTGAAAATTGAATATATGCAGTCTGAGCTGAAGCCAGAGCCACCTTGGACAGGGAAGTTTGTTGTAATTGAGCCCAGAATCCTGGCTTCAGGAAGGCCATGATGAAAGGTCAGTAGCTCTTTTCACCTGTATGACTCCCTAACTAGACCATGTGAGCCCCTCAAGACCAGGAGTATATCTGACTCATTTCTGCATCCCCTCATGGGTCCTGGTATAGAGTATGTGCTCAGTGTGAGTTTCCTGAGCTGAAATCAATTGCCTGAGAGAAATGTTTGGTGTCCAATGTCTACAAGTACATCCAAACCGCTATTAAAGGGGCAACAAGAGCTTTTTACATCTTTACATGATATCTGGCACCATGAAATAATAAATTGCATACAGATTAATTAATTAATCAGTTGATTGATTGGAGGGCTTGGAATGCTGATTATTTGCAAATGGAAATCAAACAATGTACCGTGCTGGCTGCAACAGGACAGTAAATGGACTTCCCTGGACTATGAGGAGAGACTCTACCTGACTTTGTCACCTATCTTTGATGAAAATGATCTTCCAGCAGTCACTGAGAGTCCTTGTCAGCCCTTATAAGTCATTCCTATATTTCAAGACCAGCCTCCGTTCATAGATCAGAAATCCCCAATGAGCCAGGAGCTTTGGGGGGCTCATTAGCCTGAGTTCTGTCGGCCTAACTAGGCTGAGAGCTCAGCTGAAAAGGACTGTCCTTGTTAAGTCTGAACCAATGAGGAACTTCCATGACTTTCAACTCAGACTGAAAACCACAGTGCTGGTGGAATGTGCTAATTGACTGAAGTCCATCAGGATGCACACTCAAAGCTGAGAGGGATCAGCTTCCCCATGTGTGAGAGGGGTAGGTTTACAAACAAAAATTAGAGTGCTGTTACCAAGTAGCAGGGCTGTTGGGCAGCCTAAAGTGCCAATGTCTGCTACTACCAACAGATGTGTGTCTAAAGATGAGTTATTTAGGATGGGAGATTTGAGGTCATGTTTCTGAATGGTGACTCATCAGAGAAGGAACTTCAAGGCCCAGGGTGGCCACTAACTTGCTACTTGACCTTGAGTCAATCACTTCTTCTCTTTCGTCTGCCATTTTTCTCCTCTGTAAGAGAAGGGGACAGAGCCTCTTCAAGTCATAACATCCTATAGGGCTCTTATTTCTCATTCCTGCCTGTCACCTGAACAGGCATGAGAGAGAATAATTACCAGACCTGAGATTACTCTAGAGAGTGGTTCTTTTGAACAACAAATATGAGCTTGTTTCCTGTCACTGTGAGGGGACTGCTCAATTGGGGTCAGGTTATTTGAGATTGCTTTTGTCTGATTTCTAATGGTGGTGGTATTGGTAAACACTGTTTGAAAATTTGGAAATTTTAAGTGTTTCTCCATACTTTTCCCAAAACTGAGAAATATGACTTGTTCAAATTTGGTAAACTGGGCAAAATGTCATATGTAGGAAAAGCCATGAATAAGTTGAATTAATTAACCTAATTTCCTCTACTACGGAAACTGTGTCTTACTCAGTTTTGTATTCCTAGTACCTACTGCAGGACTTGGCATATGATATGAGCCACCTACTTAGTCAAAAGATATTCAGTAAGCACCTACTATGTGCCAAGAAATTTGCAAGGCCCTGGGGATACAATTATGGGTGAGACAATATCCTAGTACTCAAGGAGATCCTTGTCAAGTAGAAAAGACAGTTAACAGACAAATATGATAGGCAATGGCTAGGAGAGGGGGAAAAACAGAAATGAGAGGGGGTACTCAGCCCAGTCTTGGGGAGTCAGGGAGGCCTTTCTGGAGGTGACATCCAAGTAGGCCTCTAACACTTCAACAGGAGTTTCCAAGCAAGAAGCTCAAAGTGCTGGGACTCCCCCACTGAAGTGTAGCATGGTGAGAAGAGGGCTTGGGAGTAGGGAGAGAGAGAGAGAGAAGCAGAATCTAGTTTATAAAAGGCCTTGCTGTCTTATTAAGGAATTGCCTGGCGGGCAGTGTGCAGCTAGCTGTACGTTTTAAGCAAGGAGTAAATACATGTGCATTGATTAATAAATGCTGGGGTATATTTTCACATGGAAATTTCCTCATCTAAAGATGCAGGGGTTGGATTAGACGATCATCAAGGTCTCTTCCAGTTGTGACATTCTGTAAATCTCTAGGTTTCCACTCTGATTCAGGTCAAAGTCTCCTGATATTTGCCTCTTCTCAGCAGCAGCAGAGGTTGCTCTGGGCAGAATAATGGAACCATCAGAGCACGTGCTCCCTCTCTCCCCTCCACCAGAGGGATAAACGTGGTCCATTACAGAGGATGAGATGCTTCCTTGTGACCAGCCTCACACGAATCCATCCATCAGATGATTAACAGAGGCTGAAAGCCACTTATCGGGAGGGCTCCTGCCCTTATCACTGTCACCACTGCAAATAAACACCGACTTTGTGCCGAGTTTCCATATTTAACCATGTTTAAGTAACTGCTGATACTTTCATTACGTGACATTTGCACTTCGGAATTTAAAAGGAGACGCACATGCAGCTCTTCCATGAAATAGGAAAGCCTAGGTTGTTTGGGGCCTTCCTGCCGTTTGTTTTCAAAGACAGGAAGCTTCAGAGTGAATTCCACAGAACACGAGGATCTCTAGTGCTCAAAAAACAGTATCGACAAAAAGGGGATCAGGGTGATGCAGTTTTATTTTTCTTTCATAAGGTCGGTGTCTTGTGTAAAAGCTGTAACATATCAATGATAGATGAGATGCATAAATGATCTATCAAAGTCAGCAAACACAGCCTCTTTGGAGCAGAAAAATCTTATTCTTTTGAACTGGATTTCACAATATAAAAGCTTAATACCACTTACAAATTTATTACTTGATGATGAAAAAGAATGTTAATCTAGACTAAGCACATTAGCAAGCACTATATGTGGGCACAAATTCTGGGCCTCTAGATTTTAAAAAATTATTTGGGATAAATTTACCCCTTTAAAAAGAAAATACTTCAATATGATTTTTTGGTTAAAACATAAGGTGTTGATGCTATGTTGTGATATCATGTCCTTTCCAATCCATAATTTTTCTTATATTCCTTTTTTCATTCTCATTGGCTTGAAGACTTTTTATTTTTATCCTTTAGCATAGAATCTGGAACATAGTAGGTGCTCAATAAACATGATTTACATGAATAAAAGAGTAACTAATAGTTGCTTAATATTTATTGAGCGCTAACTATGTGTTAAGCTGTGTGCTAAATATTTTACATGCATTACCTTATTTAATCAAGACAAATAGCCTTGATCTGGGTATTATTAATATTCCCATTTTTCAAATAAGGGAACTGAGTCCTAGAGAGGTCAAATAACTTGGAAGTGGTACATGGTTAATAGTACCGGTAAGTGGTGAAGCTAGATCAGACTTGGGTTTTATTTGAATCCAGAACTTATGTGCATAGCCACAATAGAATAATAAGTTGATAAACTTGCTGTTTTGGCCCAGTGAGTTACAGTATTAATGCAGTTGAGAGATCAAAGTCACTAAAAATAAAAGGCAAAAGAATTGATCTTTCAGTCCTTACTGTCACATAAAAGATATAGAGTTCTACAACTATATGCTCCTTCAAGAGATGCCATTTATTTGACACCTGCTGTGTGCTGCATAAAGGGCTTATCTACACTGTCCAATAAAATGGTAGCCATTAGCCACATGTGGCTATTTCAGTTTCATTTAAATGAAATAAAATTTAAAATTCATAACTATATGTGGTTTCAGATGGGTACTAGATTTATTGGGGTGATCTCTCCATAAGTTATAGAAATGTCTAGTAATTTCAGGGGTTGTACACCTGAAATGAATATAATATTGCATGTCAACTGTAATTAAAAATGTAAAAAACATATATTTAAATAAAATTCATTTCCTCAATTGCACTAGCCACATCTCAAGTGCTCAAAAGCCTCCTGTAGCTACTGTGTTGGACAGCACAAATATAGGACATTTTTATCATCATGGAAAATTGGGCAGTGCCTGGTGAAGCTGCCTGGATATAGATATATACAGCACACAGTACCTGCCCTCTAGGAGCTCATTGTCTACCAAGGGAGAAAGGCATGCAAATTAATAGCTATGATCTGATAGGGCAATGTGGGCAGATAGAAGAGGTTCTGAACCCTATTTGGTGGGAGATGAAGGGGATACAGGATGAGGAAAGCAGAAATAGGAAAGTTTCACAGAGCATTGCTACCTGCTCTGAGTCTTAGAGGAAGAATAAGAAATTAGCCAGCAGAAAAAGAGGGGACCTCAGACAGTAGGGAGAGAGGGAACCAAAAGTTCAAAGGCTCAACATGCAGAAGGAGCAAGGAATGGCAAGTCATTTGGAAATAGGGCTCCATGAAAAAGTGAGGAGAAATGAGGCTGGAGAGGCATGGAATGCCGGGATAACAACTTCCAGCGTCCAGGATGCAGCAGGACAGAAGAATAGCCAGCACCCGCAGCTCTAAGCTTTAAGATGATGGGAGAAATTGTTCAGAGATACTTTTGTGCATCCAGGATGCAGCAGGACAGAGGAATAGCCAGCACCCGCAGCTCTGTGCTTTAATTCAAAGAAGATGATGGGAGAAATTGTTCAGAGATACTTTTGTGCTCAATTCTACATCAAAGTAAAGCTATAGGCTCTGCTCGTGTTAGCTGGGTTACTTACTAATCTAATACCTCAAGTAGCTGTAAAAATGAATCCTAAGATCTCAGAAGAAGTGTGTGTGTGTGTGTGTGTGTGTGTGTGTGTGTGTGTGTGTGTGAGAGAGAGAGAGAGAGAGAGAGAGAGAGAGAGAGAGAGAGAAAAGACAGAGTAGTATTAGTATCAGATACGTCTTTAAATGTATTACAGTTCAAGTGACCTTAGCCTTCTTTCTTGAATCCAAATTGCCATTTTCCAAAAAGATGTTTTGTTGCAAATGAACTTAGAATAAGTGAAATGTAGGCATCAGCCAGAGACCTCCTTCAGGACTTTGACTTAACTGCTGTCTTCTCAGCATTTACATCTTCGGCAAGATATCTGCCTATCTGAAGATCCCCCTACCTTCCATCACTCTGTGTTACAACTTTCTGTTTTATTTCCTTCAGAGCACATTTCACCTCTGAACTTACATTATTTATGTACTAGAGGCCCGTTGCATGAAATTCGTGCAAGAGTAGGCCTTCCTTCAGCACCGGCTTCCCTCTGGCACCTGGGACCCAGGCTTCCCTCGCAGCCCCGGCTTCATCCGGAAGGACGGAAGGACATATGGAAGGATGTCCAGTCTAATTAGCATATTACACTTTTATTATTATAGATATGTTTGTTTGCTAATTTTGTATGTCTCCACTGGGCTTTAAGTTTCTTGTCAGCAGGAACCTTTCCCTTTGTTCACGGCTCTATCCCCATCTGGTGTGTGCCTGGTGGATAATGGGCCCCACTAAATATATATGAAATAAGTGAGAGAATTTGGCACCTACTACAGTAATTAAAGTTGTCAACCGAGGTAACAATAGCAACAATAATTGTAACAGTAATAGTAATGCAGAAATATAGTAATGCATTTACCGAGGCCTCGTTACATGCCTGGCACTAAGCTAAGTGCTTTCAATGCAGTATCTAGGGTGTTTCTCATAGCAATCTTCTGAGATGGACCTCATATGAACCCCGAATTACAGTTGTGAACATTAACATTAGAGAAGAGAAACACCCTAGTCACACAGCTAGTAAGTAGGGAACTAGCAATTAAAGGCAAGTCTTAGGGAGCTTGTCACCTGAGCTCCTAACCTCTTCACATTTCGGCCTCTTCCTTACCTTTCCTGACCCTGTTTCTCAGAGTGCAAAATCAGCAAAATGAAGTTAGGAAGACAACTGACTTCTGGGGTCACACAGTCAGTGTGTCCATGAAGAGTCTTCTTATTCAGCATCCACCATGCCCTGCCCTCTTTGCTTGGCTGACTCCTCTTCAGATTTGGGGACATTGCATCATGAAAGATTCGTCGACTTCAGTATCTTCGTTTGGCTCAAAAATGCTCTCAGAGCACATGACTCCATCAATGTTTGCTGAATGAATGAACACTCATTCACTAATTTCAATACGTCTTTCAGATACCAGGTTCCATGATATTTATGCTCTAGGGAGATGTTTCTAACTAAAATGTGTTGTGATATTCAAGTAAAATGACCAATGACTAAAAGTACAAATGACTCCTCTCTCTTTTAGAACGATTTCAGCATGTGAATGAATAACAGCAATTCTGGTGTGGGAAATTAGGTTATGCAAATACCTTCAAAGGCCACATGAGAAGCTATATTCATTTGCAGGGATGTATTAGCAATTCTTACCTATTTTCTTTCACATGCCCTATTTTACATTTCTGCTGCATTTAAGTTGAATGCTGCATACAGACAATCTCCACTACAAACATAACAGCCAAATTAAGACTAGTGAAGAAGTAGTGTTTTTTTTAATAGTAAGCTTAAGTGCCTGAACAAATTATAGCCCAGCCTGCCAGAGCAGCAATGAGCCATTCCAACTGTAAATAAACACATGCATGGCCTGTGGACAGCCGGGTGCATTGGAGACATCTTGGGTAATTCATGAGAGCCTTCAAAAGGTTAAACTAGAAGGCAAGATTGGATAGGAACCATTGTGTTCCCAGCACCTAGAACATCGGCAGCTAAATAAATGCTGAATTGATACAAGGTAGGTGCTAAAACAAATATTTGCCAAACAAATAAGCAAAGAAATGGGTTTGGTTTCCTAGAAATGACTTCCACGGTGGCCTGTTTACCTGGTGTTAATGATCATGTGACTCCCGTAGAGTGTCACGAGGGCTCAGCTCCTTTATCAAGGCAATAATACCTCGTTTGAGGTGCATATGTTAGAGGAAGAGCTCCAGGGAGCACAATAAAAGAGGAGTGCTTTTTAATGGACACTTGTTCTTGCTTGGCTGGCATTCATCCCCCTTCTTCAGGTGACACCTCCTCGTTCTCTTTTGGGGGACTATCTCTTTTCCACACACAGTCAGTTTTGGTCTAGGTGGAAAGGATTCCTTGTTCAGCTCTAGGGAAAAGCAGATAAGCCAGGCTGGGCCAAACAGAGTATAATATCCCACTGACCAAGTCACATGAATCAATTTAAGCCAATCAGAGCTAATAAGTCTCAATTCTGGAATTTTGCTAGGACTAGTGGGAAAGAGGTAAGCTTTTTCCACTAGAATTGCTGGGAAGGTGGAATGGAGATGGAGCTTCTAGCATAATCTTATGAGCAAAAGGAAAGACAGCGCCTAAGAATTAAGCCCATAGAGAATAAAAGCCAAAGGATGGGGAAAAGAAAACCAGGGTCCTGGTTCCAACCATTCCTGAATGCATATTACCTCTGGAGTTTAATTAGATGAGCCAATAAATGGTCCTTTTTGCTTAAGTGTGTTTGATTTGGGTTCTAATGTTATTTACAAATACCACCCTTTTGAAAGGTGAGAATTATACACTACCTCAAATGTTTGATATTGAAAATCAATACCTAGCAAGTCTTGTAGTTCCTTGAAAGGCACATAAATATAGGAAAAAGAAAAATCTTTGAAACATAAAATAGCTATTAAGTCCACCCTCTTTGCCAACATAACATTTCCACTATCCATTATAGATTAAGAGCTATAAATTGTTTACCTTCTGACCCAGTACTTCTAATTCTGGGACTTAAATAATAAAAAAGTTTTATACTCATAAATATTTTATAGCATTATTTGTAATTACAGGAAATTGGAAACAACCTAAATCTCCAATATATGAAAATGGTCAGATAAATTTTACAACAAAATGTTAGTTATTAAAATTACATTTGTAAAAAGTTTTCAATAACATGTTTATAGCTATGCTCCTGGAAAAGAGCAGGAAAAAATTGTATGAACTGTACAATCACACTGTACAATAAATTAAAAAAATCATGAAAAGGAAAAAAATGGACAGAAGTATTTCTAAAGGCTGACATTGGTTATCTTTAAGTGGTGGGACTATGGATGGATTTCTTCTCTTTTTTTTCCTACTTATTTATAAATAAGATTCCGAATTTGCTATAGTAACAGGTATTATTTTATAAAGGAAAGGATGTTATTAAACTTTTAAGATAACTTTACCTTCCAGCTCCCTGACAGAATCAGGCAGCCTTGACTTGGACATGTCAGGCCTGCCTCCTTCGGACCATGAGAACTAGTGAATGCATACAAAAGCTCAGAGACTCAGCCATGAACCCCTCCGGGCAGGTGTCAATCACCCATTCTGTGAGCTTCAAATGAGAACGCATTAAAAGCTTTTATTGCTGATCTACTATTACCTCCACAGGGCTAAGTAGCAATAGCTGTTGCTGGGAGTATCATTTCATAATTAGCTTTATTAGAGAAAGATTCAAGGCAAATCCTTAAATAAATACTTCTCAAGATGATGTTTTTTAGATACTTGTGTTTTCCAGGGGTAAAAATGGAGGTTCTTGAGCAGAATATTGAGATTCCAGTTGCCAGAATACTCACTCCTCTTGATTAAACCAGTAGACTAGGCACTGAAGGTACCCAGAGTTTGATCTTGTCCTTGTCCAAAAGAATCAGAAAGGTAAACAAACCAGGCCAGAGCAGGAGAAGTTGGGGGAGGGGAGGGACACATTGATGAAATTGGTGGACATGACTGTGTTTGTTATTGGCTGATCTGAGTATAAAAGATGTTCCAGGACCATGGACCTCATTGGTGGCCCTGGGCAAACGTAGCTCTCCCAAATGCCAAACTTCCTATCACTCTGTGCCCATTGGAAAGCCATGTTTTTTGGACATTTTGTTTTTTGGTCAATGAATGTAAGGCATCTTCTGGGCTCCATCGCTAGAGTAGTGTACTGAATAGATATGAATAGGACAATTCTTGTGGCATTACCTGGATGAGACCTGCAAGCAAAAAGAAAGAAAAAAAGTGAAGTGAATATTTGTCCCAGAGAAGCACGACTACTGGGGAGTATTTGCTTCCTCACTGTCACACTCCCCTGGGACAGACGGGGATGCAGCAGTTCTCTGCAGAGCTGCGAACTCAGCAGGGCTTGTTGCTTGGTCTCCCCCTTCTATCTAAAGCTGATACTAAGAATGACTATGACAGCAGTCACATAAACCTTGGAAGTAACTGTACCACTTTGTTATGTCTACACATTCAGTGCTGGAAGTGTCTGGAGCAGGCAGACAGCTGATTCCAGAACAGAAAAATGACCATTAAGTACTTACCATGAAGCAGCCTTTTTGAACAACTTTACATACATCTAATCCTCATAACCACCCTGTGAAATCAGTATTATCAGCCTCTGGGCCCTCCCCTCCATTTTATAGGTAAAGAAATCAAGGCCTAGAGACTTTAAACAAACTGCTTTTGGTCACATAAAAGCAACTGAGCCAACTAAAACTTGGAGCTATCTGATTCTAAAGCCTGTGCCCCTGACTACTTTGCTCCTTAGAAATGACAACCTAGGCATACTCTATTTTCCATGCTCTAGAAATACAGGTCAAAATGAAACAAGTCATTCTACAGTGTATATGTATATGTATATGTATATGTATATGTATATGTATATGTATATGTATATTAAATAATCATACTGTATGCATTAAGTATGTACAATTGTATTTGTCAATTATTCCTCAATAAAGTTAAAAAAAATAAAAATATTCTAAACCACAAATTTAAAGGAAAATAGCCCCACAACACCCTATTTGCAGTCCAATTTCTCAATGAACAGTGAAAGGCATCAGACCCTGTCAAAGGACTCTCAGACCCCAACTGCCAGGCAGGAGAAATGTTCAGGGACACCTTCTGGGTGAACCTGAGACTTCACACCATTGGCACCCATTCAGGTCACTTTTACAGGGAGCCAAGGGAGGGCCCTAGGACATGCTATGTGGCCACCAGCAAAGGGACTGGCAGAAGCTCAGCAGCGCGAGGTGAGGGATGGTCCACCCTATACCTGGGGTCAGCACCTCTGGTGAGTGTGCCTACCAGGAGCCCCTACACGGACTTTAGTGCCCACCTTCTACTGGGCAACAGCTTGTCTCTCTGTGGTCTCAGAGATGCCACTGGGGACCAGGGAGTCAGGGAGAAGGGGATAACAAGTTCTACAGGCCTCTCTTCTCAAAGGATCCATCCCTCTACCTGGACAGGTTCCTCTGGCACCTCTTTAAAGCACCTCTGTTCCCTAAAATAGGAGGAAGCTAGGGAAGAGCTTGGATCCCAGTCGTGAGAGTGGAGCCTCCTATGTAAAAACCACTGTTTATTCCTTCCAGAGACCACCTTCTTCCCTGGGCCCCTCTGGTGTTCATGGGGAGAAGCTGGATGAGGGAGACTGTGGGTAACAGGGGGGTGGATGGAGCTATCATGGGCCACAGTGACGATTGCCATTCCTCCAAATGCTCTGAAGGTGGCAAAAGAAGGGGGAATTCTGGGGTGCGAGAAAGCCTAGAAATGTCTCTGGAGCATTGAGTACTCCCCCTCACTACCAGCGAAGCTTCTCAGAAAGGGCAATAATGTAAACATTCAGCCATTAGAGGGAAAACTTACACTTTATGCCACCCTCCCCACCATTAACGACATTGGCTGCCCTATTAAAGTACCACTCTGATTTGTGTTTAATGATCTTGAAAGGAAAGTAATTGCTTGGGTATTACCATTCAAATGTTCTTAGAAGTGCAGATAGTATTTACAATTGGATTTTCCTTTCTGAGGGGGCAGGCAGGCAGGCAGTGTTCCCCGGTCCATTTGGTCCATTTGAAGCTGAGTCTGGGAAGAAGTCACCTCAAAAATGAGCTTGAGGATCTTGAAGCTCAGCGTGTGTTTTCCTTTCTTCTTTTCACTCTGAAGAAACTATTGGGTAATAGCCCTTCCCCTTTCCTTCCAGGGAGGGCATATGGCGAGGAGCGATTTTATGGTACAACTTAGAGGACAACCCAGTTGTCCTTTGGGAGAACAGCACAAGGCATTGGTGCTGAATCAGCAGTTCAGGAATTTGAGGAGGGAAGACCACACAATTCCTGACAGAGGAGTGAAACCAAACCAAAAAGCAAGGATGAAGGAGAGACCCAATGAAGTCATAGCCCAAACAGCATTTAAATAAATATAAAGCAAATTGTGTTAGCAATGTCAGTTCTCCTGTCCTGCCTGAAGCTGCAACATTGATCTGTGAAGCCAACTTGGCTGTTACAGCAAACACACAGCTGAGTGGAAGGAGACCAGGCAACAGCACACAGTGTTGACCACCTGAGCTATGGCCACCCGAACTAAGTGCCAGTTTCAGATCTTCACTGGGCCACCTAGTAGCTGTATGACCTTGGAAGGAAGTAACTTACCTTCTCTGAGCCTCAGTGGCCTCATCTGAAAAATAGAAATGATCATTGGACCCACCTTGCAAGGTAATCATAGGGAGCCAAGGAGATTCTGGAAGCAAAGGGCTTTCTTTGCACAGCTCCTTGCAGAGAGAACGTGCTCAACCAATGTCCTTGATTAGTATTAATATTAGAAAAGGTGAACAAGGTTCTCACTGCCTTCAGTACCCGGCTTTCCATGAGCACTATTTTGATACCTGTATATTTTGCATGTTCAACATTAGTAGCATCTGGGTCTCTGGCTGCATACTCATTTCTTGGTACTCCTGTGTCCAGTGAAAAAGCAAAATACATTTAGTTATGAATGGGCGACACATTTCATCCCCTTTCTAAATAAGCCAAGTGTGAGAAAGTTCATTTGTTTTAAATCAGGGTTGAGAAGGTATTACAGACACAGCGCATAGGGGTTAAGGTTGTCTCTTTGCTCTGTAATTTGACATTCAGAATTGGTATGAGTCACGTGAGTGGATGAAGTCAATGAATGGCCGTGGTTTTCATTGTTAATAAATTAACATCCGATACATAAAGCCTACTGGTGGATGTACCCTGGGGGTGTCTGAGTTACTTGACCTGAGGCCCAAGCATAAAATTGGTACTGTGTGTTCCTGCTGCCACCACACAGAACAGTCTCACCTGCTGTGGGGCACTGGGGGAAGGGACCTGATGCGCTTCTGGGTCATTGATGCACTTCTGGGTTATTGTTGGACATAAAGTGGTCTGGCTCTGGGTCAAAACAAATGTGGCCCTTTCAAGTCTCTAAGGATTGGGGCACGTCCTAAAAAACATTGACAAGATCATAATAGGTCCTTTATGACCATTTCTGTTCTCAAATGACATTGAGGCTGGTTTTCACAGACACTGACCTCAGAAGTGCCATCTCAGGAGCAGCCCGAGGCTGCAGAGAGGCTGTGCTATAAATGGATGCTGTGCAGCTGTGAGGGGAGCTATTTTGGGATCCCAGGGGGTCTCATTTGTACTTCTGGTTAGGAGGCTCCGAAGTGAAGGAGGAGCCTTCTGTGGATGGTGGGGAAAGACCAAACCAGACATAGCCTTTCTTCCTCCCCAGCCTCCTCTCCTGCCGGCACCTGAGGCCCCATCCACTCTTTCTTCAAAGTCTTCACTGGCATGGGTGCTAGAGCTCTGTGGGAAGGGAGAAAATGAAGCAAGTCATCTCCCAGCCCAGGGTGTCTGAGGACATTGCTTCCTCTGCTGTGTTCCCAAGAAGACTATCTGACCTTTGCAGGTGGGGGAGGTGCCAAGGCTTCAGGCTCTGGTTGCCTTTTGCATCCACTTCAGTGGCTTTTGAACAGGAAGGAACCTGGCAGCTGAGGTGAGAAAACAGGGTATTAGACTCATCTTCACAGCTCAGCTTCTGCCCACTCTGCAAGGCAAAGAGGCTGGTCCCTTCTCCCATGTGCCCCAGGCTTAGGTTGGTGAGGCCTTAGAGCCCTTTGAGCACTAGAGTTCAGAAGGATGGCTCTCCTTTCTCTCCCCTTCTAACTCACAGGAAATCACCTCATTGGTCATGTTGGGTTAGAAGAAATGGTAGATGAATGGTGTCCCCTCCTTTTAGCCCACGCTTCATGGATCACATTAATGGCTGCCATCTTGAAAACAGACCACAGATGTAACTGGGAAGCTTATATGGCTTAAGTAGGTGCACTTCAGAGCTCACAGAACTGGGTTGCAATGCTGTATTGTTATATCCTAGTTGGGTGGCTTTTGGCAAGTCTTTTCACCTTCCTTGGACTTAGGCCCTCACTTCCAAAATGGGAACAACTATCATATTTGTCTCATGGGATTGTTGTGAGAATTAAATGTGGCAAAATACTTTGTACATGGCATATGGTCAGTGTTCTGAAAATATAATACATTAGTGGCCCAGTGCACGAAATTTGTGCACATTAAAAGGGAATTAATTAGAGGAAATATTTTAATATTGCTATTTACCTTTTCCCTATAATAGAAATGTCAGAGGTGAAAGAAAATTAGTAAAATGTATGTGAAAATCTCCCTCCTGTCAGAGTCTGGGGCACGCCGCGGGACCCAGAGTCAAGTCCCTGCCCACCCGTGCGTGCCTTGAAATCACACAACACCCAGACCTGGCCAGCCCCACCCCTGTCAAGCCCTGCAGGGTGGAGGGGGTGC
Source organism: Myotis brandtii (assembly GCF_000412655.1). Taxonomy (NCBI): domain Eukaryota; kingdom Metazoa; phylum Chordata; class Mammalia; order Chiroptera; family Vespertilionidae; genus Myotis; species Myotis brandtii. Next base: position 313,400 of record NW_005365325.1, read on the forward strand.
AGCCTCAGGTCCCCTGGCCCGACCTCAGGTCCTCAGCTTGAGGGCACAAGGGCATGATGACCATTTGCATATTAGCTCTTTATTATATAGGATTTTTGTAATGGATATATTATATCCATTCTTACTAATGGATGGAGAGGGAGATGGGATGAAACTCTTGAAATTGGGACCTGCATAAGGACCCTAGTTCTGACTTACCTTGTCATTGTTGAAGAGCCTTCTTGAACCAAGAAAAAGGAGAGTGACAAGGTAAGAAGAAAGGAGGAAGGAAGTAGTCAAGCTTTTTATGCCTATTAATTAGGCCTCAGGCTGGTCCTGGCTGGTTGAACTTGGAGGAACTCTTGGTATTGAGAGCCTAGAATCCCAGCTATTTAAGAAAGATAGATATCTGTGCTTGTATTTAGGTTACAACTTGTGAACAAACCTCTCAGCTCTCCAGGAGAATTATATCAATAAACTACAAGCGACTATAGAATTAGAGTTCATATCTTCTCCTTACACCTGAGGAAATAAGACTCAGAGAGATAAAAGGACTTGCCCAAGGTCACACCACTTAAGGGCCTACACAGAGAACCAGGTCATTCCACTCGAGATGAGAATTGTATGAAGTGCTGCAAACCCAAACAGTACTGTTAGACTGAAGGTTAAAAAAATGTCTTGAGTTGAGTCAAGTGGCTTTTTGAATATTGTAAAATGAAGCATTTGATTTTTCATGGAAAATATATCACATGGTGGTCTGGATACTATTGTTCCCTGAAAAAGAAATCTTGTTAGTGGATGGGAGGGGACATGTACTCAGTCCCATTAAAAAGATCCACAAATCTGTTTAGGAAGTAACAGGCATAAAAACTTCCCCAGAACCCCAAGAGATTCAATAAAAATTCTCCAGCTGACCTCACCAGCCACTTTCAAAAGCCAAGGATGAGAAATGAGCCAAGAAGGGGTTCCCTGTTGTTGAAATTTTTGGTAAACAAGGGCCTTGACATCATGCAAGTGTCAAGAGCCAGATAGTGGCAGAACTTAACAGTAGAAACTTCCCCAAAATCTAGTTGTGTCTGAGCAAGTATGGAACTCTGTGTCTCTCAAAGAATGTCTTGATTCTCAAAGGAGCCCAGCTCATCCTCCAGGCCTTGGTCTTTCCAAAGGTCATATGAAGAACCTGTCCGAATCCCCTCTGTAAAGGCAGATATTGAAACCATTATCTATCATGTTATTTGATGTCACAAAGAGTGTGACCTTATAAGCATGCAAACAAGACACTGTGCTGGGCTGCATATCTGGCACTTTGGCCAGATGGGTCATGCTGTGCTGTCTGTTCCTAAAACACATAGATAGGAAGGTACTGACATCAGGCTAGGCCTTGATTTATTTTAATAAGTTACCTCATGGTCTCATGGCCCCTTCCCAGCACGCAGGCCTTCTTTCTCAGAAGCCGGAAGTCTCATTCCAAATTTGGGAGACAAAAGACTGGAAAAAGTATACATAAAGAGAGTTTCCTCCATATTGGGGGGGCCCAGAATTTGAAAGACACATTTTTCTCTGGGCCTCCACAAAATTTAATAATAAAATGTAACTCTTGCAGTCAGCGCTGCAGTTCAGCCTCTGCTTCGGCAGGGTGCTGTGACTGTAGTCAGCTGGCCAGCTTAATAAAGGCTCCTAAATTTAAATTCTGAGTCAGTGGTCTATCTTGCTGAGTGAACCCATAACAACACTTTGTGTGTGAAAGGGGGCACTATAAACAGGTTTCCTGAGACAATATGTGTACACTGTGACTATCCTGGATGTGTGGTTACCCAACTTAGAAAAATCAACATGGTATTTTCCTATTGAAATGTAAAACTTGGAAGTATATGTTTGAACCAATGTCCTCCTTTTATATCAGGCCATGGGGGAGGGAGCAGAGCTATGTAATCTGATATTTTTCCTTGTTCCTGGGCTTCCAGGAAGTTCAGTATTAAGTTTTATATCAATTGCAACAATCAACCCTAGTTTCTGATTCCCAGTACAACTACTTCCTCATCCTTTTACCCAACCTCGTTCTCTACCTTTAACATACACACTCCTGGATCATGCTCCCCACATATCAAATCTTTATTTTAATAAGTTACCTCAAAATCCTTTGTAAGCAGGTTAGCAACACACATCCTGAATTTTCTAAGCAGTTTTACATCACATATTCAGCTTTATTTTCCTCATAAATGATGTGAAGTCCTAATAAATCCCACCATTTTGCCTTCCAAAATGAATTGTTTCATTAAGCAAGCACTTTTTGAATTCTTACTATGCATTAGAATGGTGATAGGAATATAATCAATCAATAAAATAGACTAAAATTCCTCTCTTTGTGAAGTGAGGCAGATTATTAATAAATAATAAACTCAACAAGTAAGCAACTTATATAAAAAGTTTTAGGATGAGAAGTGCAATAGAAAAAATATAGAACAGAGTAAGGGAAGTGGGGAATATCAACCATTGGACAGCACAATTTAAGTGGGATGATCAGGGTGGACCTCATTGAGAAGGTAACCTTTGAGTAGGATGAACATATAATTTATCATCCAAATTGGGAAACGTTTAAGAGTGCAAGGGGAAGCTATTCATAATTACACTGGAAAACAGGTGCAAACTAGGACTGTCCTAAGCAAACAGGGATATACAGTAACCCACCATTTGAGCAAAAGCTTGAAGGAGGTGGGAGAATCAACATAGCAGATACCTCAGGAATAAGTGGTTCAGGCAGAGGAAACAGCAAGTTCCAAGGCCCTGAGGCCAGAGCATGCCTAGCAAGGTAGAGCAATAGCAAGGCATCCGGTGTGTTTGGAATGATTAAGCAAAGGAAGAGACATATGAGATGAAGTCAGAGAGTTGCTGGGACCCTATATGTGTAGGCCATTATAAGGGCTTTGGCTTTTTTTCTGAGAGAAATGGAGAGCCATTGCTGGCTTATGCTTTTCCAAGATTAACATTGGTTGCTGTATTGAGACTACATGGTAGAGTTGGTAAATAGGAAAGCAGGGAGACCAGGTAGGAGGTAGTAGCAGAAGTGGTAAAAAGTCAGATACTGGATAGGTATAGGTATAATCAACAGGGCTTTTTGTTGAATTGGATGTCAATTGTAAAAAACAAAAACAAAACAAAAAAAGCACAAACAAACTAGGGTGTTTCTGGGGTTTGAGGCCTGAGCAAATAAGAGGGTGGAAGCACATTTACTAAGATGGAAAGACTCTGGATGGAGCAAGTGGAAAAGGGAAGAGCTGTGATGGTCAGGAACTCAGTTTGGGACCTGAGAAATCTGAGTTGTCCCTATGAGATGGAGCTGTCCAGCAGGCCAGTGCCTATACAAGTCTGAAGTTCAAGGGATAGGTTTGGGCTAGAGAGCTACATTTCAGAGTCAGCAGCATGTGAATGCTATGTAAAGCCATGAGAAGGATGTAACTCCTCATGTCTCCCAGATCACCCCTTACACCTTGAAGCAATGCAAAAACCCTTTTGCAGGTTGAATTTTTGTTTCTGGACAAAATAAATCAGAATGCTCATCCTTCAAGGCCCATCACCAATCTTAATTTTTCATGAAGTCTTTCCTAATTACTGCAGTCCCTATGGGATGCTCTTAATTTATATAATTGTCTGCCTCACTGATTCATCCATTAATAACTATCTGTTGAGCAAATTCTGTATGCAAGGCCCAGTGCTGGGTGCTGTGGGGTACGAGAAGCAAGAACATGTGGTTCCCACACTCAGAAAGCTGACGTCCAGCTGAGCAAACAGAACAAACATTACTCAAAGCACTGGAGAACATCAAGTTCTTTGAAGAGTCAGTCAGTGACATGGAGGAAGTACCTCTTTAGTTGAGTCTTAAATAAAAAGACAGCTTCTGGGGACACATTTTTTTAAAGTGTAGGAGAGTGGATGGTCTCTCTCCTAAAAATATTCTGGTTCTAAAAATCTGTATTTCTATGAATACTGAGAAACTGAATTTTTCTCCAGAGGAAGAGTGGAGTAGGGTGGGGGACACTTTGGAAGTGGCAGCCCAGGAATAAAAAGAAGATGGGTGCAATGTCTTGGGGGGCAAGAATGAGCACGGGTGGGATAGGAGATACTGAAAGATAAGGTCTGGGGGAGACATTTCACATGGTGAGCAACAGAAAATGAGTCTGCACATAAAGGAGCATCAGAGCCCAGCTTGATCAATGTCATAGGCATGATGGTGGCATGACAAGCAGCTGTGTCACAGGAATAGACTGAAAGAAGGGGTGAACAAAAAGTGGGGGTGTGAAATTTTTGTCATTATCCAGACAAGAAGTAATAAAGCCTTGACCAAAAGAATTGATTAGAGATGAGGTCTGCAGGAGACCTTTCAAAGAAAAGAAAGGACATTGTGACAATGAAGGATAATACTTGCCAAGAAAGGGAAGCATGGTACCAAGATTCCACTGCTGAGAGGAGAAGAGCGGTGGTGGGGGCACTCACTGGTGGGCATGGGAATGGGCATGGCATTGGTAAAGAAGGTTAGGTTGAATTGATTGAAGTAAGAGTGGAGCATCTAAGAACAGGAGAGGGTCAAGGTTAGAGATGGAGAAGTGGGAGTCTGCCATGTGGAGCTTAGGCATTAGTGCCCATCTGCCTGTTTTACCTCCCCACCTAGATGCTTGATATACTTCCTGCTTATATCCTTGCAGTCTGTTGGGAGGCAAAATAACGAAGTGATCAAACACATGGGATCTGGTATCAGATTTCCTCCATGTGATACCTGGTTCTACCCCGCACTGGCTCTAGCTATATGACTCTGGCAAGTTACTTAGCCTTTAGCCTTTTTAAGCCAGAGTTTCTTCAGTAAAATGGGGGAGACAATAGTAATTGCCTCATAGGTATGAGTATTAAAATAGACTTTGCACATGGAAAGTATTCAATTATGTTGCTATTGGTACACATGGTCACATTTCAATAAATATTCACCGATATCAGTGAAAGTAGAGTCCGTGGAGCTAACATTTAAAATCATGCAACCCCCTAAACCAGTTCACCAAAGGGAAGGTTGGGGGAGAGAATGAACACTTACTGAACACCTGCCATATGCCAGACACTTTGCTAAATGCTCAGTTGACCTTGACAACAACCCCAGAAGGTAGCTTTATCCTCATTTTATAGACTAGGAAGTAGAAGCTCATAAAAGTTAGCATTTATGAGCATTTAAAAATTCTAAAAGGACATGTTCCAAATTGTTATCTTCTTACTTTATAGAGCTCTATGTTACTTAAAATTTTTAACAAATATCTATTGTTCCTATAATCAGCAAAAAAAAAAAAAAATGGTCTTTCTATTTTGGGTGTGGAAGGGAAATAGGGGGTGGAACTGGGCAGTCTCGGGTGGTTATCTAGAACAGCAAGCCTCTGCTGCAATGTTGCCCTGAGCCCCGAGGAAAAGAGTAAACTCTGTGCAGCACTGAGAATTTAAGAAATCAGGAGGGAAAGACAAAAAGGAAGATGGGTGAGCGTGTAACGTATCTGAAAGAGATTTCCATCTAAGATTGTTAAAAAACCAAAAAAAAAGTTTTCATGCTTAAAGGGATAAACTTCCTTAATCTGTCACATACTCTTAATCCCTAGATGAGGTGTCTCTGTTCTTGAAAAGTGGACACAACTTCCCTATATGTTGATCCCTAGGGCCTCAGACAAGGCACAAGCATGATTAATTCTGTAACACCAATGAATGTTAAAACAAACCAAAGCAAACCACAGAGGACTGGAAGAGTCTAGATTAATTCTGAGGTCAAAAGCTTGTTCTCATCACATCAAATAATAACCTCTGGAAAAATATGAGAGAAAATCCACTGATAAGGGAAAAACCGCCTCTGTAAGGGGATGCTTCAGTTAACTGAATGTTGCTTTTAAAATAGCATCTCTGATCAGTACCAAGTTATTTGTGTAATTCGAACCTGGTAATAATGTCAGATATGTTAGGCAACATTACTTCATCTAAAAGCTAGTTTTTAAGTTACTGTGCTGTATTTCAAAGAAAGTAATTCATCTTTTACAGGAATCAGAGAGGTTTGCCCAGACTCCCAGGGAAAGCAGGGTGATCAAGATGTGGTGAATTAAATGCTATCTTAAAGAGAGAGAGAGAGAAAGAGACAGACAGAGAGAGAGAGAAATGAAGAAAGAAAGAATCTTTATAAAAGTTTACATTTCATATATCCTCTTCTAAAGAATTTTTATTCTGGCAGGTACATGAAAATGTAATTTAAGTCAACCAATAATTAACTTCTGAACATTGACTATGTTCCAGACATACAAAAATGAAGAAAGGTGTAGTCTCTTTTCTCAAGGAGGTCATAACTGATTGTGATAAATTATATCTAAACACACACACATACACACACAGTACTATGGGATAAAAGATAGGTAGCTATTAATTCTTTCATGGACCAAAACGAAGGACCTAGGAGGTCAAAGAAAAACTACCAAGAGATGCCTTGGTCTGAAGGCTTCCCAGCATATCAATGATCAATTTAGCATTCATTTTGCATCTTGCTGCCCATAGCCCTCTTGAGAGTCAAGAAATTAGTTCTGCTATTCCTAACTTTGCTTTAAGAACTCTGCCTGCTATTCTTAGCTTTCAACAAAGTCTGGTGGGAAAGCAAAGGGAATTCTGGACCTTAAGAACAGATTGAACAATTAACAAAAAGAACAGATTCAGGCATTTTTATCCCAGACAAATTTTAAAACCTTCAACTTGAGAGAATAGAGGCAAGATTAAGAATTAGCTTCTTGCTCTAGTCAGTTTGCTCACTGGTTAGAGCATCAGCTTGCAGACTGAAGAGCCTGGGGTTCAATTCTGGTCAAGGGCACATACCTCAGTTGCAGGCTTGATCCCCGGGCAGGTTGGAGCACGTGTGCAGGCAACAAGTTGATGTGTCTCTCTCACATCGATGTTTCTCTCTGTTTAAGAATTATCTTGCTCTAGTCAGTTTGCTCACTGGTTAGAGCATCAGCTTGCAGACTGAAGAGCCTGGGGTTCAATTCTGGTCAAGGGGGGCTACCTCAGTTGCAGGCTTGATCCCCGGGCAGGTTGGAGCACGTGTGCAGGCAACAAGTTGATGTGTCTCTCTCACATCGATGTTTCTCTCTGTCTCTCCCCCTCCCTTCCACTCTCTCTAAAAATATATATAAATAAAAATAAATGGAAAAAATACTTCTTCCCTCCAATAGGAAACTGATGTTACTTGGTAGATATGGAAAGGAAAGGAATAACAGTTCCCACCTCACCTCACCTTGACCTCCACTCCCTTCAAAGAAATAGTGTCATCCCAGCATGTGTAGGATCCCTAAGAGATGGGGATGGAGGAGGCTGGGGTCCTCTTTGCACACTTAAAAAAAACCTGAATCCAGCTACCTCTCTTGGATTCCACCCCTACCTCAATGTAGTTGGCGAAGTCTGGGACCATGAACTTAGAACAAATCGGCTGGTAATCTCCCAGCTCACCTGCAATCCAACATGGGTTCACGTGCCCACACACTGAGAACTAGGTTGCTCATTTGTTCATCAGGTTGGTCTTAAAGATGAGTCCACATTGTCTGAGGTGACCAGAGAGCTCCCTGCTTGATGGTAATGACCCAGATGACAAGAGTTACTATTGTTTTCCTTGAAAACTGGCAAGTTCATCAGTCTCCCGTGGCCTGTCAGTATGACCAGTGGGTTCTTCCTTAGCACCTTTGGCTACTTTCAAAACTGAAAATCCTCAGGTCCCTGAGTTGGAACACCTTCAGTCCTTCCCAGTGAAGAAACCATTGATTTCCCTAGTGCTATCTGGCTTCTGGGTTTGTCATCTCATCTGCTGCCTCAAAGGCATTTAGATAATAGTTGTCATTATTGAAAGTGATTAAAATACAACAAAACAAAACCTTAGAGGCCTTGACCTTTTTGGGTGATCTCTTAATTACCAACTTCTCATCTGCCTCTAATAAAGGGGCAATGTGTTTCTTTATCAGCACCGTGTGTGTGGTTTCCCTAAAAGACAGTCTTCTATTGTCTGTATGTGTCTAATAAATTGGATCTCTTCCTTGGGCTGTGGTATGAAGCCAACTGCTTCAGAAGGACAGATTCCACAAAATGGTAGATACAACGCATCATTGTGTGGCTTAATCCACATTGGGTTACAGTCTCTTCAGAGTTTCTCTCTTCATTCATGAGTGTTGTTTTTTTTTACCACACCTTGCAGACTACCAGCTTTCAAGACCCATGCTCCTCCTTCCCCAGGAACCCTTTTCTGGTTGTTCCAGAGAAAAGGCATGGACAGCTCATGAAGACTAGACAGCTATCATCATGGTGGCTTCCAGAGGCACCTGCCAGGCCTCCAGCACTCATTCATGCTGAATCCAGGGTTACAGTGATTTGGGAGTCAGATGATGGCCAACTGTCAACCAGGATGTCTCTCCAGGACCACCTTGTCGTATTGGTACTCAGAAAAAGAACCAAATCCTTATTACTGAGGTGGCAAGTTCCACCTCAACTTCGTGGCAAAAATAAAACAAGGATACTGGGAATCAAACTAAAATTTTATTTTTTCTCATTTAAATACAAGAAAACAAAAACCTTAGCAGCTTTGACCTTTTTGGATGATCTCTTAAAGACCAGCTACCAACTTCTCTGCTTCTGAGGAAAGGGACAACGTGTTTCTTTATCAGCTCCTTGTGTGTGGTTTCCCTAAAAGACAGTCTTTTATTGTCTGTATGTGTCAATAGAATGCGGAGAGTTATACTTTATGGAGTAACTCCAGCCAAGAGATCATCTTAGGATATTCATCCTGACTTCAGTTAGCATAAATGATTATCCAAAGAACAATACAGTAGTCCAGAGGCTAGCCGTAGGCTAAAGAATGCCAGTAGATAAGAACATGGTTCAGAATCTGGGTTCAGGTCCTGACACAACCTCTGACCAGCTTACGTAGAGCTAAGCCAAAGCGTCCTTAACTGCTAAACAGAGATAATAATACAACCTACCTCACTGGATTGTTCTAAGGTCTCAATGCAATGACAGGTAAAAGGCACTTTTCTCCATGCTTAGCACACAGCAAGCACTCAATCAATGTTAGCTGTTACTATTTTTCTACCTCATAGCATTGTATCTGGCACATAGTATATGTTCAATAACCATTCATGATTGTTAGTGACTAAATGGATGCAGGGCCTGGGATAGAAACTAACACCAAGCCCTACCAGAAAGGAAGAATGAGAGGCTGACTGGGCTAGTCTAAATTTAGCTTTCTCTGGTCTGGTTTTATCTGGAAACGTGAACAAAGCAGAGGTTGGCAGTGGTTATGGCAAAGGCGGAGGAAATGGAGCAGGAGAGCTGTTTCTCTCTGTCTCTCCCCCTCCCTTCCACTCTCTCTAAAAATATATATAAATAAAAATAAATGGAAAAAATACTTCTTCCCTCCAATAGGAAACTGATGTTACTTGGTAGATATGGAAAGGAAAGGAATAACAGTTCCCACCTCACCTCACCTTGACCTCCACTCCCTTCAAAGAAATAGTGTCATCCCAGCATGTGTAGGATCCCTAAGAGATGGGGATGGAGGAGGCTGGGGTCCTCTTTGCACACTTAAAAAAAACCTGAATCCAGCTACCTCTCTTGGATTCCACCCCTACCTCAATGTAGTTGGCGAAGTCTGGGACCATGAACTTAGAACAAATCGGCTGGTAATCTCCCAGCTCACCTGCAATCCAACATGGGTTCACGTGCCCACACACTGAGAACTAGGTTGCTCATTTGTTCATCAGGTTGGTCTTAAAGATGAGTCCACATTGTCTGAGGTGACCAGAGAGCTCCCTGCTTGATGGTAATGACCCAGATGACAAGAGTTACTATTGTTTTCCTTGAAAACTGGCAAGTTCATCAGTCTCCCGTGGCCTGTCAGTATGACCAGTGGGTTCTTCCTTAGCACCTTTGGCTACTTTCAAAACTGAAAATCCTCAGGTCCCTGAGTTGGAACACCTTCAGTCCTTCCCAGTGAAGAAACCATTGATTTCCCTAGTGCTATCTGGCTTCTGGGTTTGTCATCTCATCTGCTGCCTCAAAGGCATTTAGATAATAGTTGTCATTATTGAAAGTGATTAAAATACAACAAAACAAAACCTTAGAGGCCTTGACCTTTTTGGGTGATCTCTTAATTACCAACTTCTCATCTGCCTCTAATAAAGGGGCAATGTGTTTCTTTATCAGCACCGTGTGTGTGGTTTCCCTAAAAGACAGTCTTCTATTGTCTGTATGTGTCTAATAAATTGGATCTCTTCCTTGGGCTGTGGTATGAAGCCAACTGCTTCAGAAGGACAGATTCCACAAAATGGTAGATACAACGCATCATTGTGTGGCTTAATCCACATTGGGTTACAGTCTCTTCAGAGTTTCTCTCTTCATTCATGAGTGTTGTTTTTTTTTACCACACCTTGCAGACTACCAGCTTTCAAGACCCATGCTCCTCCTTCCCCAGGAACCCTTTTCTGGTTGTTCCAGAGAAAAGGCATGGACAGCTCATGAAGACTAGACAGCTATCATCATGGTGGCTTTCAGAGGCACCTGCCAGGCCTCCAGCACTCATTCATGCTGAATCCAGGGTTACAGTGATTTGGGAGTCAGATGATGGCCAACTGTCAACCAGGATGTCTCTCCAGGACCACCTTGTCGTATTGGTACTCAGAAAAAGAACCAAATCCTTATTACTGAGGTGGCAAGTTCCACCTCAACTTCGTGGCAAAAATAAAACAAGGATACTGGGAATCAAACTAAAATTTTATTTTTTCTCATTTAAATACAAGAAAACAAAAACCTTAGCAGCTTTGACCTTTTTGGATGATCTCTTAAAGACTTACCAACTTCTCCTCTGCCTCTGAGGAAAGGGACAGCGTGTTTCTTTATCAGCTCCTTGTGTGTGGTTTCCCTAAAAGACAGTCTTTTATTGTCTGTATGTGTCAATAGAATGCGGAGAGTTATACTTTATGGAGTAACTCCAGCCAAGAGATCATCTTAGGATATTCATCCTGACTTCAGTTAGCATAAATGATTATCCAAAGAACAATACAGTAGTCCAGAGGCTAGCCGTAGGCTAAAGAATGCCAGTAGATAAGAACATGGTTCAGAATCTGGGTTCAGGTCCTGACACAACCTCTGACCAGCTTACGTAGAGCTAAGCCAAAGCGTCCTTAACTGCTAAACAGAGATAATAATACAACCTACCTCACTGGATTGTTCTAAGGTCTCAATGCAATGACAGGTAAAAGGCACTTTTCTCCATGCTTAGCACACAGCAAGCACTCAATCAATGTTAGCTGTTACTATTTTTCTACCTCATAGCATTGTATCTGGCACATAGTATATGTTCAATAACCATTCATGATTGTTAGTGACTAAATGGATGCAGGGCCTGGGATAGAAACTAACACCAAGCCCTACCAGAAAGGAAGAAGGAGAGGCTGACTGGGCTAGTCTAAATTTAGCTTTCTCTGGTCTGGTTTTATCTGGAAACGTGAACAAAGCAGAGGTTGGCAGTGGTTATGGCAAAGGCGGAGGAAATGGAGCAGGAGAGCATTTCTGACAAACCCCACTTGCTTCTAAGTTGCCACAAAGATGATTTTGGGTTTTAGAGTGTAGCCAAGGGGCTTGGGTGGGAAGACAGGACAGGGGTGAGGCTGGACAAAGTAGCTTGGCATCAATTTTTTTAAAAAGCTAAACAAATGAAAGGAAAAATCTGGCAAGTAAGTCTGTCCAGCTGTAGTTTTATAATAAAAAAAAATCTGGATTGTAACCATTAAGGGTACCTCCTCAGATCAGATTCTGATCTAAAACCAGAATTCCTTACCTGGAGTTCATACATTTCTGGGGGTTTATGAGAAAGATTTGAGGGAACCTACCAACCATCCAAACTTGTATCTAAAATTCTGTGTGTTTGTTTGTATGATCTTGTCATGAGAGGAAGGAGAAAGAAATGGGGCTCAGAGCTATTATCAGATTCTCTAAATACTCTGTGACCCCAGCATTTTAAGAACCCCGGATTCTCTAAGGACATATGGACTTCATCAAGTTAATACGAGAATTGTTGGGAAATAGCTACATTGTGAAATGAGAACTATGTTCCACTTACCATATTGTGAGCTTAAGCATAAATTATACAGTGATAATATAACTAGAGCATAGTGGTTAAAATGGAAGTTTCTGGAATCATTAGTTTTGCTTCAAAACCTAGCTAAACAGCTTAGTAGTTGTGTGACCATGGGCAAGTTAGTTAAACCGTTTATTTCAGTTAGTTATTGCTGCCTAACAAACTGTCTCCAAATTCAGTGACTTAAAATAATCATTTTTTATTACTCACCAGTCTGGCAGTCAACTGGGGGTTGGTTGACCTAGGCTGGGCTTGGCTGCTGACAGCTCTGCTCCACATGTCTCCCACCCTCTTCTTGGGACCAGAGGACTAGCCCACATATGTTCTCTTGGCGATGGCAGAGGCACAAGAGAGCAGCAGAAACATGCTAAGTCTCTTGGGCCCATGCTCCAGACTGGCACACTGGCACTTTTGCCTCATGCTGTTGGCCAAAAGAAGTCACATAGTCAAACTTGGTGTCAGGGGGTATGGAAATAAACCTGCCTCCTTTTGTGGAAAGAATGACAGGGTTATATTGCAAAGATAGTAGATATGGAAAGGAGAGACGAATTGGGGTCACTATTGCAATTTCCATCCTCTACACCTCTGTTCTCCCCAAATGGAACAATGATAGATCATGCCTATAGCATCATTGGAGGATTAAAAAGATCCTGTATGTTAAAATGCTTTTTACAGTGCTTGGCACATAGATGTTCAATATCACATAATATCTCATTATTATTAACAACTATTTTTATTGCTACACATTCTGTGCTGTAGTCAGGCCTGGGTGCCTCTTCTACTTGCCCACGCTCTCCCCTTCCGATGTTGATTCTATGGGCCAATGCCCTTGCTAAAACCACAGTGAAGGGCATCCTGTAATATAACCAGCCTGTACTCTACAAAAATGTCAATAATGAAAGATAGAAGAAGGCTGAAGAGCCATCTACGTTACAAAACATTAAGGGGACATGATGACTAAATGCAATGTGCCATCCTAGATTGAAACGGGGCGGGGGGATCTACCTAAAGGGACATTATTGGAACAATGAGTGAAATAGAATATGGACTTTAGGTTAGATCAGAAGTCAGCAAACTACAGTCCTCCAGCCAAATCCTGCCTGCCATTCATTTTTATAAATAAAGTTTTATTGGAACACAGCCAAGTCCATTTGTTTATGCATTGCTGACAACTGCTTTTATACTACTTTTGTGACAGGTACCACAGGGCCTATTTACAAAAAATAATTACTGTGGGGCCCTTTACAGAAAAAGTTTGCCTATCCCTGGATTAAATAAAAAATTTTGCTGAATGTTCTAATTTTCTTATTTTTACTGAGGTTAGGTAAAAGAATGACTTTGTTCTTAGGAAATTCACACTAAAGTATTTTGGGGTAAAGTGGCATCGTGTCTGCAACTTGCCCTCAAATAGGGAAAGAAATTATAGAGAGAGGAGGTGGTGAGGAAGATAATGATAAAGTAAATATGCAAAATGTTAACCACTGGTGATTCTGGGTAATGAGTATGTTCTTGGGAGTTCTTTGGATATTTTTTTGCAACTTTTCTGCATATTGGAAATTTTCTCACAAAGGAAAGGGTTTTTAGAAATTGCAGGGGCTTTGCCAAAAGTAATGCTAAGGAGATCCTTTCTCGTTGATGTATTTTGTCAAATGCCCACTGCTCCTCCCTCACTCCTCTCCCCAACAGCTTCTCTCTCGATTTGCTTGGCCCTGTGGCTTTCCGCTTCCCTCTAACCTGGACACGGTGTGCCTGGGCCAGCTGCCTCTGTGTTATGTGGGCCTGCGGTTCTGTCCCATGGCATCTCCGTCTTCTTGGTAGTTGAATAGTTTCAGGATTGAGGTTCAATCTGAAAAAATTCCCATATAGAATTCTATGAAACACCCTGTATGTCACTACTGCCCCTGGCTGCTGGAGCCCAGGGTGTTTTAACAATTCTGCCCCCGCTGTCACATCGGCCACTGGCTGATCGAGTGAAAAACTTCTGGTCTCCCTTCAGCCACGTTGCTTTCCTATGTCAGGTTGAGGAAGCTTGAAACAAGGTGGTTGATACCTATTATTTTCTTCTCTGCAGAGTCTCAATGGGACAGAATTTCACCCTAAGGTGTGGGCTTTTAAAACTCCTTTGCCTTGAGATGTGCTGGTACGAATTTAAAAGTTGGCTTATTACTCTAGGGTCACAGCGGGAGCCATTCTCCTCTCCGTGGACAAATTGGGCAGGGCTGGCCTGAAACCTTAAAGAGAAGGCAGGGAAAGGCTCTCTCGTTCCTCTTCTCGGGTATTATCTCATTTTGTCCACACAGCAACCCGGGGAAGGAAGTGAGACACATATGTTCATTTCCATTTACTAGGGCAGAATGCTGAGGCTTGGAGAAATGAACAAACTCCTCACCTGGCTTCCATGGTTACCAGCGATAGCACCAGGAAGACAGAGAGAGAGCACGTGGTGTCCTCAGAAGAACCAGGAACGAGAAGCCAAACCCCCGGGGCATTAATCCTAGTTCTGAGGTGACGGGACTGTGGGTACTTTATTTAATGCCTCAGAACGTCAGGTTCCTCATCTGCAAAGCCAGAGCTGCAAAATCTGCTTCCAGGACTGGTTGTGAGGCCTACGGGGAAGACCAGTGAGCACCTCCTCCAGTGTCTACCAGACTCAAAAACAGCGCTACCTCCCTTTCCCGAACCTCTCGCCGCATGCACTCTCCTTTCCCCGGGGGTTGAATAAAAATCAGCCCCTCGGGAGGGCTCTCCGTCCACGTTAGCTAATGTGACCCTTCACATTCTAAATGCCGAGTTCACAAATGGAGTCAGGGGAGGGTTTACCGCTAAATAAAAGGCCGTGCCCATGAGGATCATATTTGCTAAGCACAGCTTGGGAAATATGCGCTAGGAAACCTAGGGCAGCCTGTTTACTTCTTTGCGATTTTTTTTAGGGCAGCCTTGGGTGTTTTTTACATTCTTGTTTTTTTAATTCTATTTTTATTGATTTCAGAGAGGAAGGGAGAGGGAGAGAGAGAGAGAAACATGAATGATGAGAGAGAATCATTGATTAGCTGCCTCCTGCACACCCTCCACTGGGGATCAAGCCCACAACCTAGGCATGTGCCCTTGACCAGAATCAAACCTGGGACCCTTCAGTCCGCAGGCCGACACTCTATCCACTGAGCCAAACCAGCTAGGGCTACATTCTTTTTCATACTCTAACTATTTCTTAGGTTAAATATCTGACATCTGATCTCATAAAGGCCTAAAGAAGGGGGTAAATCAGTCTCATTTCGAAGAATGACAGGAGGTAGAGTTAATGTTTTTATTATTAGAATCGTAAAGCATCAAATATTAAGGCTTCGTAAACATGGCCACACATGCACTGATAACTGAGCAGTGCCCACCAGCGACAGGAGCCTGGAACAGAGTCCTGGAGACTGAACTAGAAGGAGGGAGCTGGTGTGTCACAGACCTGCCTTAGTCCTCAGTCATAAACAAGAGGCTTTAGAGTTCTCACTGCCCCAAATGGAGACCTGGTTTG
Source organism: Myotis brandtii (assembly GCF_000412655.1). NCBI lineage: Eukaryota > Metazoa > Chordata > Mammalia > Chiroptera > Vespertilionidae > Myotis > Myotis brandtii. The sequence continues at coordinate 329,077 of NW_005365325.1, forward strand.
GGGACCACCTGCGGCTGCCCAGGATGTTTTGGCCCAAGCGCTCCGGATGGACCAGATCTCAGGCTGCAGTGCTCCTCAAGCTTGCCTGGACCCTGTTCCCCAGACATGACTAAGTGTGTCCCTGGTGCTCTTGAATGTCCGGTCAGCCAAGGTCCCAAGAGAACCCTGGCCACCCGGGAGGTCAGTGGGCTGGACTCCTCACCCAGCCAGTCTATTATCAGAGATGTGGCCCAAGGTCATGAAGAATTTGTGTGTGTGTGTGTCAAGCATAACCTCAGAAAGGCCACTTCTCTCACACCAAAAGGGCAAAGCCTCACCCTGCCGGGTCACAGAGGCCATTTTTAAAAGTTAAAAATGAACCCGAGTGAAGGAGTCATTGTCCTGGGGACAGAATGGACGGTTTGGGGGTGAAAGTGGCCTGGACTTTGTGTCTCTAGAGTGACAGGGGAAGTGGTCTTCTTTTATTCTCCCACTTTAGGTTTCTTTCTAACCACATCTCCTTGGCAGCTCCCTGTCATTTTCTCAAGAGAATAGAGGTTGAAGCGGGGGGAGTGGGGGGGCGGTCATCAAGAAGGTGGGGCATGATTCAGGCATTGCATGGAAAGCATATTTGGAGTCAGGGGAAAGCCTCTGGCCTCATTAGAAATGATTCACCAGAGCTTAGGGGCAAGTCAGGATCCTGGGGGGCCACACTATCATTACCCCCCACATCTGGGGGCGGCACAGGCCCAGGAGGCTGGTAGGAGGCTGCTGTCAGACCAGTGAGGAGCAGAAAAGTCAGCCCTGGTGAATTTCCTAAGAGCCCGACCCTTAGTAAGTTTCTATGACCCCTGAGCTGTCCTTTAAACCCCCTGAAGGAGTTCCCATTCTCTGTTTTGGATATATGAAACAGAGGAAATCTGTTTTTAAAATGAAGTGTGTCTCTTTATTTTCCCCTTCTATGGCACCCATAGGTGCCATAATAGGCTAGTGGGCCCCCCAAAAGAGTTGGTCCTGGTCCCCTGCATTCAGGCAGGTTAGAGTTGCCATCTCTGTTTCAGAAATCTCAGAGAGGTTAGGCACTTCCCCAGGGTCACACAGCTGGAAGGACTGGAGATTTGTAGGGAAAGAATGAGGTGGGGCTTCCATTCTCCAGCTCAGAGTGGCCCAAGTAGGAAGCCTCTGTGTGCTGTGGGCTGGCAGCTTCCGAAAGGAGGAATCTCTGAGTCCATGTTTCCTTGGTCCTGGAGGAAATCAGGAAACAAAAAAAAAGTAGGAGAGGTCTCAAGCAGCCTCTACAGGGCCTCCTGAGAGCACTGAGCTGCAGATGGGGGGAAAAAAATGCTACCTCTTCATGTCTACCAGGACAAACTGGAGGGGGGCATTCAGTTTCTTACTTGTCCCTGACCGGAGCAGGGCCTAAAGGGCACCTCTGTCCATGTGTCTAATTGGGGATCTGGGAGGTTCCTCTCTCCATCACACTGGGGACAGACATGGGGTACACATGCCCTCTGTCTCTTCAGAGGATGTGCAGCTCCATGTAATTACACCGTTTTCAAGCTGGGTAGAACGGGATTGTTGGAAAAGCCCCATTGATTGAGGGCTTGTGAATCGCTGGGCTCCAACTGGGACAGCTGATAATGATAATGACCTTGCATTTATACAGACCTTTTCATCCAGATGGATCCATAGAGCTCAGCAGAATTTACAACTGGTTGTACAAGTGCAGAGCCAAAGTCTGCCCTCTGCGAGGTGCTGCCAGCTCCCACAGAGATTGCGATACTGCTGGGGGTCTCGGTCAACACAATCCCTCCAGCAGGGGCATGTTCTGGGTCCATGCTCAGAACAAAACAGGCTGCTGGGGGCAGCTGCATGGCTGGGGCCATGGGGAGCTGCATCTGTGCAAAGGAAAACAGGATTCGGCTCTTTGCTGAGTGCAGAACCCCTTCCCTGCACACCTGGCAGGATGGGGGTGGGGGTGAAATTTGGGGAGAGAACTGTGTCCCAAAAAAACTACTCAATGCTGCCTCCAAATCAGCATTTCCCTAAGTGTTCCACAAAACTTTAGTCCTGCCTACAAGATACTCCTCAAACAGGAATAAATTTGGGGAAGTTTAGAAAAGACATCAACTGGATCCCCTACCTGGGGAGTCACAATGCCTGTGAGCATATTAAAGGTTCTGAGATGTCCTGAAGGTAAGAAACCTAGGTACACACTTTGACCTAATTTGCTGCATATTTGGACCAGTCTGAAGTAAGTTTTCCATTTTTATGTTTTTCAACCAAAAATGTACCCTGTAGTAACCATGGGGAAACTGAGGCCCAGAGAAGGATGCCACATGCTAGACTCACACAGCAACTTGGTGGCAAAGCCAGGGCCCAACCTTGAACCTTGACCTGACTGCCTGACCCATTATCTACACTAATAAGAGAGAAACATGCAAATTGGTCACTTTGCTATGCCCACCAGCCAATCAGGATGAGTATGCAAATTAACCCAACAAAGATGGAGGGTTAATTTGCATACACAGGTGCGAGCAAAGACTGAAGACTGAAGAGGCTTTGCTTCTCCGCTGCTGCTGGACCAAAGGCCTAGGTCCCAGGTGCCAGAGGAAAAATGGTGCAGGCAGCCAGGGGAAGGAAGGCCTATTGCGTGAATCTTCATGCAACAGGCCTCTAGTATATGTATAATTATAAGTGTCATAATCTATTTCTTTACGATAAAAGCATACAGAAGATGTACAGCAACAAAATTCTGTAAAACTCCTGCCTGAGTTCTTGGACTCCATGCATCTTCTGCTTTTTTCAGGTAAAAGTTTTTCTAGATGTGTAAGATGATGCCCTGTCATTTGGGGTCTGGAATATTTGTGAGTTAACGACATCCACGGGAAGTTCTACAGCATTCTTATATGCTCATCAATGCATGCGCCACTCCCCACCCCCCACATGCACACATACACACACATGCACATATATAAGAAACAAATATCCGAGAGACCTAAGATGAGTAGAAAATAAACTACTGAGGAGTACGACCCTAAACCCACACCGTTCAGTACAGCGGCCACTAGCCATATGTAGCTCTTTAAAATTGTAGTTTAAATTTATTAAAATGAGAAAATAATTCAGTTCCTCAATTACCCTAGTCTCATTTCAAGTGCTCAGTAACCACATGTGGCTGGTGGCTACTATATTGGACAGTGAAGATTAGAACATTTCCACCGCGGCAGACAGTTCTATGGGACAGCGATGCTCTAGGCCCGGGTCCCTGTTGTACTTTCCTCAGGGCGGTGTATAACCCTAGTTTTCTTCAAAGAGCAGAAAAACTTGAATGCTGAACAAAAGTACTTGCAGAGTAACTTTACCTGCCAAATGCAGGAGTTAAAGGCATGATCACAGAATGACTGAAAGGCACACCAGTAAGACCCAGATAATGTGGCAGCCACCTTCTTACCTACTTCCTGCCTCCACGATCCAAAGTGAACTATCACCCCCATCACACAGACCACTCCACACCAAGACGTGAGTAATTTTATGTTGTGTGGATGTTTGGGGTCTTCTTAATCTCTTTTACTACATTTATCTTGATAAATAACCACTATTTACCTAATATCTGATTACTTGTCCTTGTAGCCTTCTAGTTGGCTTTTGAACCAGATGATGAATATGCATGGTTGATTTCTTTTCAACAGCTGTTCAGTAACTCTTTACTCAGCCCTGACTTGGCAATATTACTCCCAAGGTCAACTTCATTTACTATCTTGTTTGTTTGTTTGTTTGTTTGTTTGTTTAAATCATAGACAATTTTTTGGAGCAATTTTAGGTTCACAGGAAAACTGAGCAGGAAATACAGAGTTCCCACATATCCACTCCCACGCACCCCCACTACCCTTCCTACAGCCTCTCCACCATCAACATTGTGCACCAGTGTTACAGTCAATGAACCAACACTGATGCCCTATTATCACCCAAAGTCCATAGTTGACCTCAGGGTTCATTCTTGGTGTAATACAGTCTATGAATTGGAGAAATGTATAATGACTTGTATCCACTATTATAGTGTCATACAGAATAGTTTCACTGCCCTAAAACTCCTCTGTGTGCTCTGCCTTTTTATCCACCCCCACCCCCATTCCAGCAAACAAACCCGGTTTTCTTTAAAAACTCTATTCACTTTCTGGACATTCTTAACCCTAGCTGCTGCTGACAGCAGCCTTATAAAGCTGCGAAGACAACAGATGTGTTTCCCGTCTTCTAGCTGGAGAGACTGAAATCCAAAAATCACTACAGAGCCGTGGCAGGCCAAGAGATGGAGCCCCTGATGCTGGCTTTGCTCTGACTCCCTCTCTCAGCTCGGCCCTCTAGAGGCCTCCCCCTCCTCTCATTTGTCACCATGACCTCATCCTCCCCACTGTGCAGCCTCTTAGCCAGACCCGGGCAGCAGGAGCATCACTGCTGCTGATTTTGTTCTGGGATTCGGATGTTCATTCTTTTCTCAGGATCCCCCAGGTTGCTCAGACAGAGTGGCTGCCAGTCAGCCCCAAGAGCCCTGGAATTTGGCCTCAAACCAAGTTTGTCTGGGGCCAGGGCCCTTCCTCTCCCAGCCCAGGCTGGCAGTGAGAGGGGAAAGACAGACCTAAGCGCCTGGGCTGAGGGAAGAGAGTGTCAGACCTGAGTTTTAACTTCCAGCTTTCTTAACAACCCTGGGTTCAGTCTTACATTCTCCTCAGGAGGCGAAAGTGTGCAGTGTTTCCCTCTAAGCAGAAGCATGGTTTTCTCTGAGCTCCATTATCCAGAGTGAGCCCAGTTTCTAGGCTTTTTTCCAACTGTCCTGCTATGACAGAGCCTCCCCTTCCCCCATAGTAACAGAACTTTCAGCTGGGCACCATGGCCACCCAGAATAACTTTTTACTTCTCTATTCCCCTTGTAGGTAAATGTAACGTAAATTCTAGCATTGAGATTTGTGCAGGACTGGGGTATGCAGCTTCTAGGACGAGAGCATGAACTTCTCTCCTTGCCTTTTTCCTTCTGGCTGGCGTGGGGCATGATGACTGGAGTTAGAGCAGCCATCTTGGGTCATGAGGCAGTCTTGAAAATGCAGATGTGCATAGTAGATAAGAGAAAGAGCCCAAATCCCTAGCACTGGGTAACATCGCGTCGGCCCTGGGTCATCATTCTGGCCTTTTGCAAGAGAGAGAAGTGAAGTTCCATTTTATTTAAGCCACTTATTTTGTTTTTCTGCCATTCACAGATGAGCTTAATGCTGACTAATATATCTTCCCCATGTATTAATATTAATAACAATAATAAGAAAAACAATAATTACAACTCTGAACACTGATTATCTTCCAGGCACTGTGCTCGTTAAATATAGAATCTCATTTGATCCTCACATATCACTAAGAGTTAGAAAGAATAAGTTAGAAAAAAATAAGTAACATGCTTAAAGCAATACATTAATAAATGCAAAGGATGGAAGTCAAAACACTAGAACAGGAAGGAATAAGGCCAGGAATTAGGAAAGGGAGAGAAGCAGAAAGTCAGGCAAAGGGAGAATGTAACCCAACAACCTTCTATCCCAAACTGTACAACCAAGTGCCTTGGAGCACCACAGAGAACCCCCAGGACTGCCTCAGGATATTTTAAAATTTCAAGGGAAACACAGCAGTACCTGACATCTGTCAGGCCCAGCGCAAACCTCTAGCTCGAGGAAATTCACAGTCACAGCATTATTTATTGTACTACATTTCTGCAGACCCTGTAACTATTGGGGGAAAGTTGCCTGGTCTCTGCTGAGGATGCTAAGCAGGTAAGAAGAAAGTCTGGAGTGGCTGGTGGCCATCCCTGATAATGAAGTGGAAGCAGAAGGAGAGCCAAAAGGCACATGAGAGATATGTCTAATACCATCGTTTGGGCACCTATACCAGCCATCCCTGAAGTCTTGCCTTCCCAGCATCATAAGTGCCTTCCCACTTTCTTAATTAAACCGCTTTGAAAGTTGGCCAATGGGAAGGAGCTGGAAAGAAAAATGTCTTCCATTTGAAGTAATTCTTTAGACACCAATTTATGGGTTCCTATAGTCAGGTAAGAACTTTTAAGAATTAGGATGAGAAGGGCTGAGATGAAGAGGTGATATTATCTATTATGGTGCTCCTAGGACCTACCGACAGCTACGATGTGACGCACTAGGCATGGTGGTTTCAGAAGACATCTCCCCACCACTTCAGTGTTGAGATGTCCACATTATTTCCCAAGTTGACCCTCCAGTCTCCTGTCCTTACCGACAATGATCTCTCCTATATAAATTTTAATCCACCTGCCCCATAAACCAGTTTAGGGCTAGGACTGAAGACTGTTGACTGTTCCCAGTCACTTAGTATATGATTTTGGATGGCTTTCTTGTCAAGCCTCTGCTTTCTCAACTATAAAATGTGAATGTTAGTCCCTCTTCCAAGCTTGTGGATATTATACTACAAAATGTATGCTGATGCACCACACTACTCAGCCCATAGTATACACTTGGTCATTGTGAGTTCCCTCCCTCCCTTTTATGTACACATGGCTGGGCACACAGGATGCTTAATAAATTTATACAGGAGGATTGATTGGTCCTTATGAAGAGTAACCCAAATTTGCATTGAATTTATTTAGTTCATTTACTCTCATCAAAGCAAATGAAAACTAGGTTAAGACATCAAGACCTGAATGATCTCTCAAACTCAGGATTTTCTGAACACCTTCCACATGCCAAGCACCACACCTGGCTCAATAGTATAGGGGTAAATGTGATATATCCCTGACCTCAGGGGTCCCTAGTCTACATTTGACTCATTTGACTATTGGATATGAATAGATGAGGATTTTTTTATAGAGCAAAGGTGCTGCTTTACAAAAAGTCCGGCTTTGGGAATTAGAAATAACATAAAGGACCTTTTATTCCAACCACCTTTCCACTCTTGCCTGAAATTCACAACCTTGATACAACATACCCATGATTGTTCAGCCTGTGCTTGAACACCTCTCCTGATGGGAGACTCACCTCCTCCACAGTGTGTCTAGTGTGTCTTCGCACAGTTCCAATCATGAAAAACTACAGGTAGGAAGTTTTCCTTGACCTGAAAGGGTCAGCTATTCTATCAGCTCTCTGCCTGAATCTGACAGAGAACAAAATGGGAATTAGATGTGTGTGGTGGTTTCAGCATGAGACAGTTACTCGGTTTAATGCCAAATACAAAACAGAGAAGAAGTGGAATGTATTTGCCAAAGGGAGCCCTCCCCATGGGCTTTGGCTGGGCCCCAAGCTGTCTGACAAAGAGCCACAAAGATGGCATGGTCCGAGCACATCAACCAAGTGGATGCCTTGAGCCAAGGGTGGAAAAATAATTTGGCCTCCACGAAAACTATTTTTTAAATTATTATTAACGCTACCTCTCCAATAGGTGTCTGCTTCCCATTTCACTTTTTATTTTCTACAAATAGCTCACTTTCCTAGTCATGGAAAACTTTGATCTTCAACATTACCCTTTCCCTAACATCAGTTTCCTCAGTCTAGACCTTTGCAGTCCAACACAGTGGCCGCTAGCCATATTTAAGTAAAATTTAACATTCAGTTCCTCACTCAAACAATTCACATTTCAGGTGTTCGGTAGCCACCATACTGAACAGCACAGATGGAAAGCATTTCTGTCATTTCTGTTGGGCAGTCTTAGTCTGCTTTAGAATGACTTTGACCTTTATCTGCTTATCGGTACTATGGAGTAAACAAACATGAGTTTTTAACCAAACAGACCTAATATCTAATCCCAGCTACAAATCTTAGTAACTGTGTAGCTTTGGACAAGTAACTGGATCTCTGTGAGCCCCACTTCAAATCCCTCCTCCCATAGATACTGTTCAGGGTGCCTCATCCACACATTATCTGCACCTCTCGTTACATCGTTGGCAACGCGCTGCCTTAGATCTGAGTTACTGGTGCATGTTTCAGCGTGACAACCAGCCAGTGAGCTCCTAGAGGTACCCTCATCTCTGCTCCCTCCAGAGTGCAAAACACAGTGTCAAGCTCGTGGTAGGGCTTCAACTGATAGTAACTTGAATTAAATCACCTTCAGTGTAATGTAGGCAGATTTAAATAGGGTGCAATCAATGATTTCTCTTTCTGCATCCAAGAAAACCCCCCAAGACTGGAGTAAATAAGAGTTCAGTTACATAGCACACTAGTGGGTCACTATAATAACAGTACAGTAGCAAATGTTGAATGAACATTTACCATGTACCAGGCATTGTGCTAAGTGTGTTACATATTTTTTAACATTCACAGAAATAAGATAGACACAAGCATCACTCACTAATTTGCAGATGGGGGACTGATTCAGAGAGGTTGGGTGATTTCCTAGGCCCTAGGCCGTGGTCAGCAAACTGCAGCTCGCGAGCCACATGCAGCTCTTTGGCCCCTTGAGTGTGGCTCTTCCACAAAATACCACGTGCGGGCATGCACGTACAGTGCGTTTTAAACTTCATGGCCCATGCACAGAAATCGGTATTTTGTGGAAGAGCCACACTCAAGGGGCCAAAGAGCCGCGTGTGGCTCGCGAGCCACAGTTTGCCGAGCTGCAGTTTGCTGACCACTGCCTAGGGCACACAGCCAGTCACAGGTGGAGCTGATGTTGAACGGATTTAGGCTGACTACAGGAGCACAGGCTGGGCCACACGACTCAGCGCCGTCCTGTGGAACACTCATGCTGCTGCCTTCATCCTGGAGCTGTAGGAGCTGAGCCATAATCACCAACAAGATGCCTGGGAGGTTCCAAAGCTTGGATTTGCACAGTCAAACCTGCGTTAAGTGTCAGGCTTAAATGATGAAGGGTGCCCTGACCAGTTTGGCTCAGTGGATAGAGCGTTGGCCTGCAGACTGAAAGGTCCCAGGTTCGATTCCGGTCAAGGGCATGTACCTTGGTTGCGGGCACATCCCCAGTGGGAGATGTGCAGGAGGCAGCTGATTGATGTTTCTCTCTCATCTAACTTTCTATCCCTTTCTTTTCCTCTCTAAAAAAATCAATAAAATATATTTTTTAAAAAAAGATGAAGGGTGAGGATATTGACACTGGATAGAAATTGGCCCTGCCAGTGTGGCTCAGTGATTGAGTGTCAGACCATGCACTGATAAGTCTCCTATTCGATTCCTGGTCAGGGCACATGATCAGGGCACATGCCCAGATTGGGAGCTCAATTCCTAGTAGGGGATGTGCAGGAGGAAGCCGATGGATGTTGATATTTCTCTCTCATTAATGTTTCTATCTCTCCCTTTCCCTTCCCCTCTCTCTCTCTAAAAAAAAAAAAAAATCAATGAAAACATATATTTTAAAAAAGAAGTTGGGTTTGGTATTGAGACTTAGCTTCCCAAGTAATTTTTTTAAAATCCTAACAAACACTCAGTATATCTACCATCAAACTATGCATGTGTATTCACTTTGACTTAGCAATTTCTCTTTGATAAATTTATTCTAAGAGACTTATCAGGAATGTGAATGTATCCCAGTTTAGCACAAGGAAATTCATTATAGTATTATGTGTGGGAGGGGAAAAAATAGAAACAAGCCAAATGTCCAAGAATTGGGGATTGATTAAATAAAGCATGTTTCATTCCTAAGTTGCAAAACTAGTCATTCAAAACACAGTGGTGAAGATATGTACTTAATGCCATGGGACAGTCTTGAGCCATATTGATGGGATGGGGAGAAGCTGGTGACAAAACAGTGTGCAATTTTTGCTAAGCGGTGGTAGAAAGAGCCTCTAGATTCTAGAAGGAAAAGTACCAAAGGTTAGCTCTGGCGGAAGAACTGAGGTGATGTTTTCCCTTCCTTCTGTTTATGTATATTTTCTAGCTTTCCTACAATATATATATAATTTCTTGTGGAATTGAACATTTATTTATTTTTAAATCTGGCTTTTAAAAATCCGTCATTTTACAATATCTACCTGTATTGGATCATTGTGTTGACTCACAGGTCAATTATATCCCAGTTTAAAAGAAATCTTTCTAAGGAGCCACTTTTGAAATCCTTACTTCCACCCCGGCCCTCGGCCCAGTTCCCACTCGGCTCAGTCGGATAGACTGCCCTGCCCTGGTAGTCAGGCGTGCAGGGGTCTGCGATAGAATTTCCCATTCCTGGGGTCACAATTGGCCTGCGGTTTTTATGTGCAAGGCTATTTATTTTCCAATCAGAGGCATTGAATTGGGACTTCTGGGGGTAAACTGGTAGCTCTGGGCAGCTTTGAAGCATCACAAGTGGGAGGTTTTGTCCCGAAAGATTTAGGAGGGCAGGCTCTCTGGACTGTTTTATTGGCTTCTTTTACAGATGGATAGTCCCAGAGTGGGGTGGAGGCTACTGCTCAGTGGGGACAGACCTCCCCAAAGCCAAAAAAGCTCAGAAACTCCAGGGAAAGTTGCAAACTTCTCAAAGCTTGGCCCTTGCCCCCCACCCAAACCACACTCCTAGATCTCTTTCTTTCTTCTGTATTTCCTTCTGATAGAAGTAGATCTTGGAAGTGAAAATCGTGGACTTTGGAGTCAGAAAGACATGGGCAGAAAGCATAGCAAGTTATTTAATTTCTCTGAACCACAAATAAATTCCTCATCTGTAAAATGGGCCAATAACAGTTGCTATTTCATGTAATGAATTGTTGTAAGGAATAAATAAGAGAGTGCTTAGCATAGTTCCTGGCACCTCATAAGCACTCATTCCATGATAGCTGTTATTATTGTTCCCTTCCTTCCTTCCTTCCTTCCTTCCTTCCTTCCTTCCTTCCTTCCTTCTTTCCCTTCCTCCCTTCCTTCCCTTCCTTCCCTCTTTCCTCCTTCCTCCCTCCCTTCCCTCTTTTCTCCTTCCTCCCATGGTTAAAGCTAAGCTAACACAATCCTGCACCTTAAAGAGAAGTCTCAGCACCATACTCCTCTCGGTATCAGTCCCCTAACCCTCTGCCCCCCAAATTTTGCAAATCTCTGGCTCCACACACACACACACACACACACACACACACACACCTCAATCCTGGGTGCTATTTTCAGTGTGGCCTTCACATTTCTTGTTGACTCAGGAGCAGTGCAGGGACAAATTGGATGAGCAGAGTGTAAATGTTACCACTTTGGCTCCTCCTCAAGAGGGGCTGAGCACAGATGTTTGCAGGGGCAAGCGCAGCCCAGTAAGAATGGGGGCATTGTGTGCGGGCTCACACAAAGGCCCAGTGGCCCCACTAGCCTGCCAGCCTCCCGAGCATCCCCTCTTTACGCATTGATTTATTAGGCCAGGGATGAATGAAAACGTAATTAATATTACTGAAGCATTAGAGTCTATTTAATTTAAATGCCACTGAATATTTCACTTTCAGCTGGGAGTGACAATGTGCTCAGGCCCTGCTGGTGAAAGCTGGGGCCATCTGTTACCCAGCGAAGGAGGGAGAGTGGGGAGGCCGAGGGTGTGGGGCTTTGTGGACATTCCAAAGGTCCACAATCATCATTCAACTCAAGGGCAGCCGAACCACATTCCTCCACACAAGCCCCTCGGCTGGAGAGGGGCTTAAAGCACAGGAGGGGAGAATACAGAAAATGAAGAGACCTGCGACTTGTTGGTCCTGTCCATCCAAAGAAAGCCCAACAGGAGACTGAGAGGCTGGAAAAGAGGGGAGGGGGGGAATGACACCAATACAGGGTTGATTAGAGAACCTCTGCATCTGAGGAATAAGAGCTGACCAGCTATGACTGCTCTCCAACATGGTAGCGACTGGCCATGGCTCTTTCAATTAAAATGAAGTAAAATCTAGAATTTAGTTCCTCTGTCCCACCAGCCACATGTGGCCAGTGGCTACTGCATTGGACAACACAGTGGGACATTTGCATCATTGCAGAAAGCTCTGGACAGCACTGTCCTAGAAGGCAGTTGTACCTACATAAAAGGGGAGTCACCCCAAAAATCTGCCTAAAGAATCCTGACTGGCTGATTTCAGGGCTTCAAGAATCATTGATGGCCAATAGAAAGTGCTACGGTGACAGATCATGTGGGTTCAAATCCCACTTCTGTTGAGATTGCCCTTGAACAAGTTATTTAATCTCTGCCCACCACAGTTTCTTCATCTGCAAAATGGAGATAACAATGGGGCCCAACTAAGTGTGTTATTGGAATAAAGAATTGTGCTTCCAATGGTGCCTGGTGCACAGGAAAAGTACAACATACCTAAGCTATCATTTGTGAGAGAGGTAACAGGGAAGAATAATCTTGGACTAAAGGGGAATGTTGCCCTGATGTGTCTGAGCTGAGGGGACATATGGGTTTTGAATTTAAGAGAATAGATCTTCAGGCAGCCAGCTGGGGCCCTGGATCCCGGGTTTCTGGATTTCTGGAGCTGGGGGAAGGAGTGGGAGGATCCCAGGGTACTTGGTGCAGCCTCCGCTGCAGCAGCAGGAGGGGAGGCTCCGTCCTTAGTGGGACGATAATTAGCCCGGTGGGTTCTCTCGTAATTGGGATCATTTGTTCTCCTGGTTTTTTCTCTGACAAACTGATTCCATGCCAGGGGAAAGCTGTGTGACTCACACCTTGCCATGCCAATTAGCTGATAAACATCAAACGTAAACAAAGATGGCCTAATTAAAACCAGTCACTGAACCTCTGTGAGCATCTCGTCAAAATTGCACCAACACTCCGCACGCAGGTTGTGCTGGGTCTTGGGAGCTAAATGAGGGATTCTTGGAGAATCGTAGGTGCCCCCTCTGGAGGGCCTCCCCTCACCCTCCCCTAAGGTGACAGAGGAAGCAGGCAGAAGGCAGAGGAAGGATTAGCTCAGCCACTTGGCTTGGCCCCTCCAGCTATTCCAGCGGCAAAGCTCCACATGTGAAGGTTCTCTCTCCGGTGGGCATGTGACATGTCCACAACAGCCGCTTTGCACTGAGAAGCACTCTTGGGGTTATTTTTGTTTCCATGTGTGGTTTGCAGATGGGTTCCTGTTTTGTACTGACGAGATCTCTAATCCCGAAACTCTCAAATCACTGTCACGTAGTCAACGAACCTCTCTGTGACTCAGTTTTCCTCCTGAAAATCAGGGTGACGATTCTTGCCCAATTACCAAATCAATGTCATGCTGAGAATCCAGTGAGCCTAGGAACACGAAACACTTTGCAAAGCTTAATTCCACTTTCAGCTGTGTCCGGCCCAGTGTAATGAGCATCCCTTTTGGAATTGGATGCACTTTGGTGGAAACCTCAGCTCTGAGGGTAACCATTCTGAGCCTCAGTTTCCTCACCTGGAAAATGCATGGGGCTGGTGAGAAGTGCCAGAGTGAGGATTAAAGGCAGCAAAGCGCTCACCAAGGCTTGGCATATAGTAGACGCCGAAAGATGTTAGTTTCCTACCCTTTCACTCCTTTATACAAAAGGAGAGGAGAGCTTATGAAACAGAAAAAGGAGGAGGAGGAGGAGGAGAATTCTTTCATATGACCTAGCCTTCATCTGCACATATAGCCCTCATTCCGTCATTTGATTCTCTCTCCTTGTAACTTAACCACGGTTGTGTCCCAGCTCCTTAGCATGACAAAGGCCACCAGGATGTGAGCTCTGCACTATTCTCCTGCCCCATCCTTCCCTGAGTCCTCCCTCCCTCCCACACACACCCCATGCTTCAGCCATACTGAACCACTAGCACTTTCTGAAATGCACTGGCAGCTTCCCACTGCTGTCATTTTTCATACACTGTTCCCTCTACCTGGAAGTACCTTCTCCACTTGGCAAAACTTTCCTCATCTCTGCCTCCTTCAACCCACCTGGGCTAGTCCTTTGCTGAAAACCCTAGATCAAGCATGTCAAACTCAAAGTCTAACACAGGCCAAATAAACGAGGCATGCGGCCCGCGGGCTGCGAGCTTGATATGCTTGCCCTAGATGTTCAACTACCATGTGCTGATGCAAACAAAAGTGCACGAATGAATGAATGGTTGGAATATGTGGTAGGTGCCAGTCTTTGCCCTCAAGGATGCAATCTCTGGCAGAGGGAACAGACTTGCAAACTCTTTGATGCCTTAACACATTACAAAGTGCTTAACTAAAAGAACAACTTTCCCCACCCCGCCCTGGGCCTGGGATGCCCTGGAGGGTAGTGACCTTGTCTTAGGCATAATTACATCCCTGCGCCCACCACAGTGCCTGCACAGAACAGGGGCTCCATACTTCTTTGAAGGAATGAATGAATAATCGAATCAATACAAGAGTGTGTCAATAAGCAAACCGTTCACTTTGTGTCAGTGACTTGTCTGCCATCTGCCCACCTGAGCCAGTGTCCACTCTAAACTGCTCTTCTGTGCACACCCCTGAGAGGGAGCCCTGTGCAACGTGTACTCACCAAGGACTTAGCTTCCCTCTCTTTTTAAAAAATACTATAAATCCTTTTATTGTTTTGCCTGTCCCCACAAAATGTATATTGTAGAAAATTAAGAAAGACAAATTAAAAAGTTGAAGAAAATCACCTGTAGGCAGCCAGCAGGAGCCCTTTGGTCTATGTCCCTCCAGACCGCACGCACCAGTCCCAGTCCGCACACACCAGCTCCAATCAGCCTGCCTGGGTTCGACTCCCAGTTCTGCCACTGAATGAATGTGTGAACTTTCTCAGTATATCTAAGCTCTCTGTGCCTCGGTTTCTTCATCTATAAAGTGCAGGTAATTGTCCGCCTACTACCCTGTTGCTTTGAGGATTAACCCTGTTAATATCTGGGAAGTGTAGGTGTGTAGGGCGAGCTCAGGGCAGGGTAGCTGTTCTTGTTCACACACTTCGGCAAGGACTTTCCGTGTCCATCCAGTCACCCAAAGCCACCCATGAGCAAGAGGGGTGCCATGGCAAGCCGGTGACTCTGAGTTGAGTCACCCCAGGTTGCAGCTCTGAATATTATGACTGTTTCCCCCAAAGCCGGTTTCTGCATCAGGACTTGAGCAGACCTGCGGCTGAAATGCGGCTCCAGCTTAGGAGGATGCTGTTTTCACTGAACTCTCTTCGTGTAAACAAAAGGATTAACGCTGCTCCAGGCCCGGGGAATACCCCTGCCAGGCCTCACTGCCGGATAAATAGAGACTGATTCACAATGGGCATTCTTCAAACTGTGTCACTCTGATGAGGAAATGCCCACTCCCTGACTGCATGCAGGCCCTTGCCTCACCTTCCTTCCTGCCAGCAGAGCCCTCTATCACCTCCAGGCAGGCCCTTAAAAGGGGGCTTTGTCACCAGCCTGGTCCTCCAGAGCCTGGGATCTGCTTTCGGGACAGCATGGGGCTCTCCCGGCACCAGGAACTGAGGTTGGTTTTGGCAATGGTCCTGTTTCCAGAACAATCGTCATGAAAGCAGGTGGTATCGTGGAAGGATTCTACACTGGGGAGCCAGCAGGTGCAGGGTCGAGTCCACACTCCCACATTTGCTAGTTGGGCAGCTCAAGCCTCCGTTTTCTTATTGGGGAAAGTGATGCATACAGCTCCAGCACACACTGTGGCCCCTCGGAGGGTTGGCAGGGGTGAGGTAGCTGGGCGCTCAGAGAGCAAGCTGACCCCCTGCCGCCTGCTTGCCCCTTGGACAGCGCTCCTGGGAGGGAAATCGGGAAGATCCTAGGCTGTGCTGACTACAAGAAGGTCCCTTCCCTGTCCCCAGGAGCAGGGCAGTCCCACAGAATGAGAGCAAGAAGGGTTCTGTCAGTGACATTTCAGGTGGTGAAATAAGCCTTCTGGGTAAGTGGAGAAGGAGCCGCCTTCCGGCCTTCAGTGGCCTAGAAGGGCTGCGCAATACTTCTGCCCAAATCACCCCCCTCCCACACCAGCCTCATTGTGTGACTTTAGGCTCCGGTCCCTATTCAAATGCAATCACCAGGAGGCGCCTTTGCATTGTGGCCCAGCGCTGTGATAAGATTGACAAGCAGCAACTTCCTGAGAGCCAGAGCTGAGGGGGACAGAAGGGGAGAAAGGGGCTTGAGGGTCAGGAGGTAATCCAGAGTGAGGATGCATGGTCTGAAAGGGCCAATTTTGGCCAGAGTTGACTCTGCCCACAAGCAAGGGGCCCCTGCTCATGGACCCTCTCTGCCCTCCCAGCCACACACTGAGGACAGGCTCTGGGGAGAGGGCAGGAGACCAACCACATCCTCTGGGCAAGGCAGCTAAGCATGAACCAGCTGCCTGCTCTGAATTCTGCTCTGCCTCTCAGCGACTTTGATGGAGCCTCTCAACTTCTCTGAGTCTCAGTTTCCCCATCTATAAAATGAAGACAGGAATTCCTACCCCACAGAATTGTCAGGGTGGCACCAGGCAATAGCACTGGGCAAATAGTGCCTGGATATTTTTCAACAGAAGTGTGATCAGCTCAGCCCTCAAGGAAATGGCTCCAAGTCTATTAAAAGCCAGCAATATGGTAGGTATCCTGGGTTGTATCCTGGAATGGAAAAAGCACATTAGTGGAAAAACTGTAGTTTAGTTAATGGTATTACCAATTGTTAACATAAAAACATTCATACTTGTAGAGAATTTTTGTGAGTTTATTTGAGCCAAACTGTTGACAATTGCCTAGAAGCAGAACCTCAACGAATTGAGGTAATGCTCTGGAGAATGGCGGGTTACATCTGAATTTATTGCAATCAAAGGAAGGGACGTAGGTGGGTTACATGAAATCCATTGGTGATAGACTAGAGAGGTGGGAGAAAGCAAAGCAGGGAAACCCCTGGGATTGGATAAAAAGTAAAATGATAGACACATATTTAGGTGGGTGCAGGAACAATTAACATGATAACAATGGAGGAATTTGTGGTATCTGTCCTGGCGCCCAGGCATATTAGGTTGTGTCTCAAGGGGTCCAGAAAAAGGGAAGTTACAAGTTACCCAGACATTTCAAGGGTATGTTATTATAGATGCAAAAAGACAGGCTCAATTAAGGTAAAGGTTTACCTTGTCAGTGAATATGCCGGCCTAAGATGTAACTACCTACCATAACTGCTTTCACTTAAAGTTTAATTTCAGACCATCCTTTGTGGTTACTTTAGGTCTCTGAGTTTGCAAGACTGCCATGCAGGCCTTCCCTGAGCTTGTCAGGTTAGCATGTGGCCCCTTTCGTCCACACAATGGTAACTTGTCAGTTTTGATCAATGTGGCATGATTATATAAGATGTTAACATTAGGGGAAGCTGGATTAAGGGCATACAGGAGCTCTCTATGCTATCTTTGCCACTCTGTCAATCTAGAATTATTTTAAAATTAAAAGTTAAAAAAAAGTAGCAGGAAGTCTTGGCCCTTCTGGAAAGTACGCAAATAACATCTCACTGACACATTTTGAGAGCAATGACCCCTCTTCCTGTTCTTCCACACACATTTCTCCAGATAGTAAATAATGCAATGTGAGAGTAATGACCATTTCAGCGCTTATGATGTGTCAGGCTCCAGACGGGAGGTAACTCAGAGTGAGTTGTTTCATATACATCATCTCCTTTAATCCTGAGGACAGCTTTGAAAGCTGGTATTTCTATTCTCACAAACAGAGCATGAAGTCTGTCTAGGACGTGGCAGGCGTCTCTAACCATTTCTATTTGGTTCCAAAATCCATGCTCTTTCCACCGAAGGAAGAAAAAAATGAGGATAACCGAAAGCCCCATACTTTTCTCTTTGACAGACAGGCAGATTTAAGAACCTGTGTTGCCCTGACCGGTTTGGCTCAGTGGATAGAGCGTCAGCCTGCGAACTCAAGGGTCCCAGTTTCGATTCCTGTCAAGGGCATGTACCTTGGTTGCGGGCACATCCCCAGTGGGGAGTGTGCAGGAGGCAGCTGATCGATGTTTCTCTCTCATCGATGTTTCTAACTCTCTAACCCTCTCCCTTCCTTTCTGTAAGAAATCAATAAAATATATTTTAAAAAAAAGAACCTGTGTCTAAGGAGGACCAATCTTGTGGGTTAGAGACTTATTGTCAGAGGATGGAAGATGCATAAACACCAAGGAGCACCTAAAAACTGAATTAATGAAAGTACTGATACTCACCAGTGTTGCTGATTATGACAAAAACAATGACAACAATTTTAGAAAATAGCCTAAATGTCAAACAATTGGGAATTTTTCTAGAGTTGGTTCTGGCATACCCATGCAACAGAGTAGGCAGCCATTCAAAGTACTTTTGCATAAGTTTTTTGGGGGGACATGCATCAGTTAGAATACTTTTGGCTATAAGTCACAGAAAGACACAATTCAACTCATTTCAATTAAACAGTAATTTGTTTTCTAATGAAAAAAAAACAACACACCAAAAACTACGTGAAGCTGCAGTAGTTTAGACATCGTGTGTAGAAATGACAACACATGGTAGAAGTAGAGAGGGTGCAGAATTATCTCTTTGTATCATCACAGAAATCTATGCCCCAAAACCTGCCCTCAGTCTTGCCCTCACTTTAACCAGAATTATGTCACATTCCATCACTATTCCAGTCACTGGCCAGGGGAATGGACTGCTATTTTAACTAAGCCAAATCATCTTTTACCCTGGGGACTAGAGATGGAGTCTGCCTTCCCAAAAATGAATTGCCACTCACAGAGGGTTGGATTCCTGAATTAAAATGGGAATCCTGCTAAGAAATGAAGGGACAATAGATACTGAGTAAGAAACCAACAGTTTCTGTTGCAACATAGAAAAATTAACATGTTATTGAGTGGAAAAAAGAGAATACATTTCAAAAGAGCTCAATAGCATGATCCTATTTACATAAAACTATTCACATATTTATATGTGTAAACACGTAGAGAAATATCTGAAAGGATATTCTTCAACAGTTAGTGGTTATCTCTAGGTAGTAAGTTTTCAAGGATATTTTACATTATTTGTACTATTCTGAATTCTTTGTGTTTAGCTGTCTTGAATTATATGCTGTGAGTGTGTGCTATTCCTTGAAAGACAATAAGTATTTTCTCAGGGGGATTTCTACTTTGTTTTAAGTAAGCAAGTTCTTTGTGTGGAAAAGGTTAGAAACTGATGTCCCAGGCTTTGGAGACTTTTGTGAGGAGTTAAAAATTTTTAATTTTTTTGTTTATTTCCATGTCAAATTGAAAATATGTCCATAAATTTTTTTACACTCCTTCTACTGAAATGGGTAGCCTATGTCACTTCTACTTAAACCTGGGCAGACTTGAGACTGTTTCAAATAATAGAGTGTGTCAGAAGTGACAGTGTCTGAGTGTAGGTCATCAGATTCCATGCAGCTAACATCTCCTTGATTAATAAATCTGATATTTCTATCTAATAATAGTATTCTAAGATTGTGTATGATCTACCTTCCTCCCCAGAATGGGAACCCCTTGAGGAAAGGGACTCTTTCTTGATCAACCCTGTATCTCAACATCAAGAACGCTTTGTGTTTGTTGACTGACACCTGCCTACTTGAAGAAGCTTCTCCCATCTGTCCTCACCCTCTCCATCCTCTCCATCCATGGAGCTCCTGAAGTACGGATTTGGCACAAACCCCACACTTCTGGAATAGCATGTTTCTTTCATGTCATGCCTCCCAGGAACATTGTAGATGTCTTAGATGTCTCTTTGACTCCTTCTCCCACCCCCATTCCCTCCCCACACAGTACCTAACACAGGGGCCTTGCACAAACACAGATGCTCAAAAAACATCTTCCATTTAACTGGCTGGTTGGCACTTTTTTCCTCTCTCCACCCCCATCTCACTCCCTTGGTCTGAACTTTTATGCCCAGTTGCTCTCCTGTGCTTCATGTCACGATTAACTCCGCTTGTTGCTTGGTTGTGATACAAACTTTGTTCTCCAAGGCCTTTCTGGAAAGGACATCAGTGAGGGCTGTTAGGAGGTAAGTTCCCTGGTTTTGCGTCCAATGTAAACACAGGCAACTATAGAATTATCAAGCATTATTACCATTTGTAATTATCCGGACTCCTCAGTCAACACTGTGAACTAAAGAAATGAGCGTTTAAATTTTGCCCTCTTGCCCCTTAAAATATTTATTTTTTAATCATCACTCCAAATAGTTTAAATAGGTCTTGTTACCTAATGAGTGCATGTATGTGGAATTGACAGGCCATCCAGAGTAAAGCTTCGTAACTTTCTAAATGTCTGCTTCTCCCTGAGTGTCCCATCAAATATTTCCAACTATTCATTTCCAAGATGCTGTTTCTAGATTGCTACACACCAGCAGCAGCAGTAGCAGATGCTGTTTCAGTCAATGAGAAAGAAAGTTGGCTATCAACCTACTACTGGCCACAAAAAAATGAAAAGGAAAATAATCACAACAAAATATGAAAGCCACATTTCCTTTTATTTCCTTCCATCACCCCAAGACTTGCACAGCACCCCTAGCCCTGAAGTGCTCCTCTCAGACCCAATCTCATCTCCAATTTACACCCTTCTACTTGGCTGGGTCTCTGAGACTGTCTATTGATGTGCTACCAACCCAGCCACTCAATATGATTCTGTCAGCCCACTGAGTGCTTAGTCAGCACACCGAGCAAAAGGTTCAGCTATGCTCTTTGAAATTAACCGGATTTTTTTTTTGCTGGAAATATTGAATCAATCGGGTATATGTAGACATAGCATGACCTAACTGAAAGCTGCCCCTGAGTTCTGTCTGACAGGACTGAAGGCGACTTTCTCTCAGCTTCCTTCTGGTTCCTTTGTGCACTTACCACTCAGCCTATCTCTTCAAATTCAATGTTACTGTCCCCAACACCTTTCCCATTCCTACCTTGGAACCTATAGAATCAGAGACTTCCCATTGAGACATATCCATTCATCCACCCATTCATCCATTTCCTGAGTATTCACCACATCAGAGGCATTGGCAACCCAAAGCTTATTAAGATCTAGAACTTGTGCTGGGGTGCAGTATTAGCAAAGGTTTTTAGTTGCAGTCAAAGCACAAGGGGATTTACTAGAGAGTATTAGGCACATCAGACCATCAGAGAATTTCCAGGAGGATCAGGCCTGGATGCTATACATCCAGAAAACAATACCTTATCACCCATACCACAGGACTATTCTAGGTATCTTCACTTCTGCACCTTCCATCACTGGCACCTATGATGCCAGAGACTACACACTAGCCATGCTGCGATCCCAGAAGAACCAAATGCTTCTACCACACACTTGCCAGGGTGATCTTCCCATCTGGGGCTTCTGTCTTTGTTGCTCACTTCTACCTTCATCTGTCAGGTGGGTAAAGCCAGTTGATGGACCTCAGTCACAAACTTAAGCTTACCACAAGAGTTTCTGGGCATGTAGTTTTCTCTCTATATCTTCCAGAGCAGTGGTTCTAAACCTTCCTAATGCTGCGACCCTTTAATACAGTTCCTCATGTTGTGGTGACCCCCAACCATAAAATTATTTTCGTTGCTACTTCATAACTGTAATTTTGCTACTGTTATGAATTGTAATGTAAATATCTGATATGCAGGATGTATTTTCATTGTTACAAATTGAACATAATTAAAGCATAGTGATTAATCACAAAAATTATATGTGTGTTTTCCGATGGTCTTAGGCGACCCCTGTGAAAGGGTCGTTCGACCCCCAAAGAGGTCGTGACCCACAGGTTGAGAACCACTGCTCTAGAGTAAGGAAAAGAATAAAGGGGGAGGGGAATTGAGGATATAGAGAAGCGGTTCTCAACCTGTGGGTCGCGACCCCTTTGGCGGTCAAACGACCCTTTCACAGGGGTCGCCTAAGACCATCCTGCATATCAGATATTTACATTACGATTCCTAACAGTAGCAACATTACAGTTATGAAGTAGCAACGAAAATAATTTTATGGTTGGGTCACAACATGAGGAACTGTATTTAAGGGGCCAGAAGGTTGAGAACCACTGATATAGAGGGAAGCTCAGAGGAGACTTTATGGCTAACTAAATGTGGAACCTTGAAGGTAAGTAGGCATTTACCCAAAAGGTAAGAAAAAATATCTAGGCTGAGGGGAAAGCTTGAGCTAAGGGACTGGGGCATGAAAGGGAAGGCATTTTTGGGGAAAGATGAGAACTTAGTGTGGCTACAGCAATAGTGAATATGCTGAGAACTGGGAGAATGGGAGGTGGACAAAGACAGGTGAGCAAAGGCAGTAGGTAGTGGCTAAACAGGGAAGGGTCTCTTATGCTCTTAGAAACTTGGCCTTTCCCTGACCAAGTCCAGATTCAGGTGATTTCTACAGATTTGCCAAAATCTTCAAATTGTCAATCAGGTGTTTCTGCACCAAACATTGACCTTTACTTCAATCTTTGCCTTGTGAAGTAGCACTCTAATAGCATTGCCCCTAATGAATTGGAAACAAACTACTTTCAAATGTTCTCAGTAAGTGATGGTCACTAACAGGGTTTATTAGTTCATAAACAAGGTGTTTGCTTCATATTTTTAAAATATTTCCGTTGTCCCAATATTCTAAAGTGAGGTAAAGTATGAATAAGATGATTTTTCTGTTCAACCACTTCTACCTTGTGCCAGTGTCATAGTGCTTCCCTAACAGGGCCATGTTGTTTCACTGGAAAAGGGGGCTCAGAAGTTCCATCAAGGCAAGGTACTCATTACTACCTTTAACAATTTTTTTAATTGATTTCAGAGAGGGAAAGAGAGATAGAAATATCAATGATGAGAGAGAATCATTGATCGGCTGCCTTCTGCACTCCCCCTACCCAGGATTGGGCCCACAATGAGGGAATGTGCCCTGACCAGGAATCAACCGTGACCTTCTGGTTTATAGGTTGAGGCTCAACCACTGAGACACACCAGCTGGCCTCATTACTTCTTTAAAAGACACTTGTTGGGGTGTCTTCTCCATCCGGAGTCCTTCTCTGGGTATCATATGACCTCTTCTACATAATTAGCCCTCTGGTCAAAACTGATTGGACCAGCTTATGGGCACCTGAACAAATTGGATTCTGTCCCTTAGAAATTTAGAAATTCATTCATTCTTCCATTCGACAAATATTTATTAAACCTTAACTTTGAACTAGGCATTATTCTAGGAGCTGGATGTACAGTGGATACATTTTCACCATGATAGCCCACTGCAACATTCTAGGTTCAGATAGACACTCTGCTTCCTTATGCATCCTCTCCTGGTTTCAGCCTGTTTAGTGGGTGTCTATTCCTTGTAACGAGAAAATCCTTTCTAAGACAATGTCACATTGTTATTCCTGATGAGGAAATGCCTTATTTTCTTTCTTGAGACTTTCAAAGCCATTTCCGCATGCTAAAGAGCCTGAGAAATCTCTCCAAAGTTTTCAGTAGGTAAATTTTCATTGATTGGAAGTGTATTTGATCTCCAGAAAATCTTTATTTTTGAAATTGAAACTGAATTATCCACTATTTGAAATTACAGAATACATCAAGAAAGATATAAAAGCTTTCCACTTAATCATAACAATAAACAAAAATTTCTGCCTTTCATTTATTTATTTATTGTTTAAGCCTACAGCACCCAGTATCCCCAGGCAGTCTCCCATCCAAGTACTAATCAGGCCCAACCCTGCTTAGCTTCCTAGATCAGACAAGATTGGTCATATTCAGGGTGGTATGGCCGTAGACTCATTTCTTTATAGTAATCACATGACAGCCTCTCCCCATCCCTTACACACACACAGCCTCCAATAAACATCTTGTGTGAAAATAGAAAAGTTGAGTGGTTGGAAGTATAAGGTTTGCAAGTTTTGCAAGACAAATCTGAGTTTAAATACCCCCTCCTCTGGTGATCTTGAAAAATTCCAAATTCATAAAAAAGAGACAATAACTATGTGGCAGGATTATTGTAAGAATTAATTGTGTATAAAAACCCTAGCACGTAAAATGTGCAGAGTAAGTGGTGGTCACTAAACAGGTAGTCACTGTTTATGATTGGGATCTTATTTCATGAGCCACAATGAGTATGTATATTAATAAGGACATGTATACATAATGCACCGATATATAGTACATAATACACACATACATCTATGTAGGCCAGTTGCACTATTATTGTCACCTAAGGAAACAAAACTGGAATGGTGCAGTAGGCCAAGAGATGATTCAGATCTTTGTTTATTAACTAATTGCAGTTCTCAACAATAAATTGTAATCTAATCCAGCAGTGTAACCAGAAGTGTGAAGTTCTGCCTGCTCAGGATCCAATGTCACCCCCAACAAACACTCCTCATCCTGAATGTGTCGAAGCTCCTAAAGGCTTTGCTGGAAACTGAAGGGCTGAGGAGGGAAATGGGTGGTGATTCCAGTTTTCCAGTACCTGAATGCTGAGTGGTTTCAAAGCAGAGGTGCAGGACCCTTCTGTATGCCAAGGTCTTCAAAAATGACTGTATTTAAGAAGAAAACAATGATACCGCATGTGATCACAACAGGGGCCACACACTGGGTCAGCACTCACCAGAGCTATCATGGACTGTCATGGGTCAGTTCATTGGCCAAATGTGCTGACTCTTGTGTTTGACTCCCAGATTTACAGTTACAAAGCCCAATCACAGACATTATTCATTTACTCTTCCCAATAACCTCATGAGATGGACAGGCATCAGCAGTTCCACTTTATACATTTGGAAAGTGAGATTAGAAACTTAAGACTCAGAGAGTGAAACAGAACTTGTCAAAGCAGAGCTGGACTGGAACTCAGGTATCCGGATTCCTAATGACCCCACTAGTAAGGAGGAAGGGGTTAGGATGGAGGAGGGTGACACAGAACAAAGGTCAAAGGTCACCTGAAAATCCAAGCCTGGAAATGTCTGAAGGAAGAAAGGCAGGAGATGTGAAATGAAGGAAGTCAAAATTCCAGTCAACCTCCAGTTTGCCCCAAATTTAAAAACTAGGATGGCCTAGCCAGCATGGCGCAGTGGTTGAGCATGACCTATGAACCATGAGGTCAGGGTTCGATTCCTGGTCAGGGTGTACGCCCGGGTTTCGGGCTTGATTCCAAGTGTGGCGCATGCAGGAGGCAGCCAATCAATGATTCTCTCTCATCACTGATGTTTCTATCTCTCTCTCCCTCTCCCTTCCTCTCTGAAATCAATAAAAATATATTTAAAAATAAAAACTGGGATGATCAGATGCCAAGGAGTCAGTGATTTGATCCATGCACAAGCACTCCCATTGACTCCTTCCCTGGGCTGCTAGCACATGCGTCAGTAAAAAAAGTGCCTGACCTCATTCAATAGTTCTTTCTCTAAACCACATCCTTTCACCTGGGCAGGTATCTGAGCAGGTGAGAAGTTTCTCTGCATGACAAGGACAATCAACTGCCCTTTGTTTCCCCCTGAACTATTTCCCCAAGGAAGTTGAAAGCCAGATTGCATAGGTGAATCAGGAAGTGAGAACTGCGTGAGTATATTGATTTAAAATATTTCCAATGACATAAGTGATAGTTTATAGAACAAATGTACCCACGTGTGTGCATTACTGAGCTCCCTTTTCATACTGCTATTCCTTCCTCTTCCAGGAGGGTGTCAATTTCCAAACAGACTGCATTTCCTGTTCTTCAACTTTTGCAGCATTACTTGAAGGTTTCATATAGTGCAGGTGATATTACAGTTACCAGTCTGGTAATGACGGGGCCATCAGCACTGCATATGGAAATGGATGGGCTCGGATAAACAACCCAGACGCAGAAAGAGAGACTCAGTGTCAAATGACACATGTTACATTTCAAAATGCTATACCTTAAAGTAGTGGTTCTCAAACATGGCTGCACATCACAGCTACCAGAGGTGTTTAAAACAAAACTGGTGACTGGGCCCCAATGCAGATGATGCCATTGTTATTTCTGTGGGTGGGACCTTGGCATTAAATGATCTATGTGTAGCCAAGACTGAGAACCAGTGTTTTAAATAAATGACACAATGAAAAGGAAAGAACCTCACTCCACATCCTTTGTAGATAGTGCAAATATATTCATGCTTATATTATAATACAAGACTATGGCAAAAGTGTGGATGTTAAAAATACTATTGGTAGGCCCTAGCCCAGTGATGGCGAACCTTTTGAGCTCGGCGTGTCAGCATTTTTGAAAAACCCTAACTTAACTCTGGTGCCGTGTCACATATAGAAATTTTTTGATATTTGCAACCATAGTAAAACAAAGACTTATATTTTTGATATTTATTTTATATATTTAAATGCCATTTAACAAAGAAAAATCAACCAAAAAAAATGAGTTCGCGTGTCACCTCTGACACGCGTGTCACAGGTTCGCCATCACTGTGAGTTCGCATGTCACCTCTGACACGCGTGTCATAGGTTCGCCATCACTGCCCTAGCCGGTTTGGCTCAGTGGATAGAGAGTGGGCCTATGGACGACTGAAGGGTGGGTTTGATTCCTGTCAAGGGCCAGGCTCGATCCCCAGTGGAAGGCATGCAGGAGGCAGCCAATTAATAATTCTCTCATCATTGATGTTTCTATTTCTCTCTCCTTCCCTTTCTGAAATCAATAAAAAAAATATTTAAAAAATACTACTGGTAGTGAAGGAATGAGAACAATAATTCCATCTATCACACCAGGTAAACAAGAACTAGAAAGAAACATGGACAAAATAAAAGAATTAGAGCTTTTAGAGTGTGAGAATTTTGTCACACTTCAACACATTTTCAAGTGTGTTAACATTAGGGATGCTGGTAAAAGATATATGGGAACTCTCTATACAACCTTGGCAACTTTCTCATAAATTTAACATTATTGCAAAATAAAAATTTTATTTTAAAAATATTTGAGCAACTTTAGCTTTCTAAGGAAAATTTTCATATCTAATACTATCGTGATAGGCTGAACCTGTAGTTTGTATCCTGTGGTTGTCATGGGACCCATCATACCACAATGAGATAATTTTTCCACCCGCCTAACTCTGAGTAATACTGAACATTAATAACAACAATAGGTAATGGCATTTACTGCATGCTAGTTTCTGGGCTAAACACATACATGCATTATTTCTTTAAATTATCACTGCAATTTTGTGTAGGTACCATTATCATCCCCATTTCATAAATGAGGAAACTGAGAATCAGAGAGATAAAATTATTTGCCTAGTATTATAGGGTTACTTAACAACAGAGCTGAAACTCAAACCTAGATCTAGCTAATTACAGAGCCTATAATTTAAACCTCTATGTTATAACCTCCAAAATTTGCTGATTATTTTCTCCTATAAATGCCTAGGTCAGCAAAATGAGAGAATCTTTACTGTGCATGTCCAATGTGCAGCGCTGACTCTGACTAGAATTGGGAAACAGGTTGCTCTATGCCTACTCCTTCTCACTCACCCTCCTCCCTTAACTTTCAGCACATTATTTTCTCTCCAGCTGTTCCGTGCTGTCTGGTCACTTCCTGTTACAAAATTACCTGGTAGAATAACTCCCACTAAGACATGATTAATGGAAGTGTCATGTATTGGTCCTCAGAGGAATAAACCCATTTTTAAAAGAATAGCTAAAGGGAATAGTATTTATCCAAAAACATGAAAATGGTGGACTTTACTCATGGTGACACCTTACTGCGGGAGATATTTGAGAAAGGGGCCCTTACACAAAAAAAGCCCACTATTAATAAAAATTACTCTCTGTGAATTGATGTGCACAGGGCACTATGATTGACATGTGGTCAGAAATACTGAAGGACTCACAAAATCCTACGGCAACAACAAAGCACCTCATCACATGGTATTTAGCATTTTCAAGGGAGCTGTAGAGTTGAAACAATCCCAAAACCAGGCCAGATAAAAAGGTTTGTACTGAAAACAGGGGGTGGTGGTATACCTCTAATTTGTAATGGATTTGAATTTTAATAGCACTATTTCTGAGCCTTTATGCCACGACTGATGTTTTTGTTGCTGTCGCAGGAGACCTTCATGTGTGCAAACCAGTTTCCTCACACTATTTCACTGTTTTCTCCAACACTCCTTTGAGGTACATATTATTCCCATCTTTTAAATGAGGCAACAGGCTGAGAGTGATTGCCAAGGTCATACAGCTAAAAAGCTGTGGCTCCAGGCTTCAACATCGCCCCCCAAATGCCTGGCATCATCGCCGAGCCCCAGTGGTTGTGCATGCCTCATGGCACGGATCCAATTGGGAGACAGAAGCTACACTAGTAATCTGAACAGGGACTATCTAATAAAAAAATTATTAACTAGTAACAGGGGATTAAGTACTGAGGGGGTTTAATTGTACACGATTGTTCATTGCTCTTTACGAGTTTTCAGTGTATTATCTATCCCAAGACAGATTGTTAACCGAAGGGCAAGAAAAGAGCTTGTGCTCCTCTCCTATTTCCCATCAATGCCAAGTACCATGTTGGACATAAAATAACTTAGGCATTCAAAACCAAGTTCAAATCCTTGCTTTTCAACTCATTAACTGGGTGACCGTAGGCAAATCAGGTAGCTTCTCTAAAAAACTTATATAACAAGCCTTATATTAAGGAGCTATGGAAAGAATAAAGTGAATTAATAAAAGTAAATGACTCAGCTAAATAAGTGGTGACTACTACTATCATCATCATCATCATCATCATTGATTTTACTTGTTTTCTGAAAGGCTTCCCAGTATAATAATTGGGAAAATATTTGAAAATCAACAAGACATTCTTTGACCTCATTTGTAGGCAGATCTGCCTTTGGGTCTATGTCAGGAACTACCCGTATGCTACTCAGTCCTTTTTTGAGCGTGACTTTTTAAAAACTGAATGTTAGTATCAGGTCAACATCCACCCTTCCCTACAAAAATCTCTCAAACACCAGCCTCTTATCCAAAGGTGATATTTTTGCGCCTGGTTAACTTGCCTTCAGCTTTCAACGTGAGCCAATTGGCTTTAATCATAGGATGTTATTGAAAAAGATTGGCCAGATTATAGGTAGTAATAGAGATAATTACCAAGGAGAAACAAGGAAAAAATGAATGAATCTTCCATCTTAGGGAGAAATAAATGGCTTTATTATGGGTCAGGAGGGATGATCCTAAAATTCTCTGTCCTAGAGAAAATGCATAATGGTAGTTTGGGAGTTGGAGAATTTGGCAGCAACAACATCCATGGATCAAAACAACTTTTAAGGGTCAAACTCAGAGGATTGTATATCTATAAAAGGAATGAGACTTTTTTCTTTATGCTGCAGAAAAATGCAGAATCAGAGCCCATTGGAAAAACAGCTAGCTCATCTATCATTATTTGCAAAGGACAAAAAGAAAAATTATGTTCTAATATATTAGGGCAATAGGCAAAATCTCTCCAAGTTTTTTGAAACTGATTTGGGCAAGCCTCAGGAAAAGGTGCGGGCGGGGGGGTGCGGGCGGAGTCGGGGGAGGACTTTAACATGACACTTTGCTCAAAATGAGTTTCTCTGGGGTTATCTGCACAACATTGGATTTAATGAGAGCCTTTCTTTACTACATCTGAGCCCCACCTCCCCTTCTTCCAACCGCATTCCAGCCAACAGTGTAAAGTGGTGCTTGCCATGAATGGAATTTTAGAACAAGATGGTGGTGTGAGTGGCCTCACACCACAGGGCACTGTGCAGCTCTGCACAGAATGTCCCCAGGACCGCTAGTCAGAAAGTGTCCCACAGGCCTCAGTTTGTGCCTCACATAGGGCTGACCACAAACACTCAATGCATCCTGGGGATGGGAACTCAAATGAAGGCTCAGGTAGAAATAACATGAATCCTATACAATGCATTTTACATTGAAAGTCTTATCTTCTCACCCACAGACTTATTTTAGAACTACTCTTAAGTTCTCAGCAATAGTCATGTAACATTTTCCTCTCATAACTTCTTACATTCTTAAATATTTAAATGCATGCTTTGTGCAAGAGGAGAAAGCAAGGACTCAGAAGTTTTGTGATTGGTTCCAAGCTCTCCTAGTCTGGTGGGGTGGGAGGGAGAACCTGAGCATCCATGAGTCCTACCAGAGGGGTTGGCCCACCTCAGCTCTTCTGCTTCCCGAGGAGGTCCGGTCAGAGAGTTAGTCAGCCTGGGACTGGCCTTGAACAATTTCCCTGGCAACCTCCTAGGGAATGGTAACTCTCTAATGGGAAGGAATCTAAAGCCGGGCTCTGTGAGCAAAGGCTACCTAGACACATGGCAGAGGGGGAGATACTGACTTTCGGACCCAGGATTATTGCCCAGGTCCTGCAACTCACTTAACTGACTCCTAAGTTATTTATTAACATGATTATTAAATATTCACATTTTAAAATGACTCATGTGCCTTATATCAGTATCTTAGAGTCATCTTCAGTGAAGGCCTTCAATAAATAAAAGTTCTTTTGCACATTTGGAAACACTTAGGAGAAGGCATTACACACATTTGAATGTGTGAATATAAATAATCCCTGAGATTGGATTACATCATTCACTCTTTCCACCAAATTCTATTCTTAATAAGGGTCATATCTGGTTAAATCTTAACTCCATAAATCTTTTCATTGCTTCCCGTACAAACAACTTCAGACTTCAGGACTAATTAGAATGAAACTGGTGCCTTGAACAGGTATTCTGTCCAACATTATATGAGGCCATTGAATATAATCCATAATATATATCCCTAATAGGATTGAAAAAAATTGTAGGCATGTCACAACATTTGGATTTTAAAATCCACTACAAGTATGAGAAAATTCATGTATTGAATGAAAAGCAAATGCCTTTTTAGTACCTAAAGGACGTGCACCCTGGGAGAAGGTAAATTGCAGGTCCTTCCCACTCAGGTAGTTCCATTCTCTGCTGGTTTAAATCTCCTTCCAAGGTTCTGTGCCCACACAAGGCTCTCCCCTGCTCTGGCTTTGAACCTTTGGACTTTGGTGTCTATTGGAACATCGTCCCCACTTTCTCTGAGCAGCCCCACCGCCAGTCCTGGGCAGGATTATTCTTATGATAAGGTTTGACTATTTATTCACTCTCTGACGTCCAGAGCTGAGAGCATTTTCCTGGGGGCTCTACCTAAGAGTGATGCCAACTTATTACTTTTCTATCTAAAGTTCAAGCCTGGATGGCTTTTAATTTTTTGATGCTTAATATAGAGAAAATACAATTGCTTTTGATTGACCCTGCCAAACTCTTCAAAGCATGTGCTTCTTTCATTGTTCAATGTGTTATAAGAGGCTAGCAGCATGAGGCTCTCTATCCAGAGGGGCCAGTGCCATGGAAAGACAGGGCAAGGGGCCACACTCTAATCTTCAGCCAATAGCTCTGTCATTATCTGGTTAACATTACCCAAGTTACTTAAAGTCTTAGAGTCCCAGTTTCCTCATCTTTCAAAATGTGCTAAACACATGGTTGTTATAAAGAGCAAACGAAACTATGACTGTCATATCACATGTCTATACATATGCAGGTATTAAGATTGCTTACAAAATACAAATTTATTCCTTCAAAGATATATGTACCCTGTGCATTACACTCACCTTCAGAGGGCCACTTATTAACATTATGGCAAAGGTTACAAACTATAAAGGAGAAGTGTGCACCAATTATCTTACAGAAAGTATGATAGTGAAACCTTTAACAAAAAGTACAAGGTCTTAAGAAGATGCTCCTGTTCCAAATGTTGGTCTATGTTAAATTGACAGGAAGGCTGGTCTGGTTTCCATAGATGTCTGAGCTACGAAGAAGTACAATTATATTTTCATTGACAAACGTTCCTACTTCCTCTATAAATCAACATCGTTCCCTCCTGGCCCCCTCCAAGATTCAGCAGCTGTCATAAGGTTGCCAGGCAGAGTAATGATTCAGGACTCACAGACCACACTGTCTTATTGAACTGCTCCCAAGCTCCCTGGCTCCGGCGCCAATAAATCATTGCTTTACAAGTCATCTGGAACGCAAAGTGCAGCCCAGAGTCAAGAGTCAAGGTTCCATGATACTGTTAGGAAGTATTTGGGAGGATTTTTTTTTTTTTTTTTTTTTTTTTTTTTGTCACAGAATAACCTTTCTTCTGGTAATTTGCATGGTTTCCTATTTGCATGTTTTTCATTCTCTAATCCCAATTCAGTGTTCAGATACCACTGTGGGTTTTGCTTCTTCTCTTGAGTTGAAGTTCTTCCAAGGCCCCCGCCGTTCTTTAAAAAGATAGAACTCTCGGCATCCTTTCTGGTGTGGCTCCCACCTCATTCTCTCCCTCTTCCCATGGAGATTACACACTCGGTAAAGAGTAGGCCTGTTTTCGGTGTCCCTGGCAGATGGAGACAAAGTTATTCTCCAAAAAACAACGCAATGTTGTGTTGCCAAGTTTTTGCTTTTCTTATGGAATCATTGGGATAATGACAATCATACCAAGCTCTCCCGTTTGTAGGAGCTTTACCCTTCTCTCACCATCCTTGTCCCTCTTGAGAGAATTAACTATGAAATGTGCCTCATGTCGCTGAAAACAAAATGGGTGAAGGATAAGGACTTTATGTTTTAGGCAACATCTAAGACTCCAGAAGTTATAAAATTTGCTGATGAGACTGAAAATTCAACAAGTTTCTCTGTGTATTATTAATTTCTGCCTAAGTACCTAGTACCCCACTTTGTTGATAACACCTCTTCTGGTTCTTCTAACTCTTCTGTTTTAATCTTCATAACAAACATGTGATCTGAAAGCTGAGGACTGTTGTTATAAATTAAAGACTATGGTTTGATTTTCATCTTAAGGCTAGAAAAAGAGAGAAAAAACAAAACCCCAAAATCTCCTCATTCTCATTTCTCCAGGATGAATTCTCTGCCACAAGAACAATGCTTTCTTTGCTAGGAAAACTAACCTCAAGCTTCAAATGAGTTTATAAGTAAGAATTTGCATTATTTGTACAAACAGAAATCCATGAGCACCATAATATAACTGCTAAGTGCAGGCAAGATCCCTGATGAATGCTAAAATTAATGAGTGAGATTTCAAGGAGAAACTGAATAGTAGCATAGACTCGAAGTACCTCCCCCAAAATGAATTACTGTAGTGATTTTAACATATGTCTGCAAATTACTTGATTCTTCTTTCTTCAAAAAGTGGAACTTCATTCCCCTCTGTTTGAATGTGACTTGCCTCTACTGAATGGAATATGAAAAGGGAAAAATTGTAAGTTGACCTAGCAAAATCTGGTAGACACCGCGTTAACTAAGTGATCAAGGTTAACATCACTTAATAAAATCTATCAACATTATGTATCCCTTAATATAATGGGATGAGAAAGGTATATATAACTTCTGTGGTATACATAGGTCATCCCAAACCTGTCACTTCAGAAATTATAAACCCAAATGGAGCAGCATTATACAAAATAGCTAATCACCATTTCTTAAAAGTATCAAGTCTTACTTGACTACTCCCCATGTGTTGATTCTAATTCTCTATGGGCAATCCAATATCATTTCAAAAATTTCTTTATTTGCAGGTCTTTTTCTGACACTGGTAATGAGAGATATTGACTAGTAATAATAATAGTTCACATTTATGTAGCACTCATTATTTCCCAAACACTGTTTTAGTGCTTGCTATACACATTATCTCCTTTAATATTAGTAAAATAGACAAATAGATTTCTGTGCTGGCAGAGGGAAGCTGTGTAGCAGAATAATTTACTTTAATTAAAAAAAAACACTAAAGTATGGATGGAAGCCTTTTTTCAGGCTCAGCCTTTTCTCTAAAAGCAAGAAATTGGAAGCAACCAATGAGCAACCATTCTCTGAAAAATCTGAGAATGGGGATGGAGGGATAGGAAAATTATAGTACAACCATTCAAAAGACTAGTATGCAACCATTTGAAACAATAATTGGCAAAACTGAGATGTAAAATGAGAAAAGTGTGCGACTGCAGTGGTGTAAATATATGAAAACAAATGGTCAAGGAGTAGAAAGAATTATAGAAATTCAGAGCTGTTTTGTCAGGGAGGTGATTATAGGTGGGGGTTTTCCCCTCTGTTTCTAAACTCTCACATTTTAGAAGGAAACACACTTTCCCTCACCATATATTTATCCCAGTGCTCCAGGATGGCTCTTCGTAAGTGTGAGGAAATCCCTACAATCATCCCCTTAGCAGCCACTTAAGATGAACTTCAGGGCCACTTTTAAGCCTATGCTGGCAGGACAGAGAGACCGCAGTGTTGAACTGAAGTTTTCAGTACCAAATCCCAAAATGAACCAAAATTTCAATCTATTGTGGGGTTAAACCCTAATCCAGATGCACATACCTGGGGGTGTGAACCACCATTGCCCTGACCCGATCATTCTTGCTGCACTGCAGTTCTCTGCTTCACATGGGGAGCTGGGATGGCGGCTTCAGTCCATGAATATTTGTAGAAATGAGACCTCAGTCCTGTGATTCACACTTTTGTCTTCTATGCAGGCGCATTCCCAGGGGTCTCCTATACCCTCAATTTGTGATGCCCTTGTCCACCTTCCTGACCCTCACTCTTAGCTCTCCACGTCCCAACCTCTAAACCCGTTTCCTAAGGAATTCTCTCTATGATACCAAAATATAAATGTAATATTAGTTGAACTACTAATAAAATAAAATTGCAATTTTTATAGGTTAAAGGTGGTCTAACAGTTACAGTTTCATATGGTTCAGCCTAATAGCAGGCAGCACCTACAGTATGTAATATTGGCAGTCCCAGTAGATTGCGCTTCAAGGCCTCTAAGGTCACTTTCATTGCCCAGCAGCATCTGCAGGACTCCATGGGTCTCTTTGACATTGCTTTTGACAGGCAGGCTCCACATCTCCAAATTTGATACCGTTTTACTACTTCCTAGATATCTGTAGTTTGCACCTAGTTGAGACATTTCTAGAAAGGAATTTTGAGGTTCCTTCTGACCAAGACACTACTAATATAGTTAGCAGGATAATCTTATTAAATAAGAACTACTAAATAGTAGTTCTACCTAAGCAAACATCCTGATCATCTTTCAAAATTAAAAAGTGCATGAGCCCTGTGACCTAACAGTTCCACTCCTTGGTAATTTGTCTAACAAATATACCCATGGTCATGCAAAATAATGTATATTTAAGAACATTCACTCCTACTTTGGCTTATAATAGCAAAACAAAACCAACGCTGTTTTTAACTGATTAAATAAATTTTGGCAGGTCTATAAATCCATACAGTGGATTAGAATAATGGGTCTCCAAGATACAATATTAAGTGAAAAAAGTAAGACAGTGTTAGGGTATGTTTCCATTTCCACGAGGAAGTGGTGCAGAGATAATATATGTGTGCATGCATAACTGTATGAGTATATAGAATATTCCTAGGTGAATTCACAAGATAATGGTTGCCTCTTGGGAGGGGAACTGGGTGTATAGGAAAAGGTGGGAGATATCTTTCAGTATAAGCCATTTGGTACATAGTAAATTTTCTACTGTATGCGTGGATTACTTATTAAAAAGTAAACATTTTTAAAGTAGGATTTTCTTTAAATAAATAGGATTGAAAATTAAGAGCACAATCTTGCTTTGATATTGACCTAAGGAGGAGTCCCTGTCATTGACTCCCATAGAGTCACCTGATTTACTGCAATCCTCCATGAAGGGGTTGAAGTATTTATGCAAAGGATCATACCTCTCCTGACATGGAATTCCCAATCTGCTCTACAATTTCCTCAGTTTGCTCTTTCAAACCTGGGGTGTTGAGAGGAAAGGGAGACTTTCAGGAGGGGTCAGGGCATATCAAGCAAATTAAGCATAGATATAAATATAAAGATATATACATTACATGAGTATGGTCCATGTAAATGCAGTATTTCTAGAAATGTGTTCCACCAAAATGTTAATGTGATTGACCTTGGGTTGTAGGATTCAAATGTTATTTTTAAACTTTCTTTATTGTGTTTTTCTGCATTGCTTGATTTTTTTTACTGTGAATGTGTCAAGTTTACAAAAATAAATAAGCTCTTTTTTTAAAAAAAGCCACAAGATAATAAGAAAATCTCCTTTGAAAATCATCTACTATATATATGAAAAGATTAATTTTTCTTGGGGCCTTTTATGACCCATTGAAATGAACCAGAGATGATTTTTACTGCTTAAAGTCCTCTGAATAAATCTGTAGATGTTCTCTTCCAAAAACATGGTTGGGAAAGATTAATCTGTGGTTTAAGTTTAACAAATGAAGTCTATTAAATGGTCATAAAAACAAAAGTGGACATAATTGTTCATACAAATTATTGGTGCTTTTAAAGTCCAGAACTTTTGCAGTGGAGCACTGGCTTTCTCTTTCTCTGCACTTTATTATTATTTTTTTAAATCCTCACCCAAGGATAGGTTTTTATTGGTTTTTAGAGAGAGAGGACAGGAAAGAGATAGAAAAACATTGCTGTGAGAGAGAAACATTGATCGGTTGCCTCCCGTATGCACCTCGACTGGAGATCAAACCCACAACCTAGGTATGTGGCCTAACTGGGAATCAAACCCTCAACCTTTTGGTGTATGGGATGATTTTTAATCAGTGGGAGTATAGGATGTACATGATTTGGGGAGGGAGACAATTTGGCAGTGTCTATCAAAACTCTAAATGCACATACCAATGTAGCACAGCAACTTTGTTTCTAGGAGCTTAGCTTCCAAATTTCTAGCACAAGAATATATGTACAGGGAAGCATAGTGCAGCATTGCTTATAATCAACCGAGATACCTGGCCAGGGCTGCACTTTATTTTTAATCAGGGGACAGGTCAAGGACAGGGAGTCTTGTACCTAAGCTTCTACCTGTCCTACACATTTGGAATGCAGGTTAATAAACCTAAATTTGGAACCTGAATGAGCTTTTGAGATGACAGCAAGGCTTTAATTTTGTGACTTCAATTAAAGATCAAGGTGAGCACCCAGAACCTGAAGACTTTCCCTAATAAAATGAATAAACGCTTGGTTCTGATACCTATATCCAACTAGAATACAAATAGAACATATAGTCAGCCATCAGAACATTTTGTCCCTGAGTTGCAGTGGACTGAGGAGCAGACTTTAAATCAAAGTGAAGGAGAATGCCCCAGTGCCCTTCATCAACCATTCCTCAGCTGGGCTCCCCATGGAGCTGGGAGAGAGGGGGACTCCCCCGTTAGGCAGCCAGATCAGCAGAATGAGCCCTGGGATTCAACAAGGTTGTCAGGTGTATTGATTGTACACAGATTCTCATTTGCCTCTTCCTCTGTCTCACAGATTGCTTCTTTGCAGATCTCCAGAAGGAGGTATATTGCTGGGAAGGATGTGGGGAAAGAAGCACGCTAGTATACCGCTGGTGGGAGTATAGGATGTACATGATTTGGGGAGGGAGACAATTTGGCAGTGTCTATCAAAACTCTAAATGCACATACCAATGTAGCACAGCAACTTTGTTTCTAGGAGCTTAGCTTCCAAATTTCTAGCACAAGAATATATGTACAGGGAAGCATAGTGCAGCATTGCTTATAATGAAAAGAAGTTCCGAACAACCTAAATGTCCATCACTACAGGACCATTTAAATAAAGTATGTCATATCCAGACAATGGAATATTGTGTGGCCATTAAAAAGGAAATTTTATGGCCACGGCTTGGAAAGATATCTCTGTTAATTGACGCCCCCTTGGGGGAAAAAACAACAACCTTAATTTCCTTAAATTAGCATAGATAAATGTCTAGTGAGCAATGAAAAGAATTTGAAAGGCTATATACTAAAGAGTTAGTAAGGAATCTTCTAAAAAAAAAAAAGGATGAAGTTAGGGTTGAAATAAAAGAAGGGAAAAATCACTTCCTGCTTTAATAATTTCTATATTATTTAAATTTTTCCTTATTATGTTTACTGTTATTTCTTAAATAATACACACCCCAATTCACCAGCATGAACAATGCCCTGAACTCCAGACTCATGTATCTAACTCCTTTTTACCATTTCCACTTGTATGTCTAATAAGCATCTCAAACTCAGTATACCCAGTGCCAAATTCTTTATTTTTCTCCATAAACCTCCCCCACCCCCATCTTCCTCATCTCTATAAATGGCAAATCCATTTTTCCAACCTCTCAGGCCAAAAACTTGACTCCTCTTTTTCTCACAACCCTATCCAATCTATCAGAAAAAAAATTAAATATATCCCAAATCCAATCAATTCTTGTAAGTTCCACTGTTGCCATCATTAGCTCTTACCTGGATTATTATAACAGTCTCTTGTCTGCATTATGCATTGTTGTGGATACTGCCGGTTGCTCACCACAGTATATTATCTTTTCCTTTCGTTGCATTTGGATTGATACATTTCCCATTCTACTTGTAGCTTGCTGTGAACATGTGATGAAGTCCTGGGCAAAGGAATTAAAAAAGAAGGGATGTGTGCCACTTCTAAGGTAGACCTAAAGACCATAGACATGCCTCCTGCATTCTCTTTTCATTTCCCATGTACCACAACCTGAAAGAGCCTGTGAGCCACATAGACAAAAGCAATGGCCCAGGAGATCAAGAATCCTGGATATCTGAGTAGTCATAGAAAGCAGAGCTGCCTGCTGGCCTGGAACAACATACCTCGAGCTGTTAGGTGAGAGAGGAATAAACTTCTATCTTCTTTAATCCACTGAATCACAGACGCTTAGACTTAATCCTAATTAATACAGGCAGCTCAGGTATAGAATCTAAAACATACAAGCTTTTCAAGGGCTTGAAAAGATGTTTGAATTCTGTTTCCTCCTTCCAAAAAAAATTATTAGCTCCAAAATAGAAAACAAAAAAAAACCTGTCAAGTCAGCACTAATAAATGTTTACATAAATAAAAATGTTAACATTAAGTCAGCCTGCCAGCTGCAACTCAAATCATCAGTTATACATAAATTTAATAAAGTTTAAATAATAAAAACATAATGAATAATTTATTCCTAACAAAATTCTTTCAAAAAAGTTTATAGCAAATGATCATATTGAAATATGGGTACATCTTATTATTTGATGTAATGTGGAGCGGTAGGTCCCGGGGCGGCCTTAAATGATGCTACCTGTCTCTGCTATTTACTAGCTGAGCTATCTCTGTCAAGTCATTTGAACTCTGAGACCGACTTACTCCTATAAAATAGGGAGATATCAGGAAAACAATACTTATTTCACAGGATTTCAAGAAAAATAAAGAAGTACACCGGCATTGAAAATACTTTGCAGGCATTGTGGAGATGTCTGGAACAAATACTATTATACTATAGGTTTCCATAGAATCTACGTGTTTAAGGGAATCCAGAAGTCAATTAAGCCCGTGGTGCCCTACTCAACAGAATTATCTGAAAGCTTTTTAAAACACAGAGTACAAAGCCTCTCTCTTCAAAGAATCTCATTAAGTAGGCCTCAAGGTTCTTTAAGCTCCCCTAGCCACAAGAAACTAGCAATATTGGTTGCTTATACTGGTTTAGAACTGGCTGGCTAGGTGACACCATAGCCTGTCAGTCTCGCAGGAAAAAATGAAATATTTTCTTGAATCTTAAAAATTCTGAATCACATGAATGTATAATCCTATTTAAAAAGCCATCCGATTAAAATTATTGCACACACTAACCAATAGATACATATTCCTGGGAGAATCCTAATAGAACTGGCCCTGAACAGGAGTTTGGGCAGTAGGTTAATTTTCCCAAACACCCTTTCATGCAGATTTAGCCTTCCCTACACCCCAGATTCCACTTGAACAGTCTCAATGTCTCCACTCACCTTACCTTGCAAAGCAGCCCATCAGTTGCTGGACAGTTATAATTGTGAGCATATTGTTCTGTGCAAAGTCTGTGTCAAAGTGAGGGATACCGTAAACATCATCATGGAGGTGGGGGCACGATTTGACCCGAAGCGTAACTAAATTCATCAACTACAATGAGGTACTTGATAACAGGGTTTATTGGATATGATTCTGGTGGGTCTCTGTCACCAAGACAGAAGACTGACATTGATTTTATCTTCAGATTTTTGCTTGACCTACTGATGTGATTGTGGCTCTGGTTATCAGAGAGCTCTCAAAGTGGGATATGAGTCCTTGTTTAATCAGCACTGTGTCTGTCTTGTCCCTGATTCTTATTATCTAATGCAAATGGGCTTCCTTATTGCCTAACAGAGTAGTTCAAGCAGGGAGGGCCACACAAACTGAAGCTATGAATTTCAAGCAACTGAGCACTGTCTTGTCCTGGCATAATGTAAGATTTCTTGGTAAATAAACGTGTCAATGCCTCAAACCAAATCCACTGCAATAACCAAAAGAGAGAATAATTTGCTCTGAAAGAAATTAGTGAGAAGTGTTTAATTTTGTTAAACACTTTTTTTTCTTGTTTGTTTTGTTTTTTTTTTCTTATAAATTCCATCGCAGTCATTTCCCCTCACTT
This sequence comes from Myotis brandtii, assembly GCF_000412655.1. Lineage (NCBI taxonomy): Eukaryota > Metazoa > Chordata > Mammalia > Chiroptera > Vespertilionidae > Myotis > Myotis brandtii. The sequence continues at coordinate 369,352 of NW_005365325.1, forward strand.
CCTTGATGATTCCATGATTTTGGAATAGAAACCAGTCCTGTCAACCCAAAAGCCTATTCCAATTGCCCCACACACACACTATACTAAATTCCTATTATTTGTTCTCATTTGAATGGTCTGAAACTGACAAATAATAGAAAGGTTGTTATCAATACAGCATCAGCCCAGATGGATTAGAGGGAGGATGATGTTTGTGGCTCTCTGTAATCCCTCCATCAATTCCAGGATTCTGAGTTCCTCCAGGGAATGTGGTAAAGCTGCAGGAAGTCCCCAAAGGCAAAATGTTGCAGGCTGCTCTCTGGTTCAGCTGCCAAACACAGAAAAAGTAATGCAGGCAAGAAAATGAGAGGAAACTCTTCTTTGCCTACAACTCTGGGGCAGGTGAGAGCCTGAGCTGTTTTATTCCTCCTGGGGTCCACCATAGCCTGTCAGTCTCGCAGGAACACACACTTCCATGGAGGTCTTCTGTTTCCAAAATGAACCCCACCTGCTTCAAGTAGCCTCAAATGGAGTCAGAGATGTGTACTGGATGTTGCCTCCAGCCTCGTTCTGCTTCCAAGTCCAGAAATAGATTTGAGAGAGGCTTTGAACAAAATCTTTATGTTCTCTGTGCTTGAGTTCCTCTAAATTGAATGGCATTTGCCATCCACTTTCATCATGGAACTGAGGGGAAATAGCTGTGATGGCATTTGTAAAAAAAGATTTTGGAGCAGATTGTAAGGAGAACAATGAGACATAAAGTAACCATTCTTTACTCTTTTAAGCAATGATTTATATTATTAAAATCATGTACACACATAAGCTATGGGAAAACAGGAAGGGAAGACAGAGCATAGGTGAGCATTCTAATGGAAACACAGAATGAGATAACAGAATAATATTGGTTGAAAAACTCAGATTCTTTACACCAAAAAAAGGGGGGTTGGAGATCATAAGCATTATAGGCAAGACTAACATTTTCTTTTTTCTACTTTCAAACATTTTTGTCAGCATTGTATAGGACTATGAAATTCTCAGTATTATGCTTTTATTTCTTTAAAATGAATTTGCTTTAAACAAAACAAAAATCAGTCTTATTTGTCACACACGTAGAGCACATGATTTTTAAAAAGACTTAAGGATGCCCAAAATGTTTTATGTAAAATACTCATTACACTATAGCACAATGGGATAGAGAAATGAACACCTTATAGGTGGTTTTTCTATAGCATCCAGGCCCTAAAATGGACACTACTGACATTAACAGTGCAGGTATTTTAAAATCAAGAATAAGATATTATCCTTTTTAGCAACAAAAACAGAGTTGAAATCAATGTTTTTATACCATATATGTGCTTAGAAATATTTTCAGACTATAAAATCATAGATACATCAATATTGTGGAATGTTTGGAATGTATTTTTTGAAAAACAAATATTCAGTGATGTGTTATGCCTCCTGGAAACTTTTGCTTCATTTTGGGTAGGAAGTCATTATGTTATTTAAATTATATACAGAAACTAGGGAAACCTTAGCACTATTTTCTTCCTTATTGTAGTTTCTCTGAACTTTTCAACGTATGTGCTTTGTATCAGATACTAAAACAGAAAAAGAAAGAAATCCCCACTTCAAATACACAGAAGAGCTAAACAGGATTTCAGATATTTCTAGTTTTGCACACTTAATGTCTTGTGCCCACAGCAAAAAAGGGAGAGGAGGTAAGAGTGAGTCTCGTGAAATGAGATCTTGCCACAACCCATAAAAAGTCTGGTAGATTGATTTTTCATCCCTGCAAAAAAATTGGAAAGGAACAGTGACAGAAAAAGTTGTTAAAATTTGAACAATCAATGGGGGAATACTTCATTTCATTATACAAATAAGGGGTTGAGAGGTCGCCGCAAATTCTATGGGTTTCCTCAGCAAGACAGACTCTCACATCCAAGTTTTGAAACTAAAAACTACAGTATTCCACAGATGATTGTGCCTGGTGTTTAAAAGGCCCCTGCAGAGGACTAGTCAAAATATTTACTTTCCTCTCAGAAACTGTAACGCCAAGGAAAAGAGAAACATAGTGAGAGGACGAATCAAAAGAAAAACTTGCCTTCCCCAGGCAGCCAGAAAAGGTGTCAGGCCTGGGGTCTTCTCCAGCAATAGTTCTGTTCTGTTGG
>NW_005365325.1:371573-373131 GCF_000412655.1 Myotis brandtii
CGTGTATAACACACCTTTCCGGGGAATGCTAGTCTATGGCAAGGTGCATTAGGAGAGTTTTGTGTCAAACTGAGGTTGTATCCGTTGCTGAAAGCATGTGCGGAATAGAAAGCCCTAAGTGGGCGTGCTTAATTATCCAGGCGTCTTTCCCGGGGCTTAGCACCGAAGCTGTAAATAGATGGGTGAGTAATGGGCACGTTTATTTTTTTCTATAGAGTGCAGCCACTGGCTCAAAGTGAGTCAGACTCTGGCGTGGAAGCGTGTTCGAGGCCGGGTGGCCGTGAGGACGGGGTGTGGGTTGGGGTGGGATGGGGGAAGGAGCAGGAGGGGGCGATGATTAGCGAAGGAAATGACCCGATCCCTCCCTTTTGTATTCACAGCCTGCGTCACGCTTCTGTTCTCTTGGAGGCAGCGGCGGGCGAGCGGGCTTCGGGGTACCCGCCTGGCGATCGCCTTCTGGACCCCGGGTCTTCCAGCCCCAACTAGGCCTGCGGGAAGCCCCCAGGAGGAGCCGGAGTTGGGACTTGGCGCCTCCCGGCCAGGCCCGGGACCCGCGGAACTTCTCCATCCGCCGCCCCTAGACGTGGGCGCGGAGCTGGGAGTCCAGAAGCCGAGCCTGGAGTCTCCACCCAGGCCGGGCGGCGTGGAGGCGGCGCGGGACGCGTAGACACCGGGCCTGTCAGCCGCGGCTGCGCTCCTCCTGCCATCTCGTTCTAGACAGAAAAGCACCTTCTGACCACGGATTAATAGTAATACTCCATTATTCCTGTTGGAACAAGTTAATGTAAGGGTTGGGCAGCGAGGCCCCGGGCGGGTCACGTGTGCCCCCGTCACTACGACTCCCCTCGCCTCTCCGGTTCGAGTTATGCCATCAAGCTAATATATTGTGACTGCTCTTCTCTCCTGTGACAAAGGCTTGCAGCTGCCTCCAAATCAATAGACGTCAAAGAAATATGAAAACAATCATGACACAAAACTTAAATCCTGGCTAGAGCCTGCATAATCAGAACTATGCTTCTGTTCTCCAAGTCGCCAATTAATTTATCCCAAAGTTTAGTCAAATTTTTATTCCGGTACCTTTTTCCCAGCAGGTCCCGCTACATCTGTCGGGTTTGTAATGTAATTTGTAATTACTGCCCTTCATGTGGTCCGGTGCCTTGAACCATCTTTAATTAAAAGCATAATTAAGGGAAGATCTAAAGAAAGACAATTACCAGATGGTCTTTTTTTTTTTTTGAGGCAGTAGTTTCATAGAGGGGGGAGCAAAGTCTGTCCCCCGGACCCCGCGCCTGGGAAGGGGGCAACGGGCACTGCAGAAGCCGGTCCCCGCGCCCATCCCTTCTCCCTCTGGCTGGAGCCCAGATGCTCCGCCGAGGCCGAGCCCCAAGGTGAGCTCCAGCGACTCCGCGTCGCAGAGATCCTGGTTATCTACCCACTTTCCCTGAGGCCTGGGGTGGGGGTGAGGTATGGGGTGGCCTCGGGTGAGGTTAGGGCAAGTTCAAGGACAAAGCAACTTCAAATCCGGGAGGGCCTTTCCTCCTCTCCGCTGCCGCTTCCA
>NW_005365325.1:373445-380294 GCF_000412655.1 Myotis brandtii
GCCGGAGCCAAGGTTTCTGCCTTAGCGCGTTGCCCCGGCGGCTGGCACGAGGATCCCGAAGCCGGATAATGGAAATTAGACTGTGGTTGTATGGCGGGCATGTCATTATGTGACTGTTCATATTCAAAGTCAGGCAGCAATGAATTGTAATCATTTCAATTATCTTCAATACACTTTCTTTAGGACACAAGTTGTCAAAGATTTTTTTTTTTAAAGTACATTCTTGCGGCTCCGTGGGTCCATTTTCCAGACGGTTTGTTGCTTTTGCTGCCTGATTTGGTTTCGGCTTTTATTCCCCAGCCTCAGATGCTCTTGCAGGGACTCCGGCGGAGCGAGCGAGCCCGGGCGGCCCTCGCCGTGAGCCTGGAGCGCGCATTTTGGTTGCTTTCAGCAGCAATTAACTTTGAACAACAAATATGCCTGGAGCTCTAGCTCTGGTGTCGCCGTGGGGAAGGGGGCCGTCGTCTTATATCGGGCGTCCTCTCCAGCCTGGGGGGGTGGGCTGCTCCCTGCGAGCCCAGGACCGTCTTCTTCAAGCCGGGAGGACTCAGGAAAGCACGGGGGGCCAGCGGAGCCTGCTCTCCTTTGTTGAAACTACCCCCAGCCCTGTGCGCTCCCTCTTGCCCCTGAACCGGAGGCAGTGGCCAGTTGGATTTGGTGTCCTCTGGGGATGGCAAGGCGCCCTTCGCCCCCAGCCAGAGCGGAGAAAGTAGGGGTCGCCTTTGAAGCCCACGTCCATCGCTCCCATTAGGACTAATCCCGATCTTCACACTAATATCGCCTCTCGGGTTTTTATTATACTCATTTGGGAGGAAATGAGCTCTTGCCAGGAAAATAGCAACCCGCACCCCACTTTTCATAGCTGCGCAGGGCCGGGCCTGAACAACCCCGCGGGCAAGCCTAGAGCTGCGGATATTATATTTGTGAAATGTCCTTTTGTTGAAGCTTTTAACACCTTCTTATAACGAATCATTTGTTCTTTTCTCTTTAATTTTGATAGACAATTAGCCATCAGAGATACATCAGTTGACTGTAACCGAGCATTAAACTCGCCTTTATGTAACGCTAATTTAGCATAGCTGCTTTGTTTAACTTTGCTATATAAGAACCAGGTTTTGTAGCAAAAAAAAAAAAAAAAAAAAGGTGTAATTTTATGTGGGGCTTCATTTCTTCTGGCCCTGTTCGCAGCAAGCCCTCGCCTCTTTGTGAAACGTTGTGCTGGGGCCTGACGTTTCGGTGCCCAGCACCTGCAGGCTGGTGGGGGGAGAGAGGGAATTAGCATTGATATAGATTTAGTTGAAATGTAATCTCTTAAATCTGTCCAAGATTCGGGGAGATAATTACACTTTCGCTGAATTGCCAGGGGTCAGCGTCTCAGAGGACCCGAGGAGTTGATTTACTAACAATAGTGTTACATAAAAAATGGCGTTTGAGATTATAATGTTAATGGCTGCCGTCGCTGGGGAATGCGGCTGCTTCCAGCTAATTCCCTGTAACTTGTTTTTTATACCTCCATTTCTTCTCGCTCTCTGTCTTTGGACAGCTTCAGAGGTTCGCGGTGTTTAATTTGGTGGCAGGCAGGCGCCGGGAGGTTTGGACGCTAGAGCTTGGGGTTGACACGCCTTTTCTGCGAGTGTTGGTGGTGACCGGTTGTGGCCTCGACAGCAAGGCCACAACGCCGCAAGGGCGCGGGCTCGGACTGGAGCGCCGCGCAGGCTACAGAGGCGGACCGTGACCTCGGGAAGAAGCGAGCGCCCTCCCAGGCCCGGCTCTCCTCGGCCCGCCTGGATCCGGACCCGCCTGGCTTCCAGCGGTCTCCAGCTCCCCGGTGGAGAGAGGCCCTGTTCTGTACCCCACTCTCCCGCCCAGGCCGCGCTTCCGTCCCAGCAGCCGCAGCCCTATGGACGCTCACTCCCAGGCTCTAACTTTCCGAAGTTCCACTGGTTTGGTGAGAGGTCGGGACTTCCCTGCAGAAAGGGACTGGGAATACCGGGAGGCGCTGCAAAGTTCAGATTCTAGCTTGTTGTGGGGATGAGCTTTAAAACTAAGAAGTCAGCCTCCTTTGGGGTGGAGATGGTTAAGGAGTTTACACTCCCCTGCACACTTGTCAAACTCACTCAGACTTTACCAGTTAGTCTCTGGCCACAGACCTTAGACTCCATCCGAAATCCCATGGCAGCCGTTCACTTGTAGCCCCTGAGCCCAACAATTCTGGAGCTTTGCTCCTCCTAAAGCTTCCCTAAGCCTACTTCAGTGGCCTGAGGACACTCAGGGAACCGCCAGTGGGCTTGTCCCCAACGAAGAGCCCCTGAAACTGTGTGCAAAAGTCAAGGGATGAAGAGTGAAAAGCAGCCCCTTTCCTGGATGAGACAGAAAGAGCTGGTTTGGGGGCCTCCTCTGGGACATCACTGGGCTGGGCAATAAGAAGAAGAGGCCTTAGCCTGGGAGCATCCTCAGGCCACGCCAGGGTTCAGCGGCCTAGGCCCAGACCCAGGATGTGGCCATCGCTGATACCCCAAGTCCAGAAGCTCAGATTCCCTCCTGAGGGCGAGATTTTGGAGCCTGAAAGGGAGGTGCCTGTGCCCTTCCAGCTCTTACGCTCTACACCGTGACATGGAAAGGCAGAAAGAGCGGCACAGGCCTGGGCGCAGGCCTTCCTCGGGCTCTCCCTTGGGCTGGGAGCCCAGTTTCTGTGAAGAAAGGTTACTGGAGCCGTGACCTGTTAGTCCTATCAAAAGGAGCCACCCCTTAGCTGAATACACCCTCACCCACCTCACAGAGCCCCGTGGCTGTGTACACGTGAGTGGTGGGTGCCCTCAGGGCTTACCCGCCAATGCAGCTGGCAGAGGCCTGGGAGCCCAAGCCCTTGTCACTGGGGGTGGGAGTGTCCCTGCACATCCGGGGTGTTTACGTAGCCCCCCCTTAGCTTATATGCAACAGCAATATATATATGTTAATTGAAAACTTCTGAATTTAAAAAGGTTGTGACAAGTTATAATTTGTCCTGTCAATGCCTGGAATCCTTATTTATCTCTTTAGCTTGCCTCCCCCTCGCGCCTGTCAGCTAACAGCTTGCCTAACTCGTTGACTTCCTCACTCATGGCACGGAAATGACAAATGTGCTGTTTTATCCGTACAATTTATTTCATTATTGTTGCCAGCACGAAGCATCACAATCAATCATAAGGAAGTCCAGTTGGCAGGTGTCAATCTTGGTGTGTTTTTGTACGTCTCAGTCTATATTTAATCCAATTATAAGGGTCACAGAGTAAATGCCAATCCTCTTGTTACAACTCACATCTTATTTAAGATTTAAAGTAAAAAAAAAAAAAAAAGTCAACTCAATCACATGGACCTTTTGGGGGAAGGGAGAAGATGCCTTTGAAACCTCACGTCTCTATCCCTATCTCCCCCTGCCTTCTCACCTCCCGTTGAAATTAGGCAGCCATCCCTTTTTATTAAAGAGTTGCAGGGAATCCCAGTTTTATGTGCATTTGTGTGCAAATGAGGCTCTCGTTATTTTGCTAAAGTGGAAGCGGGCTTAATGATGAGAGATCTTTCCGCTCATTGCCCATTCAAATACAATTGTAGATCGAAGGCAGCCTTGTCACGTTGAGAAAAAGTGAATTTCTAACATCCAGGACGTGCCTGTCTACTTTCAGCGAACTGCATCCAATCACCCCCAGGGAATTCAGCTAATGTCTCAGTCTCTACCCAAACATGGGAGAGAAAGAAATCAAACGTGGTGCCACAGACTAAGTGACTTAATGTGAAAATGTTTAGAAGGAAAGGCAGAGTTTTCTCAGATTGATTGTAATTCAGATTTTCTTAGTAGGAAAGCAAACTGTCCCAGAAAACTTTATAGTGGGGTAAAATGGACAGAAGAGAGAAAAAACGAAGTATTTCTTTGAACGAGAGCAGGAAAATAATCGAATAGCAGAGAAACCACAGTATTGCATATAATCATGCCATTGTGCAATCTTTTGGACCTCGGTAAAGAGAAGGCAAATATTTCCTTCCTTAAATATTTTCCATTTTTGGTGCTTGGATTCACAAAACATTCCTCCATCTGAAATGACACACAATATGCACAGTATTTTTTTTCTCAAATAGTCAGGGAGTTTTCACTCTCTTATTAGTTTTTATATGAAAAAGTTATTTTAAATCCCTTTATAAATTAGCACCCCTCCAGGAACAATAATTTTAAATATAGAAGTTAATAGGATGCATTATCGTCCAGATTTAGTAAAATGAAATTAAAATACTAAAGTGCAAAAAAAATTTTTTTTTACTTTTCGATTTTTACTTTTCACTTGGCAATGGGTATTGTCAGTGAAAAGACAAATATTAAATCAATTCCCACCCACCTAAAGCACAGATCCTGCCGTAGGGGCTTTGATTCTGGAAGCAGCTTTATTTGCATAAAGTAGTGATGGTGGGGGAGAGAGAGAATACGTTGAACAAGAACAACAGATCTTAGTTACAGTTCAAGTCAAAGATGAATCTATCTTCCCCTGCCCCTCTCTCCTGGCAACCACTCTCCTTTCCTTCCTCCACCTCTACCTCCTATCTCTGGCCCCTCACCCCCTTTCCCTCTCCCCTCCTCGCCCTGGCGCGCCAGCCGGTAAACTCTGGGCTTCCTGGCAGTTCTAGGCCCGGGTTGACCAGGGAGGCCCCGGTGGCTGCCCAGCTGGCTCACTGCTGCTTTGAAGTCTCAGAGCTTCGACCTGCCCTGGGTGCCAGAGAATTTCTGTTTCTGGCCTTTTGCCTCCCACCTACAGGTTGCACTCGCATCCCGAGTTATAAGTCGTCGATGACGCCCTTGAGTCACCCGCGGTGCCTTCCCACGTTGCTGGGCAGTGCGGCCTAGACGGTCTGCCTGTGCCCAGGCCGGGCCTTGTAGGCTGGGCACTATGAGGGGCTGGGCCGGGCCGCCCCGAGGCCGGGGGCCGGCTCCCGGGGCCAGGGCCACCCGGGGGTCAAGAGCTTCTGCAGCGGTAAGACTTGCATCCTCCCCGGTGGCGACCCTGGCGCAAGCCTCCTCCCGCCCAGCCTTCTGTGCCCAGGACAAATGGAGAGCGGCTCGAGCGTTGGCCCGGAGCGCGGAAGGGCCTAGCCCTGCCTCGCCTCCACCGCCCGGCGCTCCGGCGCGGCTCCAGCGCGTCCTTTATTGACAGGCAGATAAGAAGACCGGGGCCGTGGCGTTTCCAGCGTCCCTCTCGAGCACCCTGCGAGGTTGCAGGGATCCGCGCACGCTTAACGGCCTGGACTCCAAACAAGCCCGGAGCAGCCTTCCTGGCCGCCTCCCTTCCGGACAGAGGGGGCAGGTGGGGGGCCAGGCGTGGACACAGACTAGGGAGCAAGGGAGGCCTGGTCAGGCCCGGGGCCTACACGCAGCCCAATCTCCAAGGCAGACCGCGGAGCCGGGGGAGACCTCAGGACATCTGGAGCTCAGAGCTGGACCAGGTCCTGGAGGGCAGCTAGGACACTTGCCAAGAAACTAGGTCAGGGAAGAAGGTCGGTGGCGGTGGAGAAACCCGAGCAAACGCCTCTCTGAGCGTCACTCCCCAGTGGAGCCCACGTGGGGAGCCAGGATCACAGCAGTGCTCTGGCTTAGAAGAGAGTGGCCGGTGTGTGTGTGTGTGTGTGTGTGTGTGTGTGTAGGGATGGATGCTCCTTGCCCCTGACACTGGAAGACCAGGGGATTGGGTGGGGAGAGTTGCAGATTCCAGCACTGAGACCACCCAGAGGCTCCCATTCTCCTCCCCACCTCTACTCTGCCCTCAGGCCCTAGAAGGGTGGAGGAAAGAAAACAAGGAGAGGAGCGGGCAGGCGGGCTGCCTAGAGCCCTCTCCTGGAGGGCTTGGAAACCCCACAACTGTCCAGGTGTGCCAGGGTGGGAGCGAGAACTGCTCTATTTCTCGGCCATCGGTGCTTGCTCTCGCTGTGCCACCCCATTCAAGCCAGGTGAGCAGGAACTGGCCCTGGGGCCCTCCTCCCGCCTAGGCATTCCTCTCCTAGCCTTCACACATGGTGCGCAGGTCTAGGCCTCCCACGAGCTGCCTAAGGCAAGTCCATGCTCCCCACCCCCACTTCCCATTCCAACCCCTCGTCAAGTGTCCCCCACCCGTCCCAGCCCGATCTCTCTCACTTCCATGTTCTAGACCCGGTTGGGGGCAGAGAATGAAGGGATTGGACATTGAGAAGCCTCCTCCTCTGTTAGGGGTTGGGGAGTGAGACCAGGAATGACAACCTGGGTTTAAGTCCCCATCCCAAGTTAGCCAGTTCCAGCTCAACTAAGCCATCTCCCAGTCCACACTGGTTGTGACAGCAAAGCAAGTACACACCACCAGGTAATTATCCCCCCCCCCCCCCACCCCAGTTTCTGTGGCTACCTCAGCTCCCAGGAGGGGAATCCTGACTTCAGAATCTGGGGCTTTCCTATTTTCCTCCTCTAGGCCACAAAGTCAACAGTTAACCCCAAAGTCAAAGATTAATAAAATCACGACATTTTCTACGTGACTGGAGCCTTTCAGCTCAAGGAGGCCAGGGAAGCCCAAACAGGTACCTTTGGTGGCTCTCCATAGGAGAACCCAGCGGCCTGGCGAGGACTCTGGCCTAGCCCGGGTGAAGGGCTCGCTCGTCCTACCCCGGAGACCGTCTGTGCCCAGCTGGTGACTTGTAGGCCCCAGGGCGTGGTTAGGTAGCCACTGCTCCTTCAGCTCCTCCTGAAAACGATTCCTGCCAGAGGAACTTCTCAACCCCGTGCTACCTCCAGGTCCTCTGATGAAGTGACTCCCTCGGGGATCGGAGGAGGGGACCTGATGGTCACCCGGAAAAGTAGCTGGC
>NW_005365325.1:380700-387009 GCF_000412655.1 Myotis brandtii
ACTGGGAATAGAGAGCAGGAGGCTCCCGCCCAGCCAGAGCGCCGGTGGGCGCGGAGCTGAGCCCAACTCTGGCCGCCATGACGTCACACGGGCCTGCCAGCCAATGAGGACCGCGCTGGCAAGGATATTAAGGAAAGTTAGCGCCTGCCAGAGCACCCTCTTTTCTTATATTTGACATTTAAACTCTGGGGCAGGTCCTCGCGTAGATCGCGGCTGTCAGATCTGCCACTTCCCCTGCCGAGCGGCGGTGAGAAGTGTGGGAACCGGCGCCGCCAGGCTCACCTGCCTCCCCGCCCTCCGCTCCCAGGTAACCGCCGGGCTCCGGCCCTGGCCCGGCTCGGGCCCGCGCCGCTTCGCAGCTGCCCACGACGGGTGCCTCCAAAGCCAAGCCCGCCCCAAGTAGCCCGGGGGCTTGCTTTTTGCCTTTAAAAGGAGGAATACAAAGATGGAGGGGAGTTACAGAGGGCGGAATCGGATAGGGGAGGAGGGGGGGTGCCTTGTCTTCGCCGAGTGTGTTTTTCTGCAAAAGTAGCAAAATGTTCCAGTCCCCAGAGTGGACTTCCAGCTGGGTGCTGAGCGGGGGTGAGGGGCGGGGAGAGGAGCGGGGATCTGCTGCTGCTGCCCGCAGAAGCCGTTGGCCACCGTGCGAAATGCAGGAGGGGAGACGCAGTTTGCACTCACAACTCCCCCCGAATCGCAGTTCACCCCATTCCCTCGTGGAGCAGTCCCCGCCCGCTCCTGAAGCGCGTGCCGCACAAGTTTCCCCGCGGCTGCAAAGTGTAGATGGTCGGACCGAAACAAAGTCCTAGCGATGGGAGTTCGTTTCTCAGGAAGGAGATGAGGACTAAAGAATGCTGCCGGCAGAGCGGGGCAGCGCGCAAGGCCCCCAGCGTGATTTGAGCTTCACTTCGGAGACCTAATAATTAGCGATTCGCACTGAGCGAGAACGCGGGCTCGGGTTACCGCGGGCGCTGCGCGGCCTCGGCGGGAAGCCTGCGGGCGCCCGGGAAGCCCAGCCGTTTAGTGCCGGGAAGAGCAGCACCCGGACTCTCCCGTCCGCGGACGGCCTATGCGGGTGCCAGAAGTTTCTCCAAAGTGGGTCAAGGAAGGAAAGACCCCCAAACCTATACTAACCCATGGTTCCCCGGGGCGAAAGTTCCGGGAGGCCAGCCGTAGACGTCCGGAGGCGCCAGGGCAGGCTTAGGCAGGGCACAGGGCACCCGCCAGGAGGTGGAATAGGAGTCCCGGTCAGGCCCAGGCTCGCCCCGCACTCCCACTGTTGCTTCTGGCGGCCCCTCTCTAGACCTTGGGCGGGGGGGGTCATCTTTGCAGGACGTTTGTATCTCAGGCACCTGCGACAGGTGCTTGGGAGCAGTGGCCGTCCCCTGCCCACCTCGCCCAGGAGCAGTGGTCACTGTGCCGAGCACCTTACCTGAATCTGGGTCCTCTCCTCCTCGAGTTCCTTTCTCTGGACTGAGGAGCGAGCAGGTTGCCCACTTCGCTGTGGGAAGTGGACCTTCTCCTCTAGCCATAAATCAAAGCCAGCCATCCTCGGGCCTCCTCCCTCATTAGAGATGTTTATTGGAGATTGTGTTTATTCGGCTGTCACGGCGAGAAAGCGCAGTGACATAATTACCTCCGACCAGAGTCCTCCCCCAGCGCCCAGGCAAGCCGGGACCTCCTGGGTCGCCTTCTCACTCCAGCGCCTTCTGGATCGGAGGGCAGATGTACCGTCTCCTACAATTTGGATTATTGAAAGAGCTACTGTTCAGAATTCTCCAGGGCATGGCGTGTATTTATTTATTTTAGAATTTGAAAGGAAAACTGAAGGGAACCAAACGCCCCTCCCGGGCGGAAGGAGGCAGCGCGGGCGCAGCGGAAGGAGAGTCCCTCTGGCCGCACAAACTTTCCGGCCCTCCCGGCTGCTGCGCGCTGGGGACCCCACGCCACCGGGCGCCAGAGCCCGGCCAGAGCAGTGGAGAGCTGGCCGGGAGGGATGGATGCCGATACTCTCTGTATTATTTGTTGTTTTATTTTTAATTCTCTCCCCTGGGGGTAGGAGGGTGGGAATCTGAGGCTTCAGAGCCTCAGGCTGCTGATTCTTAAACTCAGGCCGAGCTGAGCGAGCCAGTCTGCAGCTCCTCACCGGAATCTCTCCCCTGGCTGCGCTCCCCCCTCTCCCCCCCCATCCTCCCCATCGGTTTTCCCTGCTAGCCAGGTTTGTAAGTCACCACCTGTGAGACTGGTTAGGAAGTGATGGCCCAATTGTTCTCTAATTGAAAATACTTGTGTGTGTGTGTGTGTGTGTGTGTGTGTGTGTGTGTGTGTGACCGTGCTGACAAATATCCTGGATACCGGCTTTTGATCCTCACTGCCTCCAATGTCCTCCAATCGCTAATAAAACTTGGGCCCTTAGTGTCTTGATTAACAGACATATTAACTCTTCCGGGGGGTGGGGAACAGCTTGTCCCAATCAATGTCACTTTAAGAGCTGCCAGGATGCGCTTAGCTCCGTTCCTGGCTGCTCCAGCGAACCAGCCCTGACATTTGCTCCCTCCCTCTTCCCCAGCTTCAGATCCCCCAGCAAATTCCCCAGTTCCCAGCTCGCGTGTTCTTTGCGCCTCTCCAGGAAAAACTTCTGACTCTGTTTGTTTGGAGATGGGGTCTCTAGGGAGAAGGGGCTGAGGAGGCTTTAGCTTGCTTTTCTTTTAAAGCTGAACTCTTGCCTCTTGAGGGCGGGAGTTACAGGGAAAGGAGAGATGGGGAACCTTCCTGGGTGACCAAATGGAAAGCAAACTTTCCTGAGAACCCTATTTGCAAATGTCCTACACATTGGAGATCTGGAGTTTTAAAGCGAGCCCCTATCTGGACAGCGGCATGCAGGATCCGGGAAGCAAAGGCTTGGGTGTCTGCTGGGAAACCCAGTTGGCCAGTGCGAGCCCGTGTGTGTGTGTGTGTGTGTGTGTGTGTGTGTGTGTGTGTGTGTGTGTGTGTGTTTAAAGTATTTGGTGGAAATGTAGAGAAAGAGAGACGCTTTCCGCTTTCCGCCTAATGTGAATGGAAGAGGACCGAACCCACTTGCCATTTGGTCAGAGGCGAGGGCAGGCCAAGGCACCCAGGCTTTCCCCAGCCAAGCCTGGCCACAGGCCGGAGGCACTGCCAGCTCCAGGCTCTTCTCCGCCTCCCGGCACTCTGGGCTCTGGAGGCTGAGGGGTGAACTGGAAACCCACGTATTGGTGGAAAAAAAGAGAGGGAGAAAGGCCTGGAGTGAAGGAGGCACCTGGAACTGGTCGGCAAGGGAGGGCGCCTTTGCCTTTTGTGCTCATTTGACCCGTTTTGCCAGCAAAGAGAGAGCCTTTGGAGTCTCTGCAAAGTGGTGCAGGTGTTTACGGAGACTTTCCTCCTTCAAAGAAAAGCTCGTCTTCACCCTTCCCACCGCGCCTCTGCTAGGGCGTGGAAAGCGGCAGTTCAGAGGTGTTGCAACACTCTCGCCGGGTGGGAGACTCCTGGCTCCCGAGCCCAGCGCCAAAAGCACATCTCCCAAGAGCTGGACGCGTCTTTGCTTAGCCAGAGGCCTCCTCCAGACCGGAAACCCGGGGAGTGGGCAACCGCAAAGGCCTGGGAGCGCTGGGGGGTGAGTTGCCGCCGATCTCACATTGACGAACGAATACAGGCCAGAGGCTCCGGGCACTCTCCCGTGAGCGGCGCGTTCGGCACAAACCGCCCTCCCCTACCGGGTGGGATGACCCCGGCGGCCCCTGCGGGAACCCGCCGGGGAGCTGTCCACTGCGGGCGCCGCGGGCAGGGGAGGAGACTTGAAGAGAGGCGGGAAGAGGCGAGACGGAAACCCAAGGCGCGATCCCCCCCACCCGTACCCCCCTGCTTGGAGGGCAGCAAGGGGGCCTAGGAAGCCGCAATTAAAATGGCGACATGCGAGCTGTCTCAGTTTTGCTCTCACCTCTGCCCCTGGCGGGCTGCTTCTCCGCCCCAGCCCCCCAACCAGCCGCGTCGCCCGCAGAACGTGTACTTGGCGGAGAGCGAGAGGCGCCCCACGAGGCAGAACAGCACCCCCACCCCCTTTGAAACTAGCCCAGGGAGAACATGAAATCTCGCTCTCCACCCCTCAAACTTTGAAAACTCTGTCTCCCTTGGGTCTGACTGCCCCCGCCCCCCCCGCTGCCCCCAAATATTGACACACTGGAAGCAGCTAAGTCCCTTTTTGTTTCTTGCTTGTGCAGAGGGGTTTCCAAGAGTCCTCCCCCTCGCCCCCACCCCCACCCAATGACGTCAGTGGCATTCACTCCCCGCTCCTAGCCTCTTATCATTTTTGTTGTTGTTAAAACTTTTCTCGGAGGTGAGGTGGGGGTTGAAGGGTGGGAGAAGGAGCGATTCAAAGAGACAGTGCCCAGGGGGGAAATAGCAACAAGATTATGGTCCCTTCTTTCCGAGGCAAAGCTTAAGAAGGTGCTAATCCACTCGGTCCCTAATTGAGAGGTTGTAAAAATGATATTCGCCTCCAGTTCGACAGCCTCTGGGCCTCCTCCTCCCCCCTTGCTTATGCCCAGTGGACTTGAATTCAAGTTTCTTTAATGCTTGTTTGAGAAGTAAAAAGGGGGAGAAAAATAACGCCGACTCTGGTTGGTCTGAGACCTGGGCCCGCTGTCCCACGTCCGGGATCCCGGGATCGGGAGAAGTCTGGGTCCTACGAAACCTCGCTCAGGAGACCGCAGACCCGAGCGCCCGTGCCACCTGCTTCTGGCCCGGGGTTTGTCCTGGCACTGAGTGCACCTGGGCCACGGGAAGAGCGGTTCCCAGGACGAGGAAGTGGACGGGTTGTGCTGCCCCAACCCTGGCCGCGGCTAAGGAGGCCTCGGCTCTCCCCAGCTCTGCCTAGGCTCCTCAGTAGCGGGGTTACTGGGTTCGGGCTGGGGATGAGAATGGGAGGCCCACACTAGGCCCAGCGGCCCAAGGCGGCCTGCAGCTCCCAGGGGCGGCTACCATACCATCCGCGGAGTTCCGAGTGTACAGATTGCATGGATGAGCTCTGACTTTCAACACTTTTCATAAGTCAAGAGGAGTCAAGTGTCCCCGGTGGTGGCTTCGTTTTGGCCTCCCTGCCTCTGCTCTTCCAACTCCAGTCTGTGCCGGGTTCTGGGGTGTGCTCCCCACCCCTAAACGGCCGGTTCCCTGTGCTAGGGCCTGCAAGCTCCAAGAGAGCTCCAGACTTCGCACGACTGGGCAGCCGCTCTCTCCCCTGTCACCTTAACTGCGGCGCCAAGGGGTGCCTTTGGAGTGCACTGAGGTGTGTCCTAATGGTCCAGCATTCAACAAATGGACTTCTGGTGTGTGGTCAGAAGAGAAAAGCCATTGACTTACTTTCCTCCCTGGGTTTTCTGGCAACAGTTGAAGGGGAGCCGCCTCCGTGGACTAAGCAGACCCAAGAGAAGGAACCGTGGTGCCGACACACCTGCACCGCACTCAGATAACGCACACCGACACGCCGACATCGCTGGCGAGGACACACACACGCACACGCAATCTCTCCCAGCATTGGTCATCTCCCTCCACCTCAGACCCCAGACATCCTCCTCCCCTCCTATCCCCCACTGGGATCCCCTCCTCTCGGGCGCCCGGAAAAGCAACCGCACTTAGTCAACAAATGGCACGTGGGAGAAGTTGGTGAGTGTTTGGTGAGGACTCTTCAGGGCTTTTCACAAGAACCCTCTGTACACAAAGTAAGTGGCGTGTTTGCTCGGGCCTCTCCAGCCGGGCTGTGACTCCGCTCCGCTGCGCTCGGCGGCTTCCGAAAGGAGAAAGAACAGAAGAAAGGGCCGGGGGAGCGAGGGTGGGGTGATGGGCAGGCTCGGGAGGCCTGGACTGGGAAGGCGGCCCGGCCTCGCCGAGTTGCCAGCCTGGCGGCCTCCTCTCCGCCGAGGTTTCGCCTCGGCCATCACTGGAGTGTTGCTGCCGAAACCCCGAGCTGCTTACACCCTCTTTCTCTTCTTCCCAGCGGCCAGGTGGGCTGGGGCGCGGCCACGGCTGTGCTCGGTGTCACAGTGCCCAGGCGAGGACCTGGTAGGGGCGGGAGCGAGGGCGTGCGGGTGGGGGCGGGGCGGCTGGCCAAGCTGCGCTGAAGATGGCAAGAAAGGGCTGCGTAGAGCTGCGGGAACTTGCTCCCCAGGAGTTGGGAGTTCCGAGCCCAGTTTAGGGAGGTCGGGGGCGCGACCCCCCGTCCCAGCGGCCTTCACTCGACCCCTCAAGTTAGCAGCCACAGGGCGGGCCGCGCTAGCTCCCAGGCCCCTCAGAGCC
>NW_005365325.1:387349-388216 GCF_000412655.1 Myotis brandtii
CGGCGGAGCCGAAAACAAGTGTATTCATATTCAAACAAACGGACCAATTGCACCAGGCGGGGAGAGGGAGCATCCAATCGGCTGGCGCGAGGCCCCGGCGCTGCTTTGCATAAAGCAATATTTTGTGTGGGAGCGAGCGGTGCATTTGCATGTTGCGGAGTGATTAGTGGGTTTGAAAAGCGAACCGTGGCTCGGCCTCATTTCCCGCTCTGGTTCAGGCGCAGGAGGAAGTGTTTTGCTGGAGGATGATGACAGAGGTCAGGCTTCGCTAATGGGCCAGTGAGGAGCGGTGGAGGCGAGGCCGGGCGCCGGCACACACACATTAACACACTTGAGCCATCACCAATCAGCATAGGTGTGCTGGCTGCAGCCACTTCCCTCACCCACACTCTTTATCTCTCACTCTCCAGCCGCTGACAGCCCATTTTATTGTCAATCTCTGTCTTCTTCCCAGGGATCTGAGAATTGCTCTTACACACCAAACCAGCAGCATCCGTGGAGAAAACTCTCGCCAGCAACTCCTTTAAAACACCGTCATTTCCAACCGTTGTGGTCTTTAAGCAGCAATAACAGCCACAAAAAAACCCAAAACCCAAGCAAACAAAACTCTTGACAGGAGCTTTGACGGGAGAGGATGCCTCATAAAGGTGAGTCCGCTTCTTTCTTCTCGCTTCATTTTTATCGCAATATTCAGGCAGGTATCCCCCTTCCACCCCCCGTTCCTTCCTCCGGTCTCGCCGGTCCCCTCCCCCATTGCTACGCCCGGAGAGTTGGGTCGGAGAAGTTTCCACGCTGGAGCCCAAACTTTGTACTTCCAGCAAAAGCCCGCGTCGGAGGGCGACGGCCGGCGAGCGGGAGCGGCGCTGG
>NW_005365325.1:388499-393505 GCF_000412655.1 Myotis brandtii
CGCCCTCCGCCTTTGTGCCGTGTTCGGCCCGGGCACACAAGTCCGCTGGCACTCAAGCGCCGAGGGGCACCGCGCCCGCCGTCCGCTGGAGCAGAGTCAATCGGCAAGGCAACGGCACACTGGATGCGGAGAGAAAGGGAGTGTGAGCGGGAGCTGGGAAGGAAGCCACCAGGCCAAAGCGGCCGAACGCGCGCTCCGAGGGAGCTCTGAGCCGAGCCCAGGATTGTCAGCTTCCTTCAAGCCCTCAGGCTCTCGCCCTCAACTTGAGTGCAGAGCTCGGAACTTGAAAACTCTCTACTCCCCACGCTTCCCCCAACCTTCGCACTCGCCCTGCGAAAGCTGGGGTCTTCCTTGTCCTCCAGCCCCCAGCGCTCGGTGGGTATTTTTCCTTGTCTTCCTCTGACAATGCTGCGCTCGGTGTTGCCATTTCAACAAGTTTCGAGGTGGAAAAGTGGATTGGATTGCTTTTTAAAAAACATCTAAATTCCCTGAATTTTTTCTTTATGAGGCTTTTTAAAAAATCAGTATGAAAGCACTGGCTTTCCCCTTCGTCTGATCACATCCTCTCCCAGCCAATTAGTCTGAGTAATTTGAGAGCTTTTCGATTGATTCTAAGACCCCAGGAGGAAAAGTGTCTTTTCAAAGTTCATGAAGTTGTTGCCTCTTTCTGTGTGCAGATTTTCTCCGTCTCTGTGTCCCATGATAGGCCCGAATTTTAGCAAGTGTAATTGGGGAAAATGGAGTTGAATTTCAAGTGGAAATGCGCTCTCTCTCTCTCTCTCTCTCTGTCTTTTTTTTTTTTTTTTTGAGTGCTAAAACCTGGCCCTTCAGTCTCGAGTGATTTCTACAAAGTTTAAAAACAACGTGAACGTGGGATCTTTTTCTCTCATACTCTGCACAGCTCCTTAAGCCATTTTGGATGTTTAACTCGAACTTGGGAAGGTCGAGGAGGGGCGGGAGCAGAAAATGAAATAAAAAATAAAGAGCTTAAAAGCTTGGCGAGTTTACCGAGGAGAAATAATAGTTGTTGCCATTGACATTACATTTTTTATAGCCAGTGACCTTTGCAAACGTCTGAAGGCGATTTGATTAGTTATCTTATTTGGCCCTAGAGAGTAAAACTTTGTCATTTTAATTGCTAATTACTTTTTGGCTGGGGGCCGGGAGGGACAAAAGTAAGCTCTCCCCTTCACCCCAGCTAAGGAATTTGGGGTTGGATTTTAGAATTAAGTAATTTAAAACATCAGTATTTGAAAGCGGAGGCTTGTGTCAGGGAGTCAGTGGCCCAGTGGCCTAGTGGACAAGGCCCTGGCGACTTCCAAATGTCTGGAAACTCCTTGATTCCTGATGCAGGTCTCTGACCTGTCTAGGGCTTTAGGAAGCCCAAGGCTGAGCTTGGAGGGAGGGGGCTGTGGCTGTGGCTCGGGATTCTCAACTCTCCCGGCGTGTTTGCTTCCGGGTGTCGGTGTGCCTGGCCTCTCGGATTGCTTTTGCACTTTAGCGACTACTTAAGCAATTAGATAGATTCTAAGCTGAGAGGGGGTGGGGATGGAGTAGAACCGGAATTTGAAATGCTTTCCCAGATGCTTCGAAAATTAATTGGTTAGGCCTCTCTGTAATCAGCTACTGAATTCTTTAAAAATAGCATCAAGAATGTACCTGCTGGGATGGGGGCATTCACTGGTGGTTGAGTACAGAGTGGTACGGAAAGGAGTTAGGAAGTTTTCCCCCTTCAGGAGTATTCCGCTACTCCTCTCCCGCCTGCTACCTTTGCCTTTTCAGAGTCCCACTTTGAGGGTGTGTGTGTGTGTGTGTGTGTGTGTGTTGGGGGGGACACACATTCTGATCCAAGTTGGGGTTTCTGCCTGGTGGGGGCATGACCGTGGTCAAGGGGACTGAGAGGCGGGAGGCCTTGAGAGCCAGTGCAGCTAGGCATAACTAGGTAGCCCTCTGCCATCTCCAATATTTACCAGGCCAAATTTGGAAGCTGGGAAGAAGTGTTCCACTTAAGTTTATTTTTTATGGATTTAAGCTGCCTCCCAGCTAGGTAATAAATTAGACCATGAATAGCTTTGGAGGGGGAAAATGTGCTTCTTGGAATTCCTTGCTTGCAGGCAGGCAAAATTAATAATCACCATAGGCAAAACAGGAAAAAGAAAGAGTATTTTAGGTTTTGTTTTTTTTAACAGGGAGAAATGATGCTGTGACTATTTAATTATTTTACTTTTTTTTTCTGCCCAAACCTTTTGAATGGACTCTTTATTGTAATTCTCTCTTCCCAATTGAGCACCCTACGGTGCCGTTGTATCTTTTTACGGCCCCTAACAACTCACACCAGTAACACAATTACCTCCAGATATTTATAACAAGAAATTACTTTTCTATTTTCTCTCCCCTCCCCCAAAATCTTCTTAGGGGAAGGTAGGGAGGGGTAGTGGAGGATGAATCTTGGGGAGACAGCACTAGATCAGGATTGACAATGCAAGAAGTGTCCCTCTGTTCCCTTTGTGAGTTGGTGGGTTGTTGGTACGTGTGGTTGGAAGCTGTGTTGCTGGTTAGGGAGAGCCCGTTTTGCTCTTTGGGTTTGGGGAGAGCTGGAGAATAGAAGCCATTGTTCACTGTCTGTAGGCTTTGTCGACCACGCTCACCCCCTCCTGTTCCTACTTTTTAAAGCAGTGAGGCGAGGTAGACAGCGTGTGTCACAGTACAGTAAAAGGAGGGACGATCTAAACACCAAAAGAAAAGTTAATCACAATAAGTGAGGTTTGGGGGAAAAAGTTGGGCTCACCACATTCAAAGTCCAAGAAAGGCTGGGAGATGGGTGGAGTAAGGGCCTGACTGGGAAGCTTTGAAGGGGAAAGTAAAGGATAAAGTGGTAACCAGAGAGTTGGGTTCTGGGGGCCTTAGGAGGCTGGGGTGGTAAAATTCCTCCAGGAGAGTATGGCTCTGCAGCCCTCCTGACCAGCCCCAGCCTGCACTCTCAGGCACTCTGAAGTTCTGAGGTCCTCTTCGCCTCACCTCTAAACTTCGCGTATACTCCCCTACCCCCTATTCCACTGTTTCTCTTGTTCTTTCCCTTTCTTTTCATTGGCTCTTGATATTTTTGCAAAATGGGGCCTGACTTGTCATATTCTCCAGTTCTCCCAAGCCAGGCCAGAGCAGTCACTTCTAAAAGATGGAGACTTCTGCGGGAGAGGCCGCTGAAAACGTGGGTGCAGCTTTGAGATTTAGGGTTTTATGGCAGTTTGAGCCCTAGATGAGTATTTTTGTTTTGTTTTGTTTTCTGAGAGTATGGCTCAGAGAGCCATGGGCCTTTGCTTTTGAGCCACAATTTGACATACCTTTCTCTCCTTCTGTTTTATCTTAGGGGGAAGACCTTAACTAGGGGTGCGCAGATGTGTGAGACCTTTTATTGTAAGAGTGGACAGACATCCCAGATTTCAGGCAAGTTCTGCTGTGGCTTGAAAGCTGCTTTGGGATCCCAAACCCTAAAGATTCAGAATGCTTCTTCATTGTTGTTCAGATGGAAGAAAAAAATTCAAAATAGGGTCATCCTTTCTTCTGATTAAAGGGTTTAATACTTAGAGATTTGGAAGATACAGATTGGGAATACTGGATTTTTTCATGCCTGGAAGGTAGAGCTGGATGGCCCTAAGCAATTGGGTGGATTATTCCCTAAAGAACGCGGGCAGTCTCCTGTCCTGGCTCCAGGTCATCCTCCATCCAGAGGTAGGCCTACCCGGCCCAGGATTAATGCCTATGTTCTTGCTAACAGAATCCCATATTCGAGCCCCGTGGGATCCCGCGCCCCACAGCCAGCGCCAGCATGCAGAACAGTAAGTGCTTCTAGTCTTTCTCATGTGGGGCTGGGGATTCGAAGACCAATGGGTCAGGGGAGGGCATCAGCTCTGACCAGGCCACCATGGTAGCAAGGAAAAACCCCAGGGAACTAAGGCAACTGTGCCCCCCTCTGCGCCTGGCAACCTGAGAGGGGAGGGCGTTTGCTCTGCTGTTCTAGCTCCTGGAAAAACAGGAGCTGGGCGCTTCAGAACAGCCCGCTCGAGTTTGTGAAGTTGAGGTAGAGAAACCCCATCCCCCCAAATCCTGTAACTCACACCTCCCTCCCCTCCCCTGCCCGGGCTCTGACCCCAGAGAGAGGGGCTGGGCTGAGCAGAGAGGGGCGGAGGCTTCTCCTGGTTGCTTGAGGAGAAGGAGGCCCCTTTCGGCTTAGCCAAGACAGAGGTCTCCTCCATCAGGGCGGGGTGTGGGGGCTCCCCTCCCCCAGTCGCTCCCAGGGCAGCTCCTTCCCTCTCCACCCCGCTGGAGGCCTAGAGGGCAAGACACCCAGTCCTGCGGGTGAGGTGAAGGTGGTAAACTCCACCAGTGGGGCTGTTACCGGGCTCTGGGGTCTGGGAAGAGAGTGGGGCTCCAGCCCAGGAGTTGGAGAAGCCCTGCTGCAGCTGTGTGGGTGCTGGTTGTTTCGAGCCCATAGTGCCTCTGATTCCCGGCTCTTGAGTTTCCCATGCTCCCTCTGCCCAGGCCCCCAGGTTCCAGTCCAAGCGTGTTGGTACGTGGCAGGGCTAGTCTGGAGTCCCGACCTGGGAGCCTGGAGGCCCAGTGAAGCCTAGGTCCGGGTTGAGGTGCGGAGTTTGGACGGTTCTTTAGGGCCCAGCTGTAGGAGTGCAGACAGGCCCAAGTCTCTAGCAACCTTCCCTTGCCGAACTGCAGACCAGACGTAGGAGGGTCCCTAGAGCCAGATGCCTCTGTCCTGGGAGCGCTAGTTGCCTCTCGGTGCCTCCGCGGCCGGTGGGCGCAAGCTCGGGAGAGGACGCAAAGGTGGCGAGCTTTAAAGGGGGTTCAGTTGTGCAGAACCTGGCAGGCCCCGGAGCTGGCCCAGGAGGCACCCTTCTTGGCTAGGCGAAGGCTTCTGCCCACCCCTCCGGGCAGCTGGGTTCTCCTCCCGCAGCTCAGTCTCCCCAGCGCTCTCAGCAGCTGGGCTGGGGCGC
>NW_005365325.1:393542-403084 GCF_000412655.1 Myotis brandtii
CGCAGGCAGGCCTACGGGGCTTTGTGCCGCTCGCTCCCGGGTGTGCGCAAGGCGCAGAGCATCCAAATTGACACCATATGTTTTCCTATTAGATGCTTCGTGGTCGAATTCTAGGCGCATAATCATCGCTACTGGGCAAGAGCGCCCGCCGTCCCTAGGGAAGGGACACAATGATTGAGGCTTAACCTCTGAAGGGGAACTTAGCCGCGCTTCCTCGCTGCCATTTCGATGCTGGCAGAGGCGACCTGGCCCTGGTGTGTCCTGGGTGAGCACCAGCCCTAGGTCCCTGCGGAGGTGTCGGGACGTTGTTGTTGTTGTTGTTGTTGTTATTATTATTATTATTATTATTATTTTGCAATGGGGGGGGCGGGGAGGAGGAAGGTCTAGGATTAGGCGACCTCATGTGCCTTGGCATTCAGAGGTTGGGATTCGTCCTGGCTATGCGTGAAGTTTGGGAAGCCTTTCTTGGTCTCGCTAGGACAGCACTTCTCTTTCTGAGAAGGTTTCCTTTGTCCAAAGGGGAAGCCCTGTAGTTAGAGGGTAGCTGGGTCCTGCCAAGCAAAGGAAGAATACTTGGGAGAGACCGGAAGCGCAGACTAGGCCTGGCTCTGTTGGAAAAGTGATGTCCCCGAGACGTCTCCACTCATGCTGTGTCCAGACAGAGCCCAGATCCCCCAAACGCCTGTCACTTCTCATCGAGCTTAGGCTCCGGCCCCCCTCTCCGCCCCAAGCCTTTGCTACCCTGAACACGCGGCTCCCCTCGAAGGGGAAACGAGTGCAGTTCCATCTCATCTGAGTGATCTACAAATAGGGACGGAAAGGGTCGTTTTATCATGGTCCCGTTTGTCGTGACGATGCAATTTCCCGGAGCGGAGCACTGTCACAAAGTGACAAGGCTGCCACAAGCGCCCCGACTGATCTTTTCAATTAGCCTTCCATGCATGATCCGGAGCGACTTCCGCCTATTTCCAGAAATTAAGCTCAAACTTGACGTGCAGCTAGTTTTATTTTAAAGACAAATGTCAGAGAGGCTCATCATATTTTCCCCCCTCTTCTATATTTGGAGCTTATTTATTGCTAAGAAGCTCAGGCTCCTGGAGTCAATTTATCAGAGACTCCAAGGAGAAGAGAGAAGAGGAGAGGAGAGGAGAGGAGAGCTGAGCAGGGAGCCACATCTCCTGGAAGGGCTGCTCTCCAGAGTCGGGGCTGCAGGTTGGAGATTTGTACGGAAGTGGAAATTGTCCATTGGCTTTATTTGTGCGCCTGTGGATTCTAGGGAGGGGGCTACAGAGAAGTGCTAACTTCCTATCCCTGTTCTCTAAGATTAGACAATGGGTGAGGAGGCTGTGAGATAACAAGATAAAGGACAGATGTGGGGGGGGGGGGGCACTGTGGTGTGGTCTCTTCCTTTTCCTTTCGCTTTTTGATTTTTGCTAATATCTGTCCTTGGCTGTGGGAAGAGCTGAGAACAGCAGCGGAAGTAAATCGAGCTGTGGCCGCTGTGAGCAGACGCCCAGCTCTGGCTCCACTGCCGCAGCCGGACTACTTTGTGGTTGGAGCAGATCTGGCGCTCTGACCCTCATGCCTGCGGTAGAGGCGCTGAAACCCAGGTTAGGTTCACTAGCCACAGATCTGCTGTTCTGGTTCTTCTCTTCTCCTTCCCCTTCTCTTCTCCCATCTACGTAGTATTTTTTAACCCGGGTGTTTGTGCGGTGCCTTCGCCAGAGTTTGGAGTGTGACAGCAAACATTTCTGGACTCAAGCCTCCGTGGAAGCGCTGTAAGGCTGTGGGATTTGCTCTTACAGTTCCAACAATGCGGAGAGCTTGGAGGTTCCGTGTGGGTTCTGTGGAACCACCGTTTGCCACAACTCAGAAGGGATCTTTGGGAAGATATTTTTAGAGCTGATTGTTTGCATCTCGTGGGTTCAGAGGTTGGTTGGGGTGTTTATGAAGAGGGACATGGTCTGGGGACACTGCTGGGGTGGTGCCAGAGTGAGGTGAGTGTGTTCTTGCTCCTTGGCAGGTGTCTGCCTGTCTGGTGCTTCTGCAGTCCGGTGGCCAAGAGTACGGCTGTGTTTGGGGCTGGGCTGCCCGATGCCCTGCATGGCTGCATGGTCCTGTTGTCATTTTTGATCGACTGCAGGGGCCTGATCACCAAGGTTGGCAGGAGTTGGCAGGGAGCTGAGGATGCATTTGGTTGTTTTCTCCTCCTCCTCTTCCTCTTTCCTCTTCCTCCTCTCTTCTCTCCTTTCTCCTCTCTTCTCCTCTGCTCTCCCCTCTTTTCCTCTCTTCTCCTCTGCCTTTCCTTAGGTCACAGCGGAGTGAATCAGCTCGGTGGTGTCTTTGTCAACGGGCGGCCACTGCCAGACTCCACCCGGCAGAAGATTCCCCTCTCCTTCCACCATCCTTCCCCATCTCTTTCAACCTGGGTCAGTCACATAACTCATCTAAAAAGAAAAAAAAAAAGAGTGTGTGAATTAAAAGAAAAAAACCTTTCTCTTTTCACTTGGTAAAAAACATTTATGTTTTTAAATGTACTATAGTTTATGTACTAGAATAAGCTGAGTTTTACAAAACCGGCATCATTTCATTTCCTTCTCTCATCCCATGCTTACCTCAGATTTTGAGATATTGGTTTGCATATGATAAACTAAGGAAGAATATCTATACATATTTATTTTAAAAGACAGGTGCTATTTACCTCCCTCCATAACTCACATGTACTCAATTGGGTATATTTTTAAAGGAAAAATAAGTTTAAATTCAGTTTACTTTCCCCCTTTGCTCATTAAAACAACACCACTTTAAACAAGGTCAGCACACACACACACAAATCTGACTTCGTTTTGATGCATCTTCTGGCAGTGTTTAAGAAAACAGTTTTTTAAAAATTTAAATTAGTTTTTTTTAGTTCAAACTGTTTAAAAGTATCATCATATTTGTAGTTTTCAGGGCTACAAATGTAATTTTAAGAAAAAAAGCTCTCTACAGTAAGTTCTCGTACCATTGAAGGTATATTTTTGTGTTATAGACCCATGCAGATGCAAAAGTCCAAGTGCTGGACAATCAAAACGTAAGCTTGTCATTGTTTAATGCATACTTAAACAATTTTATTTTTGTCTTGAAATTATTAATAATGTGGTTTTCTGTCCACTTCCCCTATGCAGGTGTCCAACGGATGTGTGAGTAAAATTCTGGGCAGGTATTACGAGACTGGCTCCATCAGACCCAGGGCAATCGGTGGTAGTAAACCAAGAGTAGCGACTCCAGAAGTTGTAAGCAAAATAGCCCAGTATAAGCGGGAGTGTCCGTCCGGGCTGCCCGATGCCCTGCATGGTCCTGTTGTCATTTTTGATCGACTGCAGGGGCCTGATCACCAAGGTTGGCAGGAGTTGGCAGGGAGCTGAGGATGCATTTGGTTGTTTTCTCCTCCTCCTCTTCCTCTTTCCTCTTCCTCCTCTCTTCTCTCCTTTCTCCTCTCTTCTCCTCTGCTCTCCCCTCTTTTCCTCTCTTCTCCTCTGCCTTTCCTTAGGTCACAGCGGAGTGAATCAGCTCGGTGGTGTCTTTGTCAACGGGCGGCCACTGCCAGACTCCACCCGGCAGAAGATCGTAGAGCTAGCGCACAGCGGGGCCCGGCCGTGCGACATTTCCCGAATTCTGCAGGTGATCCTCCTGGCGTGCCCCACCCGCCGCCCCTGCGGCCCTCCACTTGCAAGGCCCTCTCTTCACTTCTTACTGTAAACGTTTCTCTTTTCACTTGGTAAAAAACATTTATGTTTTTAAATGTACTATAGTTTATGTACTAGAATAAGCTGAGTTTTACAAAACCGGCATCATTTCATTTCCTTCTCTCATCCCATGCTTACCTCAGATTTTGAGATATTGGTTTGCATATGATAAACTAAGGAAGAATATCTATACATATTTATTTTAAAAGACAGGTGCTATTTACCTCCCTCCATAACTCACATGTACTCAATTGGGTATATTTTTAAAGGAAAAATAAGTTTAAATTCAGTTTACTTTCCCCCTTTGCTCATTAAAACAACACCACTTTAAACAAGGTCAGCACACACACACACAAATCTGACTTCGTTTTGATGCATCTTCTGGCAGTGTTTAAGAAAACAGTTTTTTAAAAATTTAAATTAGTTTTTTTTAGTTCAAACTGTTTAAAAGTATCATCATATTTGTAGTTTTCAGGGCTACAAATGTAATTTTAAGAAAAAAAGCTCTCTACAGTAAGTTCTCGTACCATTGAAGGTATATTTTTGTGTTATAGACCCATGCAGATGCAAAAGTCCAAGTGCTGGACAATCAAAACGTAAGCTTGTCATTGTTTAATGCATACTTAAACAATTTTATTTTTGTCTTGAAATTATTAATAATGTGGTTTTCTGTCCACTTCCCCTATGCAGGTGTCCAACGGATGTGTGAGTAAAATTCTGGGCAGGTATTACGAGACTGGCTCCATCAGACCCAGGGCAATCGGTGGTAGTAAACCAAGAGTAGCGACTCCAGAAGTTGTAAGCAAAATAGCCCAGTATAAGCGGGAGTGTCCGTCCATCTTTGCTTGGGAAATCCGAGACAGATTACTGTCGGAGGGGGTCTGTACCAACGATAATATACCAAGTGTAAGTTCACTGAGAACACCCCCCTCCCTGCCCTAAGCTCCATTCTCTTTCCTCTTTACCGTATCTTTCTTCACCTCCTTCTGCTCTCCTCCCCACCAGTGTCTGTCTCTTATCTCCTCTCTGCTCTACCTCCCTGCTCTCTGTACCTGGGGCTGTTGAGAGGAGCAGCCCGACCTTTTCTTGACTTTCTTGGAAAATGGGAGTCAAGTGTGGGAAGTTGGTCATCTCATTTGCATGCTGCATAGTAGAGGGAGGAGGCACTTGAATCAAGAAGGAAAATGAAAATGAAAACCAGATTCTAACTTCCTCCCAATCCGCCTGCCTGAACATTCCTTCAGGCGTCAAACATCCATTTCTGCACTAATATAAACCTAAGTGCAACAAAGCTCTAAATAAGTCTAAAAATTTTTGGAAATCTTTAACAAAGTAAGGCAGCCATGTGATAGGTCACCAGAGACCCCCTCATCCACCAGTTCTGACCCAACTTAGTTTCCATGCCCAAAGTGATGGCTGTCATTCTGTCCATCATGTCCCTGCAAATCAACCTACACTGTCCCATGATGGTTGGGAGTTGTTGTTGTTTTTAATGTGTTAAGGGTTGCTCTTTAAGGGGGTGGGTGTGTTGAGATGGGGATTTAAGACAGAGCGGCCTTGTTTTTAGGAGACACTGCCATTTGGTTTGATTTTGGTTTGATTTGCAGGTGTCATCAATAAACAGAGTTCTTCGCAACCTGGCTAGCGAAAAGCAACAGATGGGCGCAGACGGCATGTATGATAAACTAAGGATGTTGAATGGGCAGACCGGAAGCTGGGGCACCCGCCCCGGTTGGTATCCGGGGACTTCAGTGCCAGGGCAACCTACCCAAGGTAAAAACCCGAGCAACCACCTAAACTCTCTGTATATGCAGCCCATAGTCTTCTCCCCAACCTTTCCCTCTCCGGGCCTCTGTGCTTCGAGGATGCAGTGGGGTGACTCTTCAAAGGCTTGGGACACATTGGCTTGCACTGTATGTAGGTGGTGCTTATTGAACTCTCTGGTTGGCCTGGGAATGGAAGGGCTATGTCAGCAGTAGTATGCATGTGGCTGGTGTGTGTACATGTGTGTTATGGGTAGGAGTAATAGCATTGAGGCGCCCGCTCTTGTGCGTGTGTGTAAGAGCTTCGTGGTACCTTATTCAAATTTGCCATTCAAATGCATAGAAAGTCCCTTTGCTGTAGAAGTGAGACAGGTTAACACTGCCAGACTGTGAGGTAAACATAATTGTATCGTTTTGCTTTCTGCCATAATTGACAAATTATGTGACTATGAGTAGGGTTCAAATGAGAGAGGGTGAGCAGAGAGATGCATGGTCGAGTGGAGAATGGGGCACTGGAAGTGGTAGTCTCCCAACTAAAACACCCCCACACTCTCTCCAACCTTCTGGGCCCCCAGTTCTCACTCTCTGTGGGTGGCTGGCGACTGCTTAGAAGGGTGGAGTGACAATAGTGTGAGCCAGACTTGGGGTGCCGGGGTCTGGAAGAAGAGATGGGATCTGGATCATTCCAGGATGTGTGAGAAGGGATGAAGGAAGAGGAGCAGATAGGGATGGGGGGAGGCCCGTTGGCTCTCTCCTTCCCTCCACACACAGAGGTAGCTTGGTCAAGAATAGGAAACAGTTTACTGGGAAGATTAATCGGTATTTGTTGTCCTGGTGACAAGGAGATAATATGCGAGATAATGGGACGTGGCGTCTCACTCCCCGGAGCACGACGAAGCCTGGGGGCTTCTGGGCGCAGGAAGCTGACGGGACTGCCCGCGCGACCGTGCGCTCTAAAGACGGCTCTGGGTGCCCCGCGCCTCCACGGAGCCGGACTAGAGAAGGGGAAATCGGTAACAGTATGCGAAATAACTGGTACAAAGGATGCTTCTGTCACTCCCAAGAATTTGTTATGGGAACAATCCTGTCGCTCTGTAATTGCTCATTAGAGAACGTTTTGTTTCTCATTAAGGCGACATGAATAAGCGTCTAGTTGAAGGAGACAGCTGTAGAAATGTTCCACAAGAGACCTCTGGACACGATTCGGCACCAATTGCCAATTAGACATGTCAGTTTTAAGAGCAGGAAACAATATAGGACGGACACTGGGAAGATAGGGAGCAAAGCGCTCGCTCCGGGTTCCCAGCGCGGCGCGGCCGGCCGAAGCTTCCCGATGCGCTGAGCTGAGCGACCCGCCCGCGGGATCCCCCCGGAGCTCAGCAGGCACACCTGAGGATTTGCCTCCCACCGGGCTGCAGGCCCAGGCCCACCCTGGCCTCTGCTGAGGACGAGGGACTGACATGGTTAAGTGGGAACCACCACACCCTCACTTGACCTTTGGAACTAGGAATCCCACGTGCGCACAGTGGACACATTCAAGTGAAAGCGCACTTCACACTCCACAGCGCCTGCCCGCCAGCTTCCCGGCAATCCCAGGCCTCTAGCCGCCTGGGTCCCAGAAGCCTTGGGGAGGGTGCAGGGTGCAGTGGCTGAGCCTGGGAAAGCTGATCCCCAAGGCTCCGCGCTGGCCCCTCGGCTCCAGGGCTCCCGTAGCTTGGGGCCTACAGCAGGGATACCCCCACCTGCTTCCTGGAGCCCAGACAGGAGCCGAGGGCTGCAGCTTTGCTAGCCCCACCGCTTCCCTTAGAGGCGGCACTGCATACGGCAGCTTTTTGTCTCGGGGAGCGCGAGGGCGGGAAGCGATTGCCTAACCACAGGGCCCTGGCGGTGGTGATTGGGGCGGGAGGTGGCGCTCCTTCAGGCACTTTGAACTTTGAGTAGTGAGTGGCTAGAGAATTCGGCGAACCATTGCCAGTCCCCCTTCTGCTCCCGCACAAAATCCATTTCCGTGCCCCGGATCCGGGCGCGGACCGCAGCTCCGGCTGCACTGGGAGCACGCAGCTCGCACCCCGAGCGTGGGAGTCCCGTGCGTGGGGGCCGCGGGGCGCTGGCGGAGAGCTTGGGCCGACGCCTGGGGGATCTTCAGACTTTTTGGCATTAACAAGCATGCCCTCTCGCACTGGCCCCCTTCCCTGGGCCAGGAAACCGTTTGGGGGCTTTTAAAGAGCCCTTTACTCCGAAAGCATAAGGCGAGGTTAAGTCTCAGAGGGAGACAAATATGGTTTCCATCTGATCAACGCCACGCGGCAGTGGATAAAATCGTGACGACGTGGGCTGACAAGAGACAACTCTATCCGGCCCCAATTCTCCAGCGATTTGGGTTTTAGGGATCCCCGAGACACTTTTTCTTATCTCTCTCTCCCCCCCCCCCCCCATACCCAGGCCCTCTATAGGATTTAGTCAGTCTCTTTTTCAACAGATGCTACAATGTTTTGATCCGGGTTCCCGAGCTGAAAAGGTGCCGCAACCGGGTTGCTATCTTTTCTTGCTTGTTTTCCGCCTCACTGATTAAGACACTAAGAAACTAAGGAATGATTTTATTTCCCAGCGTCCTTCCCCCCACCTCTCCTCCCCTTCCAGAAAACAAATCCTATCCCCCGCGTCAGATGGTCCCGGGGCTGGGATAATGGGAGGCGCTTTCACTGGCCTTCTCACGGATTAGGCTGGAAGGTGGACGGCGCCCAGCCCATTGAAGGCGCCTTCCCTGCGCTCGGAGGGGGCGCCTTTTAAAGAAGATATCTTAATTGTTTGCCACTTAGGTTTATCATATGGGGAATTTGAGACCCAACTTCTAGTTTTATTTTGTGAAAAGCTTTAAGAGAGGAAGGTAAATCCACTAAAGAAAAATAAAGGGGGGGGGGAGAGCAATCTAAGAGTGACCGCTCTGGCACCGCCTGACTAGAACAGTTGCTATTATGAAAGTAATAATAATAATAAAAAATGCTTCCAGGGGTGCAGGCTCGCTCCGCTCTGAGGAGTCACGGAGGGATGCCACAGCCACGGGTTTCTCCTGACCCGCTTCTAATTCCACTCTCCCCCAAAGAAGTTTAAAATCCAGCTCTCCTCATCTCCGTTGACTTTCCTCTCCTTAAATGTCAGTTCTCAAGTCAGTTCTGTGCCTGCGTTTGTGCGAGATTGTGTGAGTGTGTGGGGAGGTGGAGGGGGAGAGGGAAGGAGAAGGAAAGCATGGGCAAATGTCCATGTTTTAAAATTAGGAAGATGTCAGAGAAGCAAAGGAGAGCAGAGAATGCTATCTGTGAGGGTCTTCTGAGAGGGACCAGGCAGCCTTGTTTAATTGGCAAGATCGAATGTGCCAGAAAAAGGACTGGGATGGGGCCTCCTGGAAGGCATGACTGATCACCCCTGCGAGATGGGATTGTGGTCTCCTCAGGGCCCTGTCCCTAAACGTCGGATGATCAGTTTTTGTTTGTGTTTTCCTAAAGCAATACCTTAGGAGCCTGTCTAGTTGGCCCAAAAGGACTCTTGCTAAAGTCCTCCTCATTCACTGAACCCCCAAGTAAGGGCAGCTCTTCATTTCTTTCCCTGAAAAAACAAAACAAAACCCACTTTGCTAAGTCCCTCAGAAACCTGGGGCAGTAAATTAGCGAAGACGTGCTGGCGTGGGCGAGTCTCCCCCTGTGCTAAGTAGCCCTCCTCACTCCCGCCTTCCTGAGACAGCACAAGACCACCCCAAGTAGTGCCTCGGCCTATTGACTAATATTGTCTTCCCCCCTTATCTTCCTTTTCCTCTTTCTCTCCTCTTCTTCTTCCACCTTCTTATCTTTTTCCTCTGAGCACTCTTTTCTGTCTTTCTTACACCTTTCTTCCTCCATCTCCCTCCCCTCTTCCCTCTCCCCCACCAATCCAGCCCCATCTTCCCTCCCTGCTCCCACCCCTATTCCCCAACCCTGGTCTCTATCATCCCTGACTGTCGGCTTCCCCCCCCCCACGCCCACTGGTCTCCATCCACCCTCCCTGCCTCCCCCACCCC
>NW_005365325.1:403142-433142 GCF_000412655.1 Myotis brandtii
GGCGCCCGCTCTCCGGACAGTGATTAATGATAGCGGAGCAGAGGGGTTAACACACTTCACTGAAAAGTCTGTTGACTGGGCTTCTTGTAACACAATGTGGCCCGCTGCACGCCTCAAGAGAATCCTTTTGTTGTCCGCGCTCATTGTGGCCTCAAAATTCTGCCCACGAAAGTTTGCCAGCGCTCCTGCCCCAGGAGTTTAATAGTTTCCCTTACTCGCAGGGCATTGTGCGGCGCTGAAAAGCAGCCCCTCGCTATTCAAGTGTTGGTGGTCATCTCAATAGATCTCCAAGGGCCCATATGGTGGCCAGTGCGGATGAATCCGCCTGTTTAAATGGGGGAGAAAGTTGGGGTTTTAAAACATTTCAAAGTTCCTGAAAAGATCCCACTAGATCCTGTCACAATTCCCTGAACTCTTTGAAGGCGATGCCTATTGTCTCCTGATTATAAATGATATTCCTGGCCAAGTCGATTCCCACCAGGGCCCCCTAGAAGCCCCTCCCCCCACTGGCCAAGTTTCTAGGTCAGCCCCTGTTGGTATCCCTTGGGGGCCTCAGGACCCAAGACCCAGGACCCAGCTTGCAGGCCCCGTCAGGGATGAGTGCTTCCCTACAGACAGGCTGTGGCCTCCTGGGCAAGGCGCAAGACAAGAGACAGCTAGCTCAAGTGCACATCTTGCCCTCCAAGCAACAAGGGAAAACAATAAAACTTTCCCCTGTTTAATGATAGAAATTACATTAAAAGTGGTGGAAATGCCCTAATTAAAAATGTACCACTTAAATGATATGCCAAGGACTCAGCTGCAGCCTAGAATACTTAGCTAGTTAGTGAACTCTCTGTTTCTTTTTTTAAAATTACACGTTAAAAATTTAAAAGAAATCTTACTTTTCTCTGGTGCAACACATTACAAAGAATGGACAGTCCTTTTATCTAAATATAAAATTCGATTTTCAGCAATTATAGCCTGTTCTTGGTGATGATATAATTACAGCTGTGCTTGTAATAGGTGTCAAGGCAAAGCGCACTCATACAATAGTTGAATAAAACTGCAGAACAATGCGAGTACTTCTAAATTCACAACCTTTAAAATGAAATTGACTGTGCAGAATTAAAATAAAAACTAGATAAATATTTTTTTAAAAAGATTACAAGCTTGGTTTGGTTTCTTAATAGCATTTTCTACAAACCTATCAACATCTAATTGATTAGATAGGAATTACTGATTATAGATCAGCTGAAATCTTGAGCATCACTCTTCTATTTTCCCAACACAGCCATAGGTAAGTAAATTCTGTAGGGAAAGGTAACTGGGTAAGGCATTTGGGGAGTCAAGTTTAGTTATGAAAGATAATTTTAATCAGAAACTTTAGCACTTATTTTGTCATTCGAAGAAATGTTACTCTTTAAGTATCTATATTGTATGGTCGGGTTCATCTGGATAAAAACAGAAAGAAAAAAAAAAGGTCAGGTATTGTATGTCCAAAATGCCTTTTATTAAAAAGAAACATCCCTTGGGAATGTTTTCATAAGACTGTCTAAATATACAGCCCTTGGAGTTTGTGGCTGTACCAGACCCTCTTTGGAGGCCCCGAGTTATTCCAAATTTCTCATACTGTCCTATTCTTTTTGTTCCAGATGGCTGCCAGCAACAGGAAGGAGGGGGAGAGAATACCAACTCCATCAGTTCCAATGGAGAAGATTCAGATGAAGCCCAAATGCGACTTCAGCTGAAGCGGAAGCTACAAAGAAATAGAACATCCTTTACCCAAGAGCAAATTGAGGCCCTGGAGAAAGGTGATGGAGTTTTTCAAAGTAGAGAAGCAGTAAATCAAAGTAAATGTCACATCTTCAGTACAAAGAGCTAAATTTAGCCAGGGCCCTTTGCATAGAGGACTGAAAAGATTCCTTTTTCCTTTTTGTCTCTTTTTTTTTCTGGGCATCTTTTCACTGTGTGTGTGTGTGTGTGTGTGTGTGTGTGTGTGTGTGTTTCTTCCTTCTTTTCATGTACCAGTAATTCAAAGAGTAAAAGTCTGACTTCTCATACTGAAAAAAAAGATGATTTGGCTAATTCAGCCCACAGAAGAGTCCTTGAATGAATGTTATTCCAAAGAAAATGTAACTTGGTTCTGGTGGGATAGTTCCTCCAACAGTAGTAGCATTTTAAAAGGAATTGGTTGGAAGTGGGAGCCAGTTGGATTCAGGATGTGGTTGACATGTTTCTGGCACAACAAAGAAAACTTACTCTTTCAGAGTTTGAGAGGACCCATTATCCAGATGTGTTTGCCAGAGAAAGACTAGCAGCCAAAATAGATCTACCTGAAGCAAGAATACAGGTACCCAGCTTCCCTGTGGTTTCATGCTTTGTGATTCAAACCGTTTGCCTTTTCTAGAGACAAAAGTGCTTCTAAGGAACTTCATTCACTTATATAAATAGTAACAGATTCAGTGTGCTGAATACTTTGCCACCATTGGGGGGAGGGGCACAGCGGAAATGCCGGAGGTGGGTGCAGGGCTAACCTGTTCTGTCTGATTTCAGGTATGGTTTTCTAATCGAAGGGCCAAATGGAGAAGAGAAGAAAAACTGAGGAATCAGAGAAGACAGGCCAGCAACACACCTAGTCATATTCCTATCAGCAGTAGTTTCAGCACCAGTGTCTACCAACCAATCCCACAACCCACCACGCCTGGTAATGTGAAGTGTTAATACTACTAAGAAATCTGTTTAAACCCGCTTGCCCTGGGTTCTGACTCTCAACATGACTGTTGGTTGTGTCTCTTTCCCTGCAGTTTCCTCCTTCACATCGGGCTCCATGTTGGGCCGAACAGACACAGCCCTCACCAATACGTATAGCGCTCTGCCACCCATGCCCAGCTTCACCATGGCCAATAACCTGCCTATGCAAGTAAGTGAGGCCTGTAGCTGCCTGCTTAGCAGAGGTGGGGAGTGGGTCAGGGCCTGCAGACTTCATTGGCCTTGTACTCCCCCTTGGGAGCCTTTCTCACTGCAGTAATTGGCTTGCCCAGTCTAGTCTGAGATGAAAACAGTCAATCCAGTTTTTAGTTGATTGATTGATTCATGCCCTTAAAAAATATAAAAACCTGATGTTCAGTCAAGTTTATCTGCTTATTGCTCACAGAGAATGTTAGCTTGATAATAGTGGGTGGGAAGGAGGCATGTTTTGGATGTCAGTGAAACTTATCCTGGAAAATGGAAATAATGCTGGCACATTATCAGATAGTAAGAGGAGGTTAGAAATAAAATTGGGGTTTATATTAATGTGTTCATATAATAGACTAGAGGCCCGGTGCATGACATTCGTGCACTGTGTGTGTGTGTGTGTGTGTGTGTGTGTGTGTGTGTGTCCTTCAGCCCGGTCTGCACCCTCTCGCAGTCCAGGACCCCTTGGGGGATGTCCGACTGCTGGCTTAGGCCCGCTCCCCACATCGGGGGATGGCCGCCTGCCACGGAGGCAGGAGAGGCTCCCACCACTGCTGCGGCGCTCACCAGCCATGAGCAGCGCTCCCCCTGTGGGAGCTCACTGACCACAAAGGGGCAGCATCTACATTGAGCATCTGCCCCCTAGTGGTCAGTGTGTGTCATAGCAACCAGTTGTTCCATTGTTCGGTTGATTTGCATATTAGGGTTTTATTATATAGGATATATAATCTGTGTATGGATTTTGGGCATTATATGTGATAAACTAGTGAGGAAGATAAAATGGGTCAGAAATGGGATTCATATTTGCATAGTGGTATATGCTTAATATAGAGAAACAAGTAGTTTTCTTTGTACATCTTACAATAAAGAAAAGACATAGAAGGTATTGGCTAGAAATTTAGTGTGTCTTTGCCAAGAATTATGTGATGAGTTTGTGGCACTCCGAGCTGCCTGGGTTGATGCTATTTACTTGGTATAACAACCTGTCCCTACCTACTCTCAATTCTGTCCCAAATATTTATCAGCCCCTACACATGCTAAACCCTGTAGCACAGTGATGGCGAACCTATGACACGTGTGTCAGAGGTGACACGCGAACTCATTTTTTTGGTTGATTTTTCTTTGTTAAATGGCATTTAAATATATAAAATAAATATCAAAAATATACATCTTTGTTTTACTATGGTTGCAAATATCAAAAAATTTCTATATGTGACACGGCACCAGAGTTAAGTTAGGGTTTTTCAAAATGCTGACACGCCGAGCTCAAAAGGTTCGCCATCACTGCTGTAGCAGGTTAAGCCTTTATGATGGAATTGTACAGTGCAGGTGGGATGTACTAGAACTTTGCAGCTGATTGGATTCTGGATGGGGGGAAAAACTGGTCTTCTGGTGGGCCTTCTGCAGTGACTTTCCTAGGACTCCTGTCTGTGCAACAATTACAGATGCCAATGGTGTGAGATTGACCAGCATGAGCCCCTTCTGGAAACAGTTCTGTGGTTACAGAGTGTTTATTCTCCACTGAATATCTTTTGCTGGGTTTCTAATCCAAATAACAGCAAAATAAATGTTTCACAGTCTTCAGACTAATACAGGAACAGCTAGATAAGCAACTTCAGAAGAATTATTTCCATGTTTATTTTTATTGCACCTGGATATTATTGGCCATAGTGCAATTATTGTAAATTAAGGGATTAACAGCCCATTAGCTGGTGTTACTAAAACTGCCTTGGAATTTTCCAGAAGTCTGATTGCCTGGAGGAAGTGATTTTGGGAATTAGAAACAAATGCAAGCTGAAATTCTGGCAGGGCCCTCAAGGCCTGCTTGCCTCTTTGAACCTGCTGTTAGCAGTCATCCTCTGACATTAGTAAGGCCACCAAGTAGCTTGCTCAGTTTTGTAAATTATAGCAACATCTAGGTTTCTGTGAAGATAACCAAATGTGTACATGGGAAAACGATAGAAACAAGCAGATGCTGCTATTCTATTAGGGTTGTTTCCACATATAAACTGGCATGGGTCAATTGATTTCACTGACTTTAAAAAAATTACACAACCTATACAACCCAAAATATACATGCATTCATAAAGCCTAAAGAAAATAAAAATATTGATGATTCTGTTCAGAGAAAATTACTCTTTGAATTTTGGAGCGGGGGCAGGGGTTGCTGGTGTATGTGGGGAGCTAGTCTGTCTGTCCATCACTTCATCATGTTGACCAAAATCTTCCACCATTTTACAAAAAGATTGGGTGTCCTCCTCTGAATCTTCTTTAATGTGTCATGCTCTCTGAGACTGTGGATGTTGGGATGTTAAACATTTCTATAGTTCACAGAGTAAAGTAGTACTATCATCTTCTCCCTTGTTTCTGACGTCATGCTTCTATTAATTCATCCCAAGTTTTCTGTCGGTGAGAGTTCATGAAGAGTTTTGCCCCAGTTCTGTGTATTTCTCATTTAGTTAGGAGAAAGGCTCATCTCTTCTATATCACCATTGTACACATTTAGAGGGTAGCAACACAATTTTAAGGACAAAACCCAGTCTGGGTTTGTGGGTCTATAAGGAAGTTTCAGCTAATTCTTAGGATGGGGCTAGGTATTTACCACTTTCATATGAGATCATTACTGATCTGCCTCTTCAAAGAATCTTTAATCCCATGAATCCAACCATGAAAGGCTCCCAAAGTCCCCAAACCCAACTTTATAGAGAGCTCTTTCCACTGCTCTCTGCCCCAAAGCTTGAGATATGGGATTTGGGGGTCACTGGGTTCTCAAATAGATTGGATTTACAGAAGAAAGGATGTGGATTAATGAAAGTCTTCATGCCATAGCTTCTCTAAAGATGTCAGCAGAGATCCAAGATAAAAATGTACAAAAGTCCTACCTGGGCAGTTGTCTAAATTTGTAGTACACTTATTTATTTAAAAATATTGTTATTGATCTCAGAGATGAAGGGAGAGGGAGAGAGAGGCAGAAATATCAATGATGAGAGAGAATCATTGATCGGCTGCTTCCTGCATGCCCCACACTGGGGATCCAGCCTGCAACCTGGGCATATGCCCCTACCGGGAATTGAACCATGACCTTCTGGTTCATAGGCTGACACTCAACCACTGAGCCATGCCAGCTGGGTTGTAGTACTTTCAGAAGTTTGGTGTGTAGGCAATTTTACTTGAGCAGTGGACAATGGAAGGACTAGTTGGAGGCCTGCTCTTAAGAGTTTCCACATGGAATTTTCCAGTACTTTACATGAGGATGTCTTTAATGGTCAGGGCTGTTGGCAGAGTTTCTGGGGAGGAGGGAGCTTGGGGATGTGGCTGTGTGATGTGTTTCTCTGTAACCACAGGTTTGCCTTTCTCCTCTCAGCCCCCAGTCCCCAGCCAGACGTCCTCGTACTCCTGCATGCTGCCTACCAGCCCTTCGGTGAATGGGCGGAGTTATGATACCTATACCCCCCCACATATGCAGACACACATGAACAGTCAGCCAATGGGCACCTCGGGCACCACTTCCACAGGTGAGCCGCTGCTCCGCAGGCTGCGCAGAGGTGGCCTTAGGAGTTTCTTTTTGCCAGGTGATCTCCCTTCACTCAAAGTTGACCTAAAGAAAACACACACACACACACACACACACACACACACACACACACACAAAACCTACCTCCTGGCCTTGTGTGATGGTGTGTTTAACTCTTTATTGCTTGCTTTTCTGGGGAAAACTGATTGAAAAGGGAAATTCAGCCAACCTAGTTAGTAACTTGACACCATACAGACAGAAAGCAAAGTTGTTCTTCCTGAGCTTGGTCACAGAGGTTGTCTGTAAAGCCAAGGCCAGCGAATGTAAGGTTTCGGAGGAGCTATCATTAGCCAAAGTTCAGCAGTGAGGGCTCCCTGAGCTGCGCGGTGAGTGCTTCCTGGAAGATTTCTCTCCCCGCTAGCTCCTCTGTGCTTCTCATTGCAACTGAAGTACCACATTGGTTTTCCGGAGATAGTTTTTCATGAGGTTCCAAACATACCAACCAATGGGGCGCTTTTTCTTTCCTTTTGCATAGGGGACTTGGGATTCAATAGGGGTGTGTCATAATGTTATGTGGCTTCTGAAGCTGCTACTTTGGTGTGTAACACTTGAAGATATATAAAAATACAGTACAAATGTGAGAATGCATTAGAGCTCATTGTTTGAACCTATGAAGTCATACTCCTTGCCTGTCTCTCAAAGGGAATATCTACATGGCTATTTTTTTTCATCCACTTCCAGGACTCATTTCCCCTGGTGTATCAGTTCCAGTTCAAGTTCCTGGAAGTGAACCTGATATGTCTCAATACTGGCCAAGATTACAGTAAAAAAAAAGAGAAAGAAAAAATATATTGTGTTAATTCAGTCAGTGACTATGTGGACACGGCAGTTGGGCGTTCAGGAAGGAAAGGAAAATGGCTGTTAGTAGCACTTCAAAGTTCTGCGATTGTGTCCAGTATTGTACCACTGGAGGACGGACTTGGAACAAGGACCTTTGTATACAGAAGGCATGAGATCAGTTGGAACAAATCTTCATTTTGGTATCCAAACTTTTATTCATTTTGGTGTATTATTTGTAAATGGGCATTTGTAATAATGAAAAAAAGAACAACGTAGACTGGATGGACATTTGATCTGTGCTGGTCATGAAGTTGTTTTTTTTTGTTTTTTGTTTTTGTTTTTTTTAAAAAAAGGAAACCATGATCAACAAGCTTTGCCATGAATTTAAGAATTTTATCAAGATATATCGACTACTTCTACCCATCTGTTCATAGTTTATGGACTGAGGTTCCAAGTTTGAATCATTCCTTTGCATATAATTAAACCTGGAACAACATGCACTAGATTTATGTAAGAAATATCTGTTGGTTTTCCAAAGGTTGTTAACAGATGAAGTTTATGTGCAAAAAAGGGTAAGATATAAATTCAAGGAAGAAAAAAGTTGATAGCTAAAAGGTAGAGTGTGTCTTCGATATAATCCAATTTGTTTTATGTCAAAATGTAAGTATTTGTCTTCCCTAGAAATCCTCAGAATGATTTCTATAATAAAGTTAATTTCATTTATATTTGACAAGAATACTCTATAGATGTTTTATACACATTTTCATGCAATCACGCGTTTCTTTTTTGGCCAGCAAAAGTTTATTGTTCTTAGATATAGTTGTATTACTGTTCACAGTCCAATCATTTTGTGCATCTAGAATTCATTCCTAATCAATTAAAAGTGCTTGCAAGAGTTTTAAACTTAAGTGTTTTGAAGTTGTTCACAACTACATATCAAAATTAACCATTGTTGATTGTAAAAACCATGCCAAAGCCTTTGTATTTCCTTTATTATACTATTTTCTTTTTAACCTTACAGTGTGGTGTTACAAATTTTGTTCCCATGTTGGAGTAACATTCTAAACCAATGGTTACTTTCATACATTCTCTATTTTAAAACCCGATGATCCTTAAAGAAATAATTCTTAAAGATATCATAAATCAGAAATGTGTTAGAAAAATTCTATTTGAAGCTGCATGTAGATCTGTGCCCATTTATGCCCACAACACACATACTAAATGGAAACATTTTCCAGCTAGCCATTTCATCCAAAAGCTCAAAGTCTAGAAATAATTTTAAAAATGCAACAAGCTATTAACTAAGAATTGTCTTTTGAATTAGGGCTGGCATTTTCAATCTGGGCAGATTTCCATTGTCAGCCTATTTCAACAGCGATTTCACTGAAGTATATTCAAAAGTAGATTTCTTATACAAGACTCTCTGAAAGCTGTTGCCTTTCTCCCTTTTCTCTCTCCCTCCCCTTTGCACAGAGGCATCATTCCCCATTGAACCACTACAGCTGTTCCCATTTGAATCTCCCTTTCTGTGCGGTTGTGGATGGTTGGAGGGTGGAGGGGGGATGTTGCATGTCAAGGAATAATGAGCACAGACACATCAACAGACAACAA
This sequence comes from Myotis brandtii, assembly GCF_000412655.1. Taxonomy (NCBI): domain Eukaryota; kingdom Metazoa; phylum Chordata; class Mammalia; order Chiroptera; family Vespertilionidae; genus Myotis; species Myotis brandtii. The sequence continues at coordinate 412,045 of NW_005365325.1, forward strand.
CAAAGCAGACTGTGACTGGCCGGTGGGAGTTAAAGGCCTTCAGTCATTGGCAGCTTAAGCCAAACATTCCCAAATCTATGAAGCAGGGCCCATTGTTGGTCAGTTGTTATTTGCAATGAAGCACAGATCTGATCATGTTTAAAGTGGCGGCACGCAGGGCAGGAGTGCTTGAGCCCAAGCAAAGGATGGAAGAAAATAAGCCTTTGTTGTTTTGAAAACCTGTCTGAGACTTTTATTTCTGTATGTTCTGTGCAACACATAAGTCAATATAGATGTTTCCTTCTGCAAACTTCCATCAAAGGCTGGGGGCCCGGCAGTCTAGATTAAATGCTTGCACAGGCAGAAACCTCTGGGGACAAAGACCCACTTCCACTGAATTGTACTGTGCTTTTTATTTGTTATGTTTTGAACCCCCAAAAGCAAATTATCAGAAATATAGAAATTAATTGGAGGCTTTAAAAAAACAATCTTCTACCTCCACATCTCCTATTTTCTCGTTAAGGAGTCACTTGTGAACAGATCATTGTGATTCATCTCTCTGGCATGCTATGTGTTAATGCTTTTATTCCACCAGAGTTGCTGTGCATTTAGAGACACCTTTCTAGGTTGATTGTAGCTTTTTCATGTGTGTGTGTAGTTTGATTCAATGTCAGTCTGCACTGCATGCTTGCACACTTCTGCAGTGGCATGTGCAGACATATGCACTGTTGGTACAGTTGCCCATGCAGGTATTTCTATCTCCTGACATTTCACAGCCTACATTCCCAGAGGGACATGTATCCAGGGAACTGTCGGAAGGGCTACGTGTGGTGTGTGCTGCAGCTGCTGCCTGGCTTCTTCCCTGGAAGAAGGGGGACCATTTCCAACTGGCTATGATTTGGGCCAGGGTTAGGCAACCAGTTCTGGCCCATGGCTCTGTTGTGTAGAGTATAGACTTAGGAGAACTGGTGGCCCTTGGGTGCAGGAGCTGGGAACGGGAGAAGGGGAGTGCTGGGGGAGTGGAGAGTCGGTGCGTGTGCACTTGGGCCCGTGACCTCTGAGGGACTAGATTTCCAGGGCACAGTGGCACGGCCTGGCTGAGTTGGAAGAAGCGGCTGCTCAGCTGCAGAAGCCCTCTGATCCAGCAGGATGCAAGGCTGCCCTGCCTTCTGCTCTCACCCTGGGGAGATGAGTGGTACCCTGAATGCAGCTCTGGGCACCCTCCTGGGGACAGCATGGCCAGCACTGTGTGGAAGCAATGCCCAGGAGGCTGCCTTCGACTTATTGTTGAAACTTTATTTACAGTTAGGCGTATGTATGTATGTATTAGTGGGAACTCCGCAGGGAAGCTTTGACACCATCTTCTAGGACGGTGGCCTGGTATTTGGGGGTGTCCTCAGTAGAACCACACGATTAACAGCTTATGCTTTTCCTTCAAACTTGGCTGGCTTAGGGAGACCAGGTGAACAGAGTCAGAGGTGAATGTTTGAGTAAGAAACATTCAGGTTACTGAGTAAAAAAATTCTTTTTTACTACAAGAAATTTCCAGAATATTTTCCCTCCAAAGCTGTACCTCCTGACTCTTACATGGTGACCCACTGACTTTTCTTGATATGGCGCACATACTCATCTCCTCCTGCTTAAAAAAAAAAAAAAATCATAACCAGTTTCCTGAGATACAGTATTTGTTAAGATTCAGCATTTTTTTTTTTTTTGTGAATTTTTGTCATCTTAGGGTGGTGTCTATATTCTTCTGCTTCTTGGTTTTCCCTAGGCCTTCACATGAACAAGATTATAAAAAGAAGGCTCTTCTTTGACTGTCTGGCTCACCAAGACCAAACACAAATTCTTCCTTTGTTTGTTTCTCTAGAATAAACCTCACCTTTTTTTTTGTGTGTGTGTGTGTGTGGTTTTTTTTTTGCATCACTTCTGCTCAGTTTTAAAGTTCAGAGTGCAAGTATTTAAAGTTAGTCTTGCTTAAATTTGATGGTGTTGATGGTGACTATCTATGGAAGGCATTAACATGATGTTTTAGAAATGACATTCATAATGGACTTAAACAAATGAATAGGGGCCACCCCACCCCCATTTTCCTTTTGTATGTGGATGCCTGTGTCTGATTCTTTAAAATTAAAAGAAAGACAGGGAATCGATTGCCAAGTGTTGCTTCTTTTGAAGTAGTTTTATTTTGTGTAGTGTTAGTAATCGCAGATCCTGGAGGTACAAATAAAGAATAAATGGAAGAGAGAAAGAGAAAAGTGGAAATTGGTGGTTACCAGAAAGTAATTCCTAAGGTCTTAGAACCCCAGGATCTGAGCAGACTGCAGTGGTCAAAATATTTACCTCACCAAAAAAAAGGCAAATCTAGCGTAAGAAATGAATACCAGAGAGGGTTTTGAAGTTTTAGAAACATTTAAAAAAAACTCTGCTTGCCATTGTTAGATAAGTATTTGAGACAAGTTGATAACTGAAAAAATCTGTTTATAGAATGTATATTTCATAATGTATCAAAAATGGTCCATATACCTATGGTAGCATCAGTGATATTTTTATGTAGTAAATTATTAACATATGGCTAATTGGATAATGCTTCCAGAAGGAAAATACATTTTTATCAGAGGAAAACAAAAATATACATCCCTCTTCAGTAGCTAATTTTTACAAAGCCTGCCTAGTGAATCAGAACAACCAAACACTTGCATCTAATTTTTGGAAGGCCCAAGTACTATTGTTCAAAATGCAGTTTTACTTAGTTTGAAAAGTTTCTTTTATATTTAAAATAAGTTGGGATCAAATATGCTCAATTTTTATAGCATTTATCTGTTTGCAAAGCATACATTAACTAGTAATTGGCTGCTAATTTTATAGACATGGTAGCCAGGGTAGTAAATCAATGACCTATTAAGTATTTTTGACAAGCAATTTACATATCTGATGACCTCACTTTTTTTTTTTCAGAGTCCAATGCTATGTAATTGTTCCGTTGTGTGTTTGCATAAATGAGTCACAACACGGTAAGAAAAAGGTTAGAGTTATTAAAATAATAACCAGACTAAAATAGTCATTTGAATTTATTCAGATTGTTCATAATGCTTTCAAAGGATATAGCAAAGCTTTTGGGGAGTAACTGCACATGCTTTATTATCTATGGACTAAATTGAGTTTCTGAAGTTGCTTTAAATTTTAAAAGCACCTTTGCTTAATATAAAAAGCCCTCTAATTTTAACTGACAGATCAATTCTGAAACTTTATTTTGAAATGAAAATGGGAAAGAATTTGTGTCTCTTGAATTAAAAGAAGTGAAAAAAAAAATAAACCAGACATTCTAAAAAAAAAAGGAAAAAAGAAATCTGATTTTTAGTACTAATGAAATAGTGGGTGACAAAATAGTTGTCTTTTTGATTTTGATCACAAAAAATAAACTGGTAGTGACAGGATCTGATGGAGAGATTTGACATCCTGGCGAATCACTGTCATTGATTCAATTATTCTAATTCTGAATAAAAGCTGTATACAGTGTGTGTTTATGCTACAGTGGGTTTTTTTTTAAGTGACTGACATTCATCAGATTGGTTAGACAGTTTAAAAACCTAGTCTTTGTTTTCTACAATGTTGTCAAGAACAAATAAAGTGTAATTTGTGGTATATTAAAAGCAAACTACTTAAAATGCTAGTTATAAAACTGCTTCAAAATACTCTAACATATTTGAAAATGTATTTTGGAAATTTAGGTGGTAACAGCTTTAAATAGCTTTAAAAAATTGAAACTTTTTACTTACATATGCAAATTACTTAACAAATTTTTTTGGTCTACTATTTATCAAAAGCTGTGAGAGTGTAGAATTATGATTCAAAATCCTAGTGTTTCATATGAAAACTGGTTCAGTATGCTATAAACCCCAAATACATGTCTATATGGTTATAAATGTAAGTACCCAATGTTCAAAATTAACAATGAGTTTACCTAATGCACTCAGCTCGTTTTCTGCTTTGTCTCAGCCCTATGTTCTGTAAAAATCCCTCACCAAGCTTCCATACATGTTTTCCCCAGTTTTCTAGCATGAATGTAGCTGTCAGTTTGAATTTCAATCCCAAATTATGTGTGTTGACATAATTTCGTAGTGCTGACTTCAATTGTTTAAGATTACTAAATAGAAGACCATCAACTTCTTTCTCTATGCTTTCTAGCACTCAAGTCCTTTATATTCATTAACTACTACAGCAGACTAATTACCTTTAATGGAGCTTAATCCCAAAATATTATTTTGTCTTCATCAATTTAATCATAGGATGCATAAATGCAAATTCATTTTATTATTGGTCTTCATATATTAGCAAACACATTTTTCAATGTTTTATAAAGCTTAGCATTTTTGGTGGCAAGTGACTTTTTAAGAAAGAGAAAATATGTTTTTCATACACAATTTTGAATTTCAGAATGCTTTATACACTACCCCCTCTGTGACTCGCACTTTACCATGAGCTAAGTGCCTTAATAAATATACAGCCATGACCACTGTGTGGCATCTTGAACTTTTGACATTTTATTTAAAAATAAAAGTGCCTATTTTCCTTAGAGGTAGCATAAAACACATTTTTAAAATGAAAGTATTTCTTCTGTATTATTTCTGTACAAAAATTTGGTTTAAAAAAATGAAGACTGGGGGCATCATTTTGCAATCCTGTGTTTTTCAAGAATTGGAGGGTCAGATCGTTAAGAAAAATATTTACATAAGCTCTTAGCACTCATAATTAGAGTGTCATAATTCTGCGTGCAACAACTAGGGAGGCATCTAGAAGTCCAGGTGCTTCTTGCCTCCGGCCATCATGCCACAGCCTGGGCCCAGCAGCTTGGTGGAGTCTGCCAGATCCGGTTTGCTTGAGCGGCTCACTGTGTCTGACAAGTCTGGAGGCAAATGCAGTCGCTACAGCAGAAGATGGTTTGGGAGAAGGAAAGAAAGAAGAAAAAAAATTAATTTTGTTTTCACGAGCACATTTCAAGATACAATATTATGCTCTGTTGATCAGCATTTAGCCTTGCATATAAAATTCCTATTAAAACAGTTCTTCAGACTGAAGCCCAATATAACCATTCGGCCCCTCCTAGATTTCACAAATTACAGCCATCACACAATCGGGACCAGGAATCTCAGTGGAACATTTCCAGAATCCAAACCTACATGTATGAAGATTTTCTTATTTAGGTAGCAATAAAAACATGTAGATGCATAAATAAAAGCATAATTGAAAAAAAAATCACATAATGATGGCTGGCTTGTTTTTTGGCTTTGTTTTGGTTTTGCCAGAGCTCCGAAATGTTATCTTTCAATCGAATATAGCTTTTCAGCAATTAAGGATTCCCACAAACACCTGCTTCCCTTGGTCTAGTAAGTTGACCTGAAGATGATTCTATTTCAAGGCTGTACTTTCTCTAGGAACTTACGATTTCCACAGAAATAAATACTGACATAATAATGAAGAAAATGATACCAAAGGGCCAGTATTTTTCATGTGCTCAGATGGGTTAGCTGTAACATCTGGCACAGGTCTTGGAAAGTTTGTTTCTATGCATGACATTGGGTCATGTTTTCAAAAGTATAGTGCAGTTTTGACCACCTCCCCGAGCTAATTGTTTATCTTGAGATACAGGTTGATTTAAGCAGGTACAGGTTGCTTTAAGCAGTAACTGTCCATAGTTACATAGCAGTTACTATAATTGAGGAGATATATTCATATTTCAAAAGAACTTTTAAGTTTTCAAAAGGATCTCTACCAAATTCATAAACATCCAACTTCAAAGGAACATATCTGTTGTGTGTGGGAGGCTAAAGGTAAGTAAGGCAGGATGGGGCCGTCCACTGGTGACTAACCGAGGCCTCGTAGAGGTGAACTGACTTGGAGACAACCTATCTGAGACACTTCATTTGGAAAACTCCGATATGGAAAAAAAATTGAAGATGGAAAAGGGTAGAAACATTTTTTCTTGGGTCAAAATATTGTGATTCACAAGCATATGTTTTGGCTAGTTTCTTCCGATAAAAGGCTTGTTTATTGCCATGTAAACACAATCTATGTGCAGAGGCTCAAAATATTTTAACAGATTGAAAATAATTTATGAAAATATTCTTCCCTGATTTCAGTTTGCCTACATGTACGCATTTTTCAATGCATACACATCTAGGATGAAAGACACTAGTATACAGATATATGATCAACAAAGATGTCATAAAGGTCAAGAAAAGCTGGAATATCCAGATAGGAATATTCATATAGTTTTATTCATTTGTATCCTTAGCATCCAGCCTGTTGCATATTAAGTAATTAAATGCCTACTTCTCGACTGATAAGAAAGCTCTAATGAAGACATATTTCTTTCTTTCTTTAAATAATCCTTTCATTTCTCGATGCCCTAGTTTGTTCCACAAAGGATTTCAGGCAGAAATGAAAGCATGAAAGGCCCAGGAACCTAAAGGACGCGCATGACTGAAGTCTGAGGCTATGGATGTCTCTGTAGTGTTAACTCTATCACTGTTCATGTGAGGAAGCAGGAGGGAAAGAGACATTTAGTTATACGTCTGACTTTTAATGTTTCTTTAAGAACTTGTAGTTATTGCTAATGAACAAAGGAAAAATGACTAGGATGCATGCATGATCTGAAGGTTAACTGTAACTCACAAAGCTTATCTAATAGGTTACAAAGTAAACCTACTAGTCCAAATTCCCTTATACTGTACTAGAGGCCTGGTGCATGAAATTCGTGCTCAGGTACGGTCCCTAGGCCTGGCCTGCAATCAGGGCCATCTTCCCCAGCTGCCTGCAGCTGGCCCCATCCCCCCAAATTCTCTTATACTGTATATCCTAAATATTGAAATATAAACATAGGGTATAAGAAGAACCCCAACAAAACTAAAATGTGTGTGCACACTTTTGGTTGGGACCTCACAGAGATGAAGCCAGAGGGTGATTAGGCTGTTTAGGAAATCAATGGGAGCTAACAAATATTTAGAAGTGACTCAAAGCAAAGCATTCTGAGAGGATATGTGAACAGAACAACTTCCACACTGGGCCTTTGCTTACCATCCAGTGACACCAACAGGACAAGCACACAGGTAACCTTCACAGTGAGCCCTTCAGGTGGTGTCTATAGGCAAGACAGAGACGAGGCAGAAATCATGGTGGGGGGAGGGGAGCAAGAAAAAGCTGCAGGAGAAGGGCTAGATGTTAAGTAATGAATTACTGCATTCTGATGCACAAAGAGTAGAGCTGATATATCTTTAAGATCCATTTAGATGAATAGCTCTGATCATCTAAATGAGGAAACTGGTGTAGTTTATTCAGAACCAGCATAATACAATGTATTTCAGGAGCTTACTATTTGCTGAAAATTTTCTCTGCCTCCGCTTCTCTAGGTGACGAGTGTGAGCCATTTGGCTGGAAGCCCTTCATAGCAAAGGCAGCTAAATGTGATGCGTGACATGCTTGGAAATCTTTCAGGTTGCTTGGCTTTGAAGTAAAAAATACATTGGTGTGTAACTTCTAAGCACAACAATTTGGGGAGATGTGATTAAATGTTTCTAACCAAATGGTACATTGCAAAGCCTAGATGCATACTCCTGTCCTTTAAAAAAGCCCAAGGGTGGCTCTTGGAAATATGCGAACCTGTGTGTGATTTTGCCGGCTTTTGTGGATTATGACTTGAGCGAGTGAGCTCTGCAGTCTAAATTCTCAAGCAGTGGGTTTGTTTCCTTCTTTCCGGGCCTCCCCCTGTGCACCACGTCAGTGCGATGTGAAGCAGCGAGGAAGAAGGAGAGACCAGGTTCTGGGCTTGCCAGGCGTGTCAGGGACTTCTCCTCGGAGGCTTCCAAAGCACTCACACACCTGACAGGGAAACACTCCGATGCTGCTGCACCAGATCTGTCTCCTAAACAAACGTGCTGTGGGGCAGCTACTCTGCATAGCACCGTGACGTCCTTTAACTCAGCTGCAAGGCTGCGGGGGCATGTGAACTTCTTTCTTCTTAATATTTTTTAGTAATTGATTTTTAGAGAGAGGAAGGAGGTGGGGGTGGGAGAGAGAGAGAGGGAGAGACCAGGAATCACACCTGCCACCTCTTGGTGCAGAGGATGACGCTCCAACCAACTGAGCCACACCGGCCAGGGTGGTATCTGAGCTTTTAGACTTTGGGGTTTCAGTGCGCAATGGTTTAAATCAGTGGTTCTCAACCTTCCTAATGCCGTGACCCTTTAATACAGTTCCTCATGTTGTGGTGACCCCCAACCATAAAATTATTTTCGTTGCTACTTCATAACTGTAATGTTGCTACTGTTATGAATCGTAATGTAAATATCTGATATGCAGGATGTATTTTCATTGTTACAAATTGAACATAATTAAAGCATAGTGATTAATCACAAAAACAATATGTAATTATATATGTGTTTTCTGATGGTCTTAGGCTACCCCTGTGAAAGGGTCATTCGACCCCCAAAGAGGTCGTGACCCACAGGTTGAGAACCGCTAAAAATCCTATATAATAACGAGCTAATATGCAAATGGTTGTCATGCCCTCACACAATAACAGCTCAGACACTCAACATTGGGGAGAGAGGAATGGGAACCAGCCAGGCACAAATGAGCTCGCAAGAGAGGAATGGGGACGAGCCAGGCTGCGGCTCGGGAGAGGGACAAGCCGCATGCCCCGCGGTCCTGGGTGCCTGTGGCTGCAGCCTGGGTGAAACCGCCCACCCATGGTCCCCTGCAGCTGCAGCTGGCCCGGGCGAAGCCGGCCAGAGGGAGGGAAGACTGGGTCCCAGGTGCCTGCGACTGGCCGGAGGATGGAATCCTGGGTCCCTGGTGTGGGGGGAGGCAGAGGCGGTTAGGGGTGATCAGGCCAGCAGGGGAGCAGTTAGGGGCAATCAGGCAGGCAGGCAAAGGTGGTTAGGGGCGATCAGGCAGGCAGGCAGGCGAGCAGTTAGGAGCCAGTGGTCCTGGATTTCGAGAAGCAGTCAGACATCCCCTGAGGGGTCCCGGATTGGAGAGGGTGCAGGCCAGGCTGAGCCCTCCCCGCCGCCCTCCCTCCTGCCCCCGTTCACGAATTTCATGCACCGGGCCTCTAGTCAGACTATAAAAAGGTAAATACTATTTTCAACCTTGTAAATGAAATCAAGGTATTAATTAATCTTTCTTATATCTTACATCTTAAGTGGAAATTTTCCCACCAGATCTCCTTTCCCCCGGTTCTGGAAGGAAGGGACTATGCTGCTGATGCAGGAGATGCATACCTGGCTGGCCGTCTGTTTTTCCATCAATGCCTTGTCTACAATGATGGCTTTTACATAGGCGAAGGGATTTGGGAAGGTGTGGCAACTCCCAATTTCCCGCAGAGGCCTGGGCCATTTGCAGCAGCACCTCTGGACTAATGGGTCCCCTTTCTCTTGTGATACAGGGAGGCAGGCAAAATACTCTGGCAGATTTGGGGGGCTCTTGCCAAAGGGCACCCTTAGGCCCATAGGGACCCTGGGCCATAATAAAGAAGGAACAGTGGAAGTGCTTTGCTCTGTGGCTCCGGGAGGTTCCAAGCCCAGCCAGACTTGGAGATTCTTCCCCTCTGCATGCCTCTCTCTCTGTGGGCTAAGACACTGTCTGTATTTTGTTCCTTCTTGAGTTAGCAACGAACCAGATCCTATAGATACACAGGATTGGGTTTCCTGGCTCCACAGTTCCCTTCCTAATTCCTTTCCCCACCTGCCAGACCTGTGCTCAGCAACTCACAGTTCCCAGGCAGGCAGGGCAAGATAATGAATCCAAAGTACACCTGGATTTGAGACAAATTGCAGGTTAATACCCATTAAAGTAAGTTTAATCAGTTTATAATTTTTTGTATTTGGACAACACCAAACCATCAGTTACGGTTTGTTTTCTGAAAACAATTGATGTAGTACATTTTGACCCTTACCAGATAGAGATTTGTTCTAATTCTTTTAAAACTTGACATTTCCTGAAAAAGTCACACTTTGTATATTTTTCACAAAAACTGAAATAGGTGTTAATATCTCCAAATACTTCCTAACAGTTTTTTTTCTTTAAGACACAGCCAATTTAATCTAAAACTTGTAAAGAGCTTAGAACACATGGGTTCTACACCAGCCCCTTCCCAGAGACAGCCAGCGACAGTTTGCTACCTCCCTGGCACTCGCTCACCGTGTGACCTCAGATAAGCTGCCTCAGCATCCTCCTCTATCACCAGGGAATCAATTCTCCCCCCACAAGACTGTTTCCAGGATCAAGTGAGATGCATGTGTTCTATGAACTATCAAGTACTACACTCATTTATTTATATCTATTCTTGTTAAAAAAAAAAGGGGGGGGATTTGAGGCGACTCATAAAAATATGATACAAAAGATAAAAATCAGTGAGTTTATCAGGGCAAGAAGTGAGTCTACAAATATAATAAACCAACATAATTATAAGCAATAGCAAGAGAATATCAGACTTAGCCAGCAGGGCTCAGTCACTAAGCTGAGCCCGGGCATTAAGTATGTATTGCCCTCTACTGAGGCTCTGCAAAGAAGTATAAAAGGGAACTGCAATAATGCTCTTTGCTTCTGGAAAGATTTAAAAAGTCTAAACAGTAGTGAAATGGAGCCTGCAGGATGCCCGGCTTCTGGGCCAGGGAAGTATGCATGGCTGTATGAAGGAGGCAATTTGGGGTCCATTCAATTTAAAAATCTATCGTTTGCACGTCTCCATTGCTGAAAAAACAATAAAATAACTGTTAGAAGCAGCAGCAGCTTCTTCATTCAAGTTTTACATAACGATGAGGAAACAAATTAACAAAAGGCATGGCATTCTACTCCATACCAGGTTACTTCAAGAGCTGTCCCTCACCTGGAGGATTTCTGTGGCCAGGCTCTGTGTTCTGAGGTCCTGCTCTGAAGGGCAGGGAATGAATCAGAGTATAGGCTAAGTAGTCATATAGAGACACTCCCACCCACTTCACAAACAGCTTTAAAAAGGTAGAAGTGAATTTCTCTCCCAATTTACAGTCCAGAGGTTAGGTAATTCTCAACTGGAAGGACTGGTCTGCCATCCTCAACAAGGGGGTTCCACTTGCCTCCAGGGCTGATGTTTCTGTTCTCTCTCAGTTGGTGGGAAGAAGAAGGGACCAAGACGACAAGACCTGGAAGTTGGAAACAACACTTCCACTCATGTCCAGAACTTACACATGGCTGCAAGGGAGGCTGGGAAATGTTTTAAAACATGTAAAAATGTTTAACAAATCCATTACTATGAAGAAGGAGCATATGGTTCTGGGAGACAACTTCTTAATAGTTTTGAGAGGGGCCATATCAAAAGAATCATCTTCTAGAAGTATTCAATGCTCATGTATGAGTTACAGCTGGCTGCCTGGGGCTCTATTCTTAGTTTCTGACTAAGGACATGCAGAACGATGCCTCCATAGCCCAAAGGGCAGGGCTAACGTAGTGCTCAGAGTCTCTCTAGCTCAGCGGTTCTCAACCTGTGGGTCGCGACCCCTTTGGCGGTTGAACGAACCTTTCACAGGGGTCGCCTAAGACCATCCTGCATATCAGATATTTACATTACGATTCATAACAGTAGCAACATTACAGTTATGAAGTAGCAACGAAAATAATTTTATGGTTGGGGGTCACCACAACATGAGGAACTGTATTTAAAGGGCCAGAAGGTTGAGAACCACTGCTCTAGCTCTTTACATAAAAAGAAAGGTTTCCCTTTCCTTTGTGGAGAGACTGATTTCCTTCCAGTGGCACTGAGGGAGGAGGATAGGGGGAGAAGACATATAAAACAGACTTGCTATATTCATCATCACCATCACAGTATTGTTGTTATTTCTTCACAAGATTTTAGAGCGTTGTTTCGATTTATATAAAAAAGCAATGTTATGTGCTATTATGTAATTATTATATTTTACATGATTAAATTTCTATTATTCCATAATCACTACCTTATTACAATGTAATATTAGGTTGCAATTATTCTACATCGGGTTAACATTATGCAGTGTGGAAGATGCATCTGCCTACTTTGGGTGAATTTTGCGTTACTCTGCTGTAAGAATAGGCCGGGGGAAACCATGCCAGAGCGGTTCTTGCTCTTTTTGGTTTGGTGGGTGTACATTTTTAGTGGCCGAAGATTTCTGGAAAAAATTCTGCCAGACATGGTCAGGTTTTAGGTTTTAGTTTTTGTTTAAGATCCAATTCATTCGCAGGGTTCAAGATTAAAATTGTTTTTACCGAATGTCATAATCAGGCTATATCCTTTGATGTGAGAAAAAATCATTTGGGTCTTTCTGGTTGATCTGAAAATTAGACAAAATTTCAGCGCTGGAACACTACATGTTGGCTGCCCGTGTTAAAATGCTCAGGTGTGCAATTATTTTGACCGTCAATTATAACTGACAGCATTGTCTTGTCTCCAAACTCACCTCTGAAAGCAGACTGTGAGGAACTCGCTTGTCTAAACAAAAGTGTGATTTGTGAAAAGGCACATGTCTGTGGCAGAGATTGCTAGCGTACTCCCAATGTCTATTCTCTTCTTTTGCACTGAGTAAAAAATCTGCATACGTCTGGGGCACATGGCCTCCCAAAATAGAGGCCACACTTCCCAGTTTCCCTTGCCAATAGGTGAGGCTGAGTGACTAAGCTCTGGTCACTTCACCTTGAGCACAAGGGCTATGGTTAAGTTTAGGGTCAGATCCTTAAAGAGGGGGAGGTGCCATTTAATTCTCCTTTCCCTTAGTATCGCTATTCAACCTTGGCAAGAAGGCCCCTGCCCTGGGCCCTGATCCACCCCTCTTCATGGGGTGAGGAATTACAGGCAAAGGGGTCGTGCCCATCTAGAGCCTGAACCCTTCTTTACAGGACATGCTCTGGGTGGTCAAACCTCAGAAATCCCTGTCCAAATGGCCACAAAGCCTGCACAGGTCTCTTCCCCAGGTTCGGCCTGCAAGGGTGGGCTGTGTTGTCTGTGTGCACATCACGGGCCCCAGGAGTAGCCGGGACTGCTGATGTGGGTGTGTGGACGGGATTTGGACGTGCAGGCTGGCGTGGGAAGTATGTGCGCTGCCGGCTCTGGGAAGGAGGCAGGGGTGGGAAGAGGAAGGAGGTGGGCTGCAGGCCAATTCTCCCCACATCTCCATGTTCTGGAGTGGAACCCTGAACCTACATTTAAACTTAGCTTTCTAGGAAGGTAGATTTGTGAAGGAAGGAAGATAAAGCATATGTATGGCTTGTTGGCTTGATGACTTCAAAATATGCAGGCATATAAAAACTAAGATCCTCACTTGCTGAAACATGGACTGGAGGGCAGGTGTTGAAACAGCCATCCTGGACCATCCGATGGAAGCTACAGGCTGAGGAGGACACAGCACAGTGACAAAGGTGGTCTAGGGTCCCTGACACTCTCTGGCCACCAAAAGAGCCTGGGGTCACTGACCTGGGTTATTATGTGAGAGATGCATGAACTATGTTTTTTAAACTTTGTAATAGAAATCCTGGCCTCTATCCTGTTTACACAGAACTTGTACCTGGAGAATGGAGCGCTTGAGTTCTGTGATCTAAAGATGTGCTGGCTTAGCGTTGGAAGGTGGGCTCTGAGGTCAGATACTGTGGCCCTTGTTATTTATGCCTATGAGAACCTGGAAGGCAAACCTTACCTCCTAATCAGTGGCTCTAGGCAAAATGTCGGAGAAATTCAGAATATCAGTGTGTTAGCTCCCTCTTGCCACCTTTGGCAAAGTTATTTATAGAAGAAAAATAAGTTAGGTTAGAGCTATAGAAATGGGAAGAAGAGACAGAAGAGTCGGCGGCCCTAAAGGGAGTACTCTGCCTGCAGCCCGCCATCTACATTGACAACAGGCTCGGCAATTGGGGGCTCAGACGGTGGGAAACCCAACTGCTTCTGCATCTGCACTCGGAGGCAGACAACTTTCCCAGGAGACGGCGGTGCCCCTCAGCCCTGGTGAATTCCCTGCAGAGAGGCTGGCCAGGAAATGGGAGCCAGGGCTGAGACAAAGGTCAGATTAAGGGTGTTGCCTTTCCTTTCAGGTTGATTATTGACGGCTTCAGCTAGTTACTAATACTATGAAAGAGAGGACTATGGGTAGAACAGACGGGCCAGAAAATACGACTAAAGTCTTACAACGTAATAAATAAATATATAAAAAAGCAAAAAAAAAAAAATTAAGTCTTACAACGTAACAGTTGTGGTGGACAAGTGTCCTTTCCAACCTCCATGTGGTGTGCCTGCTGCAGGTCAGAGGCTAGCAGGGTGTGAACTAGGCTTATCTAATTAGATGCATCTGGTCTAGGTTTACAAGGTGGAACAGAAAAGCAGGAGTTGCCTTCCTGCTGCTTTCATGGCTGCAATTGGCTATCTCTATTTCTATCTCTCTCTATCTCTATATTTATCTGAAGATATATAAAGATATGTATATAAATATATCCCTGGAAGTGGAGGGGAGACCAGTTTCAGTATCCAGTTACTTGCTTCATGGGGGTTAAGCAGCATTGCAGCGTCAGTAGCAGGAACTTAGGAACCCCAAGTTGGTGGCGGTATCCTCCAGCCCTTTCAATTTTCCGGTATAAACTTTCCTTTTGCACAAAATAATTCGATGGGATCTGTTTCCTGCAGCTGAATCCTGGAATTATGTCTAGACAACTCCTGGGCGGTGATTACCTGCATTTGGAACTGAAGGGAAGCAAAGAGATGAGGAACCTCATCAAGTCCTGAGGGAATTGTATTGCCAAAGAAACCACACACCTGGTCAAAAGTCTATGATTATTCAATCCCTAACATAATCTTAGGTCCCAAACCTGATCTATTGATAAGCGGGCTGTGAAAACTGCACAGCCCCAAGGCCAACTCTCCAGTGGCGACTCCATGTAGCCATGAATGATACTGGACAAGGAATAAGTTCCTAAAGGGACACAGAGGGCCCCAGACAAGAGGGATCCTTCCAGAGAGCAGAACTGGGGCTACAAACAGGACCAAGTCCTGTACTATGGGGCAGAGAATTTTTGCCATTTCTAGACAGTAGGATTCCCATTCACCCCTGAAGAGGCAGTAAGTGTGTGGGAAGAAGGCTGAGTATTTTTGGGTCCCAAAGGGTTGTGGACTATGACAGAGACATAATTATCCTTGAATATGTACTTTTCCTTTTCCCTTTAGTAGAAGGACCCCTGAATACATGGCCATCCTGAATAGAGACTTCACTTCTACACTTCCGTTTCTGCTAGTTGGAGACCATGGACCAAGTCTGCAAGGAGCAGAAGTGAGGTTGCAACTCACGGACATTTGAATGAAATTTGAACTCAGGCAGCCTGGCTTCAAAGGACACATTCCTATTCATCACTCTACATGCCAGAACTTTTCTAAGCATTGGGAATAAAATACTGAATAAGACAGGCCAGATCTCTGCTTTCAAAGAACTGAAAACTTCAGAAAGGGATAATACATACTAGACATTTACATAAGTTAAGGAGAGGCAGCTAACATATAGGAAAGCAGACAAATGAAGAAGATAATTCAGATGGTGAGAGGTGCCCTTAAGGAAATCAAACATGGCGATATATTGGCTGGGGCACCACTTTAACTGGTGAAGACCTTTCTGAAGGGTACATCTGAGCTAAGGACTAAATTTGTGAAGGGACTTATAAACACCTGGAAAAAGAAGTTTCCAGGCAAAGGTAACAAATGCAAACGCCTTAAGGCAGAAATAAGCTTGGCATGTTTTAAGGATAGAAAAAAAGTCAGTTTTTCTGAAGCAGTCAACAAACAGGGGAGTGGCTATAAGAAGCTTGGCTTGGCAGGTAGGCACCAGATGGTGTAGGGTTCATAAGCTGTGGTGAGTGAGCAAAGGGCAGGGAGGGAGTGATGTAAACTTATTTCTATGAATACAGGGCTATCTCATCCATAGCCTTACAAAACCATGCATGGACATTTTCAATAACAGAAAACAACAACTGTTGCAAACATATATATTCTTTAAGGACAGAGTTTCCCAAAAGGTGGTGTACCCTGGCTGTTCTAGATCCTTCCTTCTGATTGAGAAGGAACATTCTATCTACTGAGTGACCTACATCTCCCCTCCCCCTCCTGTGGGGAGCGGTGGTTCTCTGTGTCATGCCTGCCCAACACGAAGGTTCCCGTTGGAGGGGTTGGGCTCTGTGTGAAATGCTCAGTGAGGAGAGACTTTGGCAGCACTGTTTTGTGAGAACGGCTTGCTGAGCTTAATCCTCTTAAAACGTGAGTCAGAATCTTTTGGACTACACAGTATTAAGAATACCACCATGTTTTGGTCCCAGTGTTCCTCAATTTTTAGACATTTAAGATGTGGGAGAGTCATGTTATTTTTTCTTCCTTACTTCAGATACAGACAGAGAACAAACTAGATTACGCCTGGAGAACTTCACTTAAAATGGTTATACTGTCTATACAAACTAAAGGCAGAGTCTTTTTCTTTTTTCTTTTGCATGTATTATTCTCGCTAAAGTTCCAACATGAGCAGGACTGAAAAAAGTCACAATAACAGTTGGAATAAGGTGATTCAAATTGTCATGGAAACTTGGACAGTGGAGACACTGCGAAAGATCTTTCCCCAACCCTGGTGAGCTCCTTCTCTGGGACAAAGGAATGGGGTGGGTAAGTCACACATGGCCATGACCATCCAGCCCTGTGGTCCCCTGAGTGCGCACCATCATCTAAATTAGTCTCCTCATATCTCCCCAACTGACTTCCTTCTATTCCTCTTTCCTTAATGGTGTAGCAGGGCTTCCCACCCTGGTAACCTTTTCACTGGCCTGCAACTGCTGCTCACCCCAGGCTTTCTGTTGTGGACTACACAAGGCAGGCAGGAGCATATACACTCCAGAGCGTGTAGAGTTTGAAAGAAGTTGCAGCAGGCCAGGCTGAGCGGTGCCTGAGACCCAGGGCCTACTGCTGGATGGCGGGCAATGGGAGGAGACGGGCTCTTTCTGTGGACAGGCTGTCATTCTGATAGGCTTGTCCAGCCTGCTTTGTCCAGGAAGCCCCTTTTCTACCCAAGACCAGGGAGGAAACCTTGTAGGAGCAATATTTTGGGCACTACCTCTCAGGTGGCTTATGAATAACAAGATATTTTAGGAACACTGTGTTTTTAGATCTGCATGTTGAGCTTGAAAAACACACATCCTTTTTTAGAAATAAATTCAAACTACTAACTACATGAGAATGTCTTTTTATCCCCTTTGGCTTTTAAAGCATAGGAAACTACTCTGGAGCTGACAAAAGGTAACGTCCTCCTTGTTTTTGTCTACTCGAATTCAAACTAATGTTTTCTCTTCACTATAATCTGAAGCCTTCTACTCAGGAAGCCAACTATTAGCAGACAGATGAATGTGTAAACTCTATGTCGATCCCTAAATCCTAGAGAACTGTAGAACTACAGCAGATTCACTATTCATCGTAGGCACTGGCAAAGGCCTGACTGATACATAGCTGATGGAATATATGAATTCTTAGATGTAAAGAAGCAGAAATCAGGGGATTCTGAATCAGATAATCCCTTAAGTTACCATATTAACAGCACTCCACTAAAGTTTCAAAATTGGTAGCTTTTGATGAACATTCCTCTTAGAAATGTGGCAATCACATATTTTTGTATGTAAGCATAGTATAATACATATACATATATTTCCTTTAGGCTGGCCATGAATGAGTCCCAAAAGCAAAATGGCCAATGTGTTTGCTTGCATAATGCCCTACAGTGTATGCAGAATGTCACTGGAAATGGCAATGTAAACCATTCTGACAGCATTCAATCTCCCAGCTCCTCTTTAGTTACTTTGAGACTCCTCCACCCCCATTGAAGGGTCTGCTAGTTCCTGGGTATGAAGAAAGAATTTTTAATGGGGCCAAGTGTAGGTGTTTACAAGGGGGAATTGTTGTTTTTTCTTAGGAGCTGCCTTATGTTCAATAGTTGTATTTACTTTGTCAAGCTAGCCAGAATTAGAGATCCCCATTGCTAGGCAGCCTAGAGCGGCTGCGAAGTATTTCTGGGCATTCAGAACTGAAGCATGTGCTGCCCAAAGGCAGGTTTCATTACAGTGTGTTATTTAGTCCTTCGTCGCTCCCTCCCCCTACACCCCTGGAGAGCAGTGCATCTATAGCAGGAAATCTTGGTTACTCTATGCTGAGACATATTTACATGACTGAAACATGACAATTAGCACATTTGTAAAGCTTGAGGGAGAGGTACCACTCTAATGGTTTTTTGAAGCGGGCTGATTTCCTGGGGCTTTTAATCTTATTTTATTTTGTTCTACATGCATGAACAAGTCCTTCTTTACTATAGGTATTTGACAAAGTCTACCTGATATGAATGTGAATGAAAAGAAAATTGTACAAAAATTAACTTTATATTTCATGTTTGCCAAACTGTTCATTTCTTTCACCAGTTCCATGTGTGCTGAGGGCTCTGCTGTCATTTTTGACATGTTGTGTTAGTTTTTATATAAAGGGGAGTAGGTAGTATGTTTTTGGTTTGACAAAATAAAACGTGGCTTTCTCTATACTGATTGTATAAAAACTTTCCATAATGAACAAAAAGTATCGATTAGGGCAGTGATTTTCTTCACTCTTCATGGTCAGATAAAGGTACACTCTTCTAGGCGGTGTATATTTCACTTGCTCAAAACTTAAATTAATACCCAGGTGGTATTAAGTAGCATTATTTCAAAAGTTCGAGTGTACGTGTGTATATGTGCATATGTGTTTATGCCTGTTTATACATATAAATATATAATATGGCAATGCTGTCATGAACATTTAATATCTTTTAAGTCTATAGATTAATTTCTGAAATCTTGGCAAAATTTAGAAAAACAAAACAAAACAAAATAATCTTTCATATCAGAGCCCTCTGAAATGGGAAGAAAACTTCCATTTTCCTCTGGATTCCTGAAAGCATGCTAACCCTGAAATCCCCCAGCGCAATTCTCACTTAAAAGTTATGGCAAACTTACAAATTACCCTGGTTTCAAATAGTAACCCGGGACATCTATCTCCCCCCTCCACAGACCTCCCTCCTCACCAGTCTCAAAAGGGAGCTTGTGAACAGACTGGGCAAAGCCAGAGCCCTCGCTCCGCATGCCTTAGGGCAGGGATGGGGCAGCACCAGACCAGCGCTCAAGCTGAGGGCTACAGATTAGAGATGAGGACATAGCTCCAAAGAGCTGCTATGCTGGAGTGACTTCACAGATAAGAAGTAAGCAGAGAATCAATTTAGTCTGAGAAAACCTCTCCATGAATAATGGGAAATAAAGGCAACGAAGCTAATAAAGCAAGAAAAAAAATACTGATGATCAGAAAAGAGGAAACTGTTTGTGAGTATATAGAGATATGACTATGCCTATGTTTAGGGATTTTTGTTTGTTTATTTGGCGTAATCAAAATGCATGTTTCTACGACAGAAATGTTAACAAGAGCTAAGTTTAATTTCCACATAGATAATTTAGAAGTAATTTCTCATAGAGATTATTTTCTATTCTTTAAAAACTCATTTGCTTTTACATGTGGAGAATTTTCCCCCTGACCACTTCACTTTATCATTGAGCGAAATCTTTTTACAAGGAGGTCTAAAGAGCCTTCAAAATGCAGAAGAGCCAACAACCTGAGAGACCAAGTTGGATAAATCCTGTGTCAGGTTTTCATTGTAGCAGTGAGTTACTCTGGTTCAAGTAGAAACGCTGAGGCGTGTGGTTATCTCAGCCAGGTCTACAGGTATGCTCTGGGGATGTTTCTTGTGGGATTTGTGAAATTACGTTCCAAAATGAAATAATGAAGGGAAGTGACTTATGTAAATGTTACGTAGGGTTAATTCTCTAAGCTTTAAAGATCTAAGTCAAATAAAATACACATACTATTACATTTCTAGTCAATTCCCTTAATATTATAAATACATAAAAATTTCTTGAGGCATGGTAAGCCAAGGAAAGCATGATTTGTGGAAAAAGACATCAAATGGTTTATAAAGTTCCATATTGACAAGTTTCATAATTTAACAAATGATAATGAAAAAAATGGAACTTTTCCTTTAAAACGATATCAATTAGTAGCATTTTTTTCTTCTGTCTTTTATTCTACCTTATGTCCTAAAAGGATATCAGTTGCTATAAAATCAGTTTAAGCAAATTCATCATATAATTACCCAATTAAATATTTGTAAATTTCAGAATATATTACAAGCACATAACAGTTTTGTTTCTAAGTGAAAAATTGCAATGAGCATCTTCAAGTTATCACTATATATTTATTTTTAGGTAACACTATTATTTCTAAGTGTTTACATCCTAAACCTATTAACTGGATTGCATATTTTAACAGTCTACCTTAAATATCTTACAATTGATTTATTTGAACATAAAGTAGAATTTGTAACTAAGCATTAATATTTAGTTACACTGAAAGAATCAATGATATTTTAAAATGAGTCAAAGACTATGTGAAAAGCTATGAAAAAAAAGGGGGGAACATATTACTTACTTCTAAACTACTCAAAAGATTGTCCCAACTTATGTCAATGAAAGGCATTCAGTAACACTCTATTCCAAAACCCTGAAACAGTATGTATCTATCTTACACTAATGAAGGCAGGAAAAACAAGGTCACAGGAAGATATACTACTAGAATGGCAATAAAGACCAGTTTTAGTAATCACTAATAATACTAGAAAAGTATATTTATTCTTATCATATTTTTTCTGCCATGTTTCCCCCCCCTTTTTTTACTCAGTTAAGTATTAAATATCTATCTAGGTTAATTTATTACACAAGTTACAATGCAATTTTAGCAAAATTATTCACATGTATAAGAACTGGGTTAAATTTGTACTTTAAGTCTACTATTTAATGTACACATTTTTGTTTCTCTAACAATTTATTTTTCTAAATTAAGAACTTTTACAAATAGATGAAGTACCACATAGGGGATGAAAAATCAGTTTATAAAATTATACTATATGTGCTTTTCATATTTATTCCTAATGCTTTGATGGGAACAGGGAATATAACCTAGTTTTTCTTAAAAAAACAAAACAGAA
>NW_005365325.1:438142-443999 GCF_000412655.1 Myotis brandtii
CTTATATGTAAATAGATTCTATTATAAATCTTTTACAAATATTTAAAAATATCTAGCATACTTAAACTGATGTATTCCTGTACTTAAAGAAAAGGACTTGCCAAAGCAAGAAAGAAAAAATGAGAGTGGCAAGACACAATCCAATCTATTAAGCCGGAGCTTCCAATAATTTCCTTTCCAGGAACAGAGGCAACCTGGAAAGATCATGAAACTCACAGGGAAAAAAGCAAGAGGTCCTTTTGGGTCTAGAATATCAATATCATTTAATGTGGCGACATGTGCGTTTTCAAAGTTGTGCCATTTGGAAAAAGAAGGTTAAAACTTCAGTTTTTCCAGTGTCCCTGTAGGCAGGGCAGATATCTCCCCCACTGCCCCAGCACTGGAGAAGCTAGTGTGCAATTTGCTGGGAGTTTAGGTGAGAAATAGGATAAATAGTTCATCCCAAGACAGGTGGAAATATGGACATATATCATTTCATTATGGCAATCAGGCTCATCAATATTTCTGATGACAATACAATCACTGAAGTTGATGAATACAAACTACTCAAGTTGCTAATTAGCAAACACTTAAAAACGTATGACACTATAGGAGAAACAATGTGACTGATGCATAAAAATGAGCATTAATAAAAACAAAGCAATCGCCTGTTTTGTACTTAGCAGAGGTTTATAAGAAGACATGGTTTACAGAATAGTAGAATCATACACTTTTGGTAGCTTTGGAGGAGGAAAGCGAATTCTTATTTCAGATATCTTTTATGATAAAACCTTTTGAAAATGAAAGGATAGTTTGAATATCCATAAGCAATACATTTTTCTTACCCCCTATATGGAAATTCTAATGTTATTATAACTGCTCCAGCCAGTCATTCAGGATAGGATCAATCCTCTTTAAGCAGAGTATTCTTGTAGAATTACACATTAAACATTCATAGCACCTTAAAGCAAAGGAAAGACTAAACACTAAAATTCTCTAATTTTCCTTTCTACCACAGGAAAATGTGAATGGGGAAGAATTTCTTTTTTTCTTTTTTTTTTTACAGAGAGGAAGGGACAGGGAGAGAGAGAGAAACATCAATGATGAGAGTCATTGATTAGCTGCCTCTTACACACCCCACACTGGGGATCGAGCCTACAACCCGGGCATATGTCTCTACAGGGAATCAAACCGTGACTCCTGGTTCATAGGTCAACGCTCAACCACTGAGCAACACCGGCCATGCAAATTTCCTGATTTGTAAATTAATTACTTGGGAGAAGGATTAATTATGTGGGCTCTCTAGGTACAACTTCTTTTTGCTATTTGTATATAGTCCCAGAATATAACATTAGTTTTTCAACAAGTATAGTCATTTAAATAAAATAAAATCCTGTTAACCAATTTTATTAATTTTCACTGAACAGACTGATGGGTGAGAATAAGTCATAAGCTGATATCGAGCAATGAGAAGACAAAATAGGTTGTATAATATGACATGGGCTCCTTATTTAAGATTTTTAAATGCTATTTTTTAATTAAAAGTTCTACCTTCCTTGTTAACAAATTAACAACAGAATGAAAATAAAAGCTTAATCATTTCATCTAAAGTGTTTTAGTATGAGGTGAGGTGTTGTACAATATCTTGTGACACATGCTGCCTGATAAAACTTGTGCTGGGTAAAAAAAAAAAAAAGCAAAAGCAGACAACTTTCTAGTCTGACAACTTCTGTGGTCAAAACAGTCTAGTCTAGTTGAAACACAGTGAGTGCAATCACCATCCACAAAACCTCAGATTTACAATATTAAGTCCCTACAAGTCTATCTATTTGATGTCAACAACCATTAACCTCTTAGGTATGTTACTGCACACCTCAAACAAACCCTCCTGCTGGAATGATAAAGAATGAACATGAATGAAATTCACAAACTGTATTAGTGACTCTGGGATGCTACGATAACTCCTTGAGGAATTTACCTAGGGGCAGACTCAATCATAGGATGGAGTTGTGAATACTCTCTGAGATGAGAAGGTGAAAACTGAGTTAGAGAAGCTGTATTTAAGCTGTATTCCCAATGATGTCAAACATAAAATTGTTTAAAGTAGCCTGAACTTTTGTGGGAAATCAGAATGACTAGGAAGGGAAAACAAGATAACTTGACTAGAAACTAGGAGCAATAATAAGTCAAATGGACTTTGATTTATTATCTGAAGTCAAAGAAATGGCAGACGCTTTTCCAACTATATTATGTAATAACAAATTTTAACCCTGGCCAGTGTGGCTCAGTTGGTTGGAGCGTCATCTTGTGCACCTGAAGGTTGTGAGTTCAATTCCCTGTCTGGGTGCATGCAGGAGGCAACCCGATGGGTATTTCTCTCTCTCCCTCCCCCTCTCTCCCCCCCCTCTGTAAAATCAATAAGAATGTCCTTGGGTGAGGATTAAAAAAAAGAAATACTTTTTCTGTTTTAAAATGATATATCCAGCATACATTTTTATAGAAATACAAAAACCTGTTAAATGGTTAACCTCCACTTCTATGAGCCTTTTTTTTTTTTAAAGACATTTCCTTTTCTTAGACCCAAGTTTGAGCAAACAGTTAGGCCTGGCATCTTGTGTAATTGTAATGAGTCCCATCAAGCCCAGATTCTTTTAATCACACTCAAGTGGCATTTGGAAGCACTTCACCTCTGACAACGTTTAGTGTGCATGTGTGCACACGCACGAGTGTTTTCAGCTTCAGAAAATGAGCACTGAAGAGGGATACTGAATAACCCCAAGAGCTTATTAACCAGTACTCCTTGTCACCTCCTTAAAGAAACATGGGAAGCTAAAGCGCTTCTGTGAGGATGAGAGGAAATAAAGATGTATAGCATATTGTGTGTAAGAGGAACAGTATGCTTATTTGTAAGCTTCCAAATGGCAGGCTGCTGCTCTGTATTACTGTTAGTAAAAATACTGCATGTGGCATGAAAAAATTCTGCAGTCTGATTTGGAAAGAATTCATTGAGGTAAAAAATGTAACCAGGGCCTCTTCCCTCTTTCACTATCACTAGCCTTGGGCTTCCTCTATTTTCTCTTAGAAATTTATTTTTACTGCATCCTACATAGACTCCAAACTCAGGGGTTACTTTATTTTGGCCCCTTCAAGGCTTACCACACTCTGGGGATAGCAAACAAATATCAATTAAACTTCTCAGTACATTATAAAGAGGAAACGTATCAGTAAATGGAAGGTACATTTTGATGTCTTTGTTTAAGATGGCATACATTTTAAAGGCATACTTTTTGGTGCTACTTTTAGATTTCACTAGATTAGCAGATTTGGTGGAAGTTAAAATGAGAGCATTCCACAGTCTCAACCTGGCTCAACAGCATGTTTACCAGAATGGCTTATGTCAAAGTAGACAGCTTTTTAATATTCCTCAGTTAATTGATGTAAATGTTTCCTCTATGTCAAAGGACAAGCAGAGAACCTGGTAAATTCAATCAATTACACACATATGCAAAGGCTTAAAGTCAGAGAAATACAGGAGAAAAGTTAGGGAAGAGTTTATTTGCTTAATATTTAACTTAAAATCTTCCCTTTCTGCTTTCCTTTTTTCTTTTTCTCCCTTCCTTTCTCAATAAACATTTACAGAGCACCTACTAGGTACTGGGCAACTAGCTGGAGATACAAGGAGTCCTTGTCTGCGAAGGAGTTAGATACAAGGTGTGAAGTCACTGTGTGAATCAGCAGACAAGAAAAAGCTGTGAAGAATAGGTACTGCTCGGGTTGAATTTACAGGGCAAGTTAGAGTTAGGCAGTCAGATGCCTAAGAGAAGAAAACAAAACAGCAAATGCAAAGTCAAAGAGAGGTGCGACAAGCCATCTGGGTTGTTTGGTATGACTGGAGTTCATGGTCTGTGCAAAGAAACTGTGACAGATAAAGCTGAGAATTAGGCAGGGGCCAGCACATGTATGGCTTTCATTCTGAAGGCAATGGTGAGTCACTGAATGTTTTTAATCATAAGAAGTGACAAAATCAGATTTGTCTGCTGATATTATTACCCAGGTAACATTGGTTTACATTATGTACGTTTCAGGTGTATAACAGTATAATGTGACATCTGTCTATACTACACTGTGCTCACCCCCAAAAGTCTAGTTTCTATCTGTCACCATACAGTTTTACCCCCTTTAGCCATGTCATCCTCCCTCCACTCACCTTGTCCTCTGGTAACCACCCATCTGTGGTCTTCCTCTATGAGTATGCAACATTTATTATTGTGATGTTCGCCTAATGGTGATATTCTATTTTCCTTCTGCATTTATTAACTTATTAGATTATTTTATCCTATGGGTTAAAAAATCAATACTATCATTATTTATTTTGTGGCTCAAATTGTTTCAACTTTGGTCATTAGGAGCTCCTTCACGTTGGAACATGTGTTCCTTCAATTTTTTTTCAATAAAGCATTTCCTAACTTCTTGAACCAAGACATTCAGCCTCATCTTATATTTTTCCTCCCTTGCCCTTAATCAAACACTTCTAGGAGCCCAGGTTTCCTTCTTTCCTTTTTAAATATATATTTTTTATTGACTTTAGAGAGAGAGAAAGGGAGAGTGAGAGAGAAACACATCGATGTGAGAGGAAAACATTGATTGTTGCCTCCTGTATGCACCTGGACCAGGGATTGAGCCTGCAATCTGGGTATGTGCCCTGACTGGAAATCAGCGAACCTTTTGGTGCACGGGATGACGCTCAACCAACTGAGGCACACTGGCTGGAGCAGCCCTGGTTTCTTTGATTGGAAAATAGTGTTTACAGACCATAATCTGGTGCTAGGTATGCCACTGTCTTTATCATTGCTTTAGACCCAGGAAAGGGCACGCCCAGGATGGGTTGGTTTGGGAAAGTCTCTCTGAGGAGGCCATTCCAGTAGAGGCTTGAATGAGGTGAAGGAGAGAGCAATGCAGACCTGGGGGAGCTTTCCAGGCTGAGTGTCCAGTGATTGTGAGTCACAGAGGGAAGAACATGCTCAGCAAGGAACAGCAGGGTGAGTGTAGTTGCAGCTTGGAGGGCAAGGTAAAATGGGGTCAGGGTCAGGACTGCAGCTGCCGAGGTGGTAAGAAGTGGCTAGATGGGGTTGCATGTGTATATTTATAGGGACATATTTCCAGCATACAGAAGACTCAGAATATAACATTAAGTGAAAAACCCACATGTTCATCACTAAACCTTCATCACATTCTAACATTTGGCCACATTTGCTTTAGAATAAAAGCATAGTGAAGATCCTTGTATCCCTTACCAGTCCAAACCTCTCCAGAGGTAAACACTAAATAGATTTGACATTTACTTTTCTCCTGGACAGTTTTAACGACCTCTAAATATATATACAGGATGGATGGGGCAAAAATAGGTTTAAAGTTGTTGAGTATGTGAAACAATTTATTCTTGAATTATTTTCTACACAAACAACTGTAAACCTACTTCTGCCCAATCCTGTATATATCTACACTAATAAAAGACAAACATGCAAATTGACTGTAGCTTCGCTATGCCTTATGCCACACCCACCAGCCAATCAGAGCGACTATATGCAAATTAACCCAACCAAGATGGCGGCCGGCAGCCATGGAGCTGGAGCAAGCAGGAGGCTTGGTTGCCCCAATGATGGAGGAAGCCAAGCTTCCCGCTTGCCGCGGCCTGGCTCTGAGCTCCACTCAAAGCAACAAAGTTTCAATTATAGAAGGTAAATAAACCCCAGATACCTGCTTTCAGCTGGCCGTGGCCACAGAGCTGGAGCGAGCAGGAGGTTTCCCTCCCGCCCGCCCTGGCCAGCTCTGAGCTCCTCTTAAGGCTACAAAGTTTCAATTATAGAAGGTAAATAAA
>NW_005365325.1:444664-466738 GCF_000412655.1 Myotis brandtii
GGGCTGCCAGAGGGATGTCTGACTGCCAGCTTGGGCCTGATCCCCCAGGGAGCGGGCCTAAGCCAGCAGGTGGACATCCTCCGAGGGTTCCCAGACTGCAAGAGGGCATAGGCCGGGCTGAGGGACCCCCCCGAGTGCACAAATTTTTGTGCACTGGACCTCTAGTGTATGTATATATACACACATAAGTAATATATATATGTTTAAATTTCTATATAAATTGATCTATGATACATGTAGTTTTAGCTCAATTATGTTAAGCTGGTCTATAGTAGTATTCCATTGTGTGAACGTATAAAATTATTCATCTTCCTGTTAATAGACATTTATACTGTTTTCAATCTTTCTGTCCTATAAGAAATGCTACTACATTCATCATTTTTAAATTCTTCTTTTTGGTGCATATGCTGAAGTTTTTCTAAAGTGCATATCCAGAAGTGGAATTTCTGGGTCAAAAGCTACATACAGTTTCAATATAGAAGGCATTGCTAATTTGTTCTCAGAAGTTGTAACAACTTAAAAGCCCATCAGCACTGTCTGAAAGGTCTTGTTTCTCAAATTCTCACCAATTTACTTGACTGCCAGACTTTTTAAAATTTCCAATTTGATAGCAATGACTTGATAGCCATTATTTTAGTTTTAGCAAGTCTGATATCTTGTGTGGGGCAACATTTGTTGAATTCTCTAATAGTCTATGGATCCTCCTGGATATAAACAGTCACATTATCTGATAACAAGGACAGTTGGCCTTATTCTGGCCGATTCTAATCATACTTATTTCTTATCCATATTTTTTTTCGGGGGGGGGGATGTTATTCAAGTGGTTAGTATCTCTAGTGACAATGCTAGATAGACTAGTAGAGAGGGGATATTCTTACTCCTGACTTTAGTAAAAACATTTCTAAACTTTTACCACCAAAAAGAAAAAAGTTTCCTTTTTGTTCCTGATGGTCACCCATTATCAGGATAGGAACTCAAATTCTATGCTGTTTTGTAGAAAAAAAATATTAAAAAATTATCAAGAATGAGTGTTAAACTTTAGCAAGCACTTTCCTACATTGTGATGTTGAACCATTCCTGTTCTTATGATAGAAATCCTACTTAGTAATGGTGTGTGCTTGTGTGTATGAGAGAGAGAGAGAGAGAGAGAGAGAGAGAGAGAGAGAGAGAGAAATTCATGTCTGTCTGAAGTTACAGAAAGAAAAGGTGAATCATGAATACAGAGAATTTAACGTGGACATCGAACTGAACAATCAGGGAAGTCAAGAATAAAGACCAAAGCCTGGGTTTTCATCACAGAAGGCATTTAAATGAGTCCTTTTTAAGAAACATACTATGAGGGTGAGATTCTGACAGGAAGGAGAAATCAGAAAATATACATTTCTCACTTTTTAAGGACTTGGAGGTATTGGGTAGAAAGCAGAAGATGTAAAACACACACACACAAACACACACACACACACACACACACACACACACACAGGAACCCTCCCAAACCTTCAATACTACTTGGAAGAAAACCTCTATGGAAGTGAACTGAGCAATAGGACAAGGGCAACATGCCCCATCCATCTGGGTCAGGTTGTACCTCCAGGCAAGACAATCAAGAGCTCAAAAAACCAATGACTGTATCCCAGGAGCCTGAGGGAAAGGCCACTGTGGCAGGAAAGAAGGGATGCTGTGGAGTGAGAACGAGCTAACCATGCCCTACAAGAAAGCGGCTGCTTTACTGGAGGTGACAGTGCTTGGGCAAACCTTACAAAACCTTACGTTTCTCTGGAAAAGGCCTTACTGTAACCCTCGAGAGCCTCTGCTGTCCACACTGAGGCTGAGCTTCATCGCCAACCCGTTTCCCCTTCCTGGAAGTGCTGTGCCAGCAACACAGTTGGAAGGATATCTACCAACCAAACAATACCCTTCCAGGAAGTACTTCCGTCAATATCATTCAAGTTATAATGGCTCATGGAAGTTCACAGAAGGGAATAAAGCAGCTTAAGAGGCCCTGATGATCTAGTTACAGGAATTACTATGCAGTTCAATGTATGCACTGCATTTACTTTTTTTTTTACTATTTCTCCTTTCTTCTTCTCTGACCCACAATTCCTTTCCTCTTTTTACCTACACTTCACAGAGATCTAATTTAAATACATGTAAAAGCCTCTAAATTCTCATGATAGACTAAACATATAAATTAAATAAGGGATGTCTTAAAGATCACTTATTTGAATTAGAAATCAATGGTAGGGGAGGTAATTTGGAATAATAGTTATGTGAACATGTACAAAAAATTTAGGGCCAACTTGCTGGGGAAATATCTCTCAGAAAAGCCAACATGACTCTACAGGGCCAATGGAAGGGCCTTTACATGTCTCTTTCCTCCCTCATTTTACTATTGTTTTTGACACTTTCATAACTTCACATTTAAATTAACTGCATCCCTGCCTCTTTCCTCTGCCTCCACCAATACATCCTACATACTTCTACAATACCAACATTTATTAAATGTTGCTCTTAGCATATTGCCAAGAACCTATAATGGTTCTCCATATGCTCATGGTATTCAAGGTAATTCACAAATCATCCCCTCACAGTCATTTTCCCCAACACAAATTTCCTTCAGCCAGGCCAGTTTCTAGACTTTCCAAGTGTGCCATTGGCATTAAACCTCCTTGCACTTACTCATGCTTTTCTCTATCAGAAAGACCTTCCTCCTTCAACATTTCCCTAATGCTACCACATTTCAAGGTTTGGCTAAGTCCTATCACCATCCTTTTTCTAGACCTAACTGACTTTGCTGAGCTATAACCATAGACTACTCTGCATAATCTTACACTTCATTCTTTATGAATATTTCTTATCTACTACCTTTTCTGCCCTACTATATTGGTAAGTTCACTGAGTTTGCTGTGTGTGTGTGTGTGTGGGGGGGGGGGACACCTATAATATACATAGTTCAGTGTTCATTACAGTAAATGTCAGCCAGAAATCTATGCTATAAGACCTGGGTTAACTTTGCTGTGGAGGAATTTATTTAGATCAGAGGAAGAGATAATAATAATATTAACTACTACCTTGAGGGAACACAAGTAAGGAATCTGCTTATTGCAGAAAAAGAAAATATCTGGAGGATGTTCTAAAATTATCTTCAGCTGCTTATCTTTAAAAGAAATTATAATATACAGTTGTGAAATATTGTTTTGCATATTATAAGAAAAGCTCTTTCTTTGGACATAGTCCAAATACAACTTTAAGTAATAATTTTTATGCTTTAACTCACTTCGTCTTGTAGAGAAGTTGTTTGGCATTACATATAAAGAAGGCTTTCATGACGTGACACTAAGTTATCTCCCAACTTTATTTTCTGTTACCTGGCTCCTGGGTGGTTTGCAGAAATCATTAATTATTGTTAAGTAAGCAAACTTCTGCTGCTGTTCACTCTGGAGCACACTACAAAGGGCTGCCTATGAGAGAAGAAGCCACATTTACAGCATCTGTTCTTATGACTTTTCTTCTGGGGTTCATATTTAAAAGTACTGCTGCTTCTCTCTATCCATGGCGACTTACCACCAATGGCATGTCTCTCCACAATGGAGTCACATTACCTGCTCTCTTTAAAAAAATTTTCTTTTATTGATTTCAGAGAGGAGGGAGAGGGAGAGAGAGATAGAAACATCAATGATGAGAGAGAGTCATTGATTGACTGCCTCCTGCATGCCCCATTCTGGGGATCGAGCCTGCAACCTGGGCATGTGCCATTGACCAGGAATCGAACCATGACCTCCTGGTTCATAGGTCAATGCTCAACCACTGAGCCATGCCAGTGGGGCAACACAGTACCTTCTCAATGCATCTCAGCTTGGCTGTCTGGAGGATGACTGCCTATCTCTTTGGAGTGACCCCAGATTAACCAAAGTGAGTTTTATGTAGGTCATGAAATTAATATATTACGGTCATCTCAAATATATGCTGCATATGCTATAAAATCCCATCTAGTCCTTTCCCTTGACTTGGTGACAGAGAGAAAAGTACCCTTTCAATATAACTTCAGCCTCTTCCCTTCTACCTTTCCCTCTCCACACACTCTGGCTTGTATGCTTACTTCTATTCCTCTGCTTCCCTACCCTGGGGATCATTCTTAAAGTCTACTAACATGAGGTTCCCAGATCATAATTTCTAATACAGCCTCTACCACCACCCAAATTCTCTTACTCTCCTATGCCACACTGACTTATGGGTTTCATCTGCATTAACACACAAGCAGCGTCTGCTTTGTGGTCAAGTTAGTTCCTGTGCTCTCTCAGGGCATGGCATCCCCACTCAACTATAAGCTCTTTAAAGAAGATTATATCTTTCTATGTTTATCTTTCCAACACAGCATCCCACATATATACACATTTCACACACACACACACACACACACACACACACACACACACACACACTAAATATTGGTCCTGTTAATGAATAGCATACATACTTAAATGTCTGAAAATAAAAGAAAGTCTGTAATATGTTTCTCCAACTCACTTAAATATCTAAATTTATTTTAATAAAATAGGTTAAGAGGTTCACTATCTGCAGTCATCAACCTCAAGTTTATTTTCCTATCTCACATTTGTTGGCAGCCCAGAAGCTGAAGAGGCACTTTGAACTAAAGCAACAC
Organism: Myotis brandtii; assembly: GCF_000412655.1. NCBI lineage: Eukaryota > Metazoa > Chordata > Mammalia > Chiroptera > Vespertilionidae > Myotis > Myotis brandtii. Next base: position 449,328 of record NW_005365325.1, read on the forward strand.
TCTTATATTTTATTCAGCTCTAGTGACTAACATTTCAATGCTATCAGTATCTGCTTATGTGAAAGTCATGGACAACTTGCCTCGATTATTAAGGCACCATAAGGCATAATTGTATCTAAATGATTCAGGATGAAACACACACCAAACTGTTTTGCTGAAATCAACTTATGTAGTTGAACAGTTACTGTGTACTATTAGACAGTTGGCTCATTTCACATCTTTGGCATGTAAAAGCCAATTTGGGTTTAGACTTATGTTGTTAAAAATGATGCCAATGTGTACTTCTCACCTTCTTAAATATATCAAAATTCCTCAGGATGCCAAACAAAATCCATCCTCTGGGAGTGAAATGTGCCAACAGTTTAACGGCACATGGAAGCATTACTGAAAAAACTTGAGAGGAAGAAGAAACAGACCCTTTTCCCAACAACTGACTAAGGCCTCATAATTGAGAATAAATGATAGCTCTGGGAATTATCTGCTGAACTTTAGGCCTGAGAGCCAAATAAGATAATTCAGTACAAATTTTAGAATGATGTCTACATAATTCCTCCAACTCTATAGCCTCAGGGTATGAAACTGGCTTTTTAAAGCATCTCTTGGCAACTGTGCTTGCTGTTTTAAAGCTGGAGAGGAAAGCATGTTTAAGAGGTTAGAAAGAAAAATTTTCTTCTTTTTCAGAATTCAAGTGGTGGTGGAATACATAAAGAATTGATGACTCCATGAGTAAAAAAAAAAGTGTTATACATTCAAAATGAATGGAAATATGGATACCAATCATGCAGATAATGGGTTTGCTTTGCCCTGGTGAGTATGCTTGTTTGTACACAGAGAGGAGGAAGCTTGGCAAGGTATAAAAGTAATGTAAGATACTTTGATAAACATGTGGCATTTGAATATTATTATTTATTGGTATTTTCAAGTTGTTCTTTTTTGTTTTTTTGTTTTTTTAAATATGCTCTCTTTTTTTAAAAAAATATATTTTGTTGATTTTTTACAGAGAGGAAGGGAGAGGGATAGAGAGTTAGAAACATCAATGAGAAACATCGATCAGCTGCCTCCTGCACACCCCCCTCTGGGGATGTACCCGCAACCAAGGTACATGCCCTTGACTGGAATCAAACCTGGGACCTTTCAGTCCACAGACCGACGCTCTATCCACTGAGCCAAACCGGTTAGGGCTCAAGTTGTTCTTAAAAAACTCGCACAGGTTGCATAGTTTTAAAATAATGATAATGTTGCCTGAATTTCAATAAGAGATTAGGTAAAATCAATCATTATTACTAATTTTAAAAGTATTAAATATTAAGCAGTACTAGATTTTACTTCAAAGTACTGTCACTATTAATAACCTTGGACATCAACGAAAGATTGTAGAAAGTACTGTGAACATACTGTACATGTCAAGAAAATGATTTCTATAATGTGTCTACATTTGAAATTTCCCTCAGAATAAATCGCAAATAAAAAGTTAGCAAGTGCTAAAATACAGTAAAGGAAAATTTCCTCTGATAGCTATAATAAATACCAACTTCACACTTTTGAAAATAAACACATAAGCAGACTTAGTTGAAAGCTGCATTTTGATGGTAGTCTAGTCATCTAAATTTTTCAGAAATCACCAGGCTTAGAAAATTTTAATGGTCTCGCTATACTTTGGTTGGTCCTATTTTATTCAATGCAAATCTGCTTCACCATAACATTTCCCATTTTTCATGGGAATGATGGTGTATAAGACCAAAATAATTAGACTTTTTGGAAAAATGGTGCTAAAAACACACAACCTGAGATCTACCTTCTTAACAAAATTTTAGTGTACAGTGCACTAACCATAGGCACGTGTACTTGTAGAATTTTCTCATCTTGCATGTCTGAAATTTTATGCCCATTGAATAGCAGCTCCAGCCCATGCAAACCACCATTCTACTTTCTGCTTTGACTACTTTAGATAGATATAAGTGCAATCATGCAGTACTGTTCTGTGACTGGGTTATTTAATTTAGCATAATGTTCTCAAGGTTCATCCATGCTGCAGCATATGACAGTATTTCCTTTTTTATGTCTAAATAATATTCCATTGTGTGTATTTACCACATTTTTTAAGTCCATTTACCTACCTATGGACATTCAGGTTGTTTCCACCCCTTGCCTATTGTGAAGAATGATGATGCAATGACTGTGGGAATGAAAATATATCTTCAAGGTCTTGATTTTAATACTTTGGGATTAATATCTAGACATGGAATTGCTGGATCATATAGTTCTTTAAATTTTTTTTTGAGAAACCTCCATATTATTTTCCATAATCACTGCACGATTTTACATTTCCACCAACAGTGTACAAGTGTTGCGATTTCTCTACAACCTCACTTATTTTTTTGGTAGAGTTCACCAGTGAAGCCATCTGGGCATTTCTTTGTTAGGAGGTTTTTGGAAATAACTTATTACTTTTTTTTTTTTATAATGTTCATCATAACAAGTGTGAGAGAGTATCTCATTGTGGTTTTGCTGTGCATTTCTCTGATGATTAGAGATGTTGAGCATCTTTTCATATACCTGAAATATTGGCCATTTGTATGTCTTCTTTAGAGAAATGTCTACTTAGTCTATTTTAAAATCGAGTTATTACTATTATTTTTTCCATTGAGTATAGGAGTGCCTTATGTATTTTGGATACTAACCCCTTATCTGATACATGATTTGCAAATATTTTCTCCCATGCAGTAGGTTGCCTCTTCACTCCCTTGTTTCCTTTACTGTGAAGAAGCTTTTTAGTTTGATGTAGTACCACTTGTTTACTTTTGCTTTTGTTGCTTGAGCTTTTGTTGCCACATCCAAGAAATCAATGCCCAGACCAATGTCATGGAGGAGAGATAGAAACTAGTCCCTTGGGCTCCCCAGTGAAAAGCCAGAACATTGGACGCATGATCCATTCTTCATCCCCCTGAGGGAGAGGCCACTCAACCCTACTGGCCTGTCTGCCTTCACATTGGTATTTGGGAACAGCAGAGTGCACCCAGCTCCTTTCTCTTCTCCATGGCTTCAAGTATCTAGAGTATACTTGGTCCCATGCAGGCAAGGCAGAAGCCTATTTCTCAGGTAGTGCCTCCCCACCTCCAAAAAAAAAAAAAAGCAAAAGCCAGAATATAGGACACAGGGCCTAGTCTTCTCTTCCTCTCCCCAGGGAGAAGGCAGGCGGTGGGAATGTCCTCCCAAATGCCTGACACTGTGCGGGGTGGAGGTGGGGCAGTGGGGGGGGAGGGGGAACTATGGCGAGAGGGTGGCATGAACTTTCCTGCTGGCTTCAATGTGGCTAATTTTGAGCTCGCCTGGGGTGCAGAAGCCTCTTAACTGGTTTCTAGATTTCTCACAAAAGGAGTTGTTCCATGTATTGTTGTTGAGTCGATGTCTCTGTGGGAGTTAGGAAGGTCTGGGGCTTCCTATTGTGCCATCTTGCTGACACACAATCAGACTTTTCTTCAATTGGCCTTTGTAATAAGATAACCTCACCAATTAGTGGCTGAATTCCATGTGGACAAAGTAGAAGAAACACAAGCATTTTTGGTAAGAGCCCTCACTCAGGCTGCCACACACTCACATGCATAACCAACTTGATAATTTTGGTTAAACTGACTGGTTGTTTGATAGAACTGACTGGGTGTAAAAGGATAGTAGTCAGGTTTGGAACTGCATTAGTAAATGTCAATTCATCATATATCTGAAGCAGTTATGCAAACAGAAAGCTTCAAAGCTTTCCCTAATATAAATTGCCATGATAACCAACAAAAGTGTATAAGATTATAATAGAAAAATATTTTTGAGGTCTTCAGTCTAGTTTCCAGCAAGCTAGTATTGATGTATATTATTATTTTTATTAGACTTTTTTTCATGGCTGACATTTCGCATTTTACTCCTGAAATGATTATCTATTATTTCATTGTATTTTTGCAACACTTTTGGGAGGTAGAGCCTGAGGAAATGGACCTATATATTTTTTTATTGCTAACTTAGTACATAGATACTAATTGCGGAACCAATCTGTTTAGAGACGGTGGAGCTTTAGTACTGACTGTTATATGGTGCAGCAGAACCATTATAATCGACAGTAGATGTCATATCTTAGAAAACATTTGAGATATATTGCATTTATGACTTTCGTAGCTCTTGTAAAGGAACAAGTACATTCTAAATCACATAATCAAAACATTGTTTTACTGGTTAAATTTTTTTTCTTTTGGATTTGATTTTCCTTTAACCTTGGTAGAGAATGAGAGCCAAAAATAACTTGTAATTTTTCTACTCTAAATGATAAGACTCTTCTGTGCTTTACTATAAATCAATTGTTCTATAATTTCTATTTGTTAGGAAACAATTGAAATAGAAAACCCAATGTACCTTCCTAAGTTTCATAGTACTATTTATCACGAGCTAAGGAAATCACATTGTACACTTTCAATATTATTTTAATTTTGGTTTCCAAACAATATATATCTCTTTCAAGGCTAAAAGCATTGAAAGTACACATGAATGCTAAGGAAAATCTTAAAATTTCCTGACATGCATTAGCCATCCTATTTGTATAACAAATATCTTGTTTGTTTATGATGGTCTACATCATTAATCTAGATAAATACATGTCGAAGTGAAGGGAGCTGGGTTTGCTGTTTTGTCCATTGCCCAGCAACCAATGCTTACACCTGTTTTGTAGCAGAGTACTGCGGCATAGACTTAGAGCTGTTACAGCATATGCCATTTTCTGTACCAGTGCTCATTAAGCAGGAGAGCCTAAGAACTTGCATTTACTCCTGGTCAACAGGGCAACTTTTACTTCTCTAAAATGTTAATGTTTGTCACAATTAGGTGATGGACACACAGAAACTTTTTATAGTATGTTTGAATTTTTTTGACAAAAGTATAAATGCCCATCAAGTCAATTATATGCCTTCATACTTTAAAACCATTTTTTATGAACTTGGAACAAAAAATCTGAGTAAAATAGGCTTATGATAAATGAACACTCTAAAAGATAATATAAAACAGAGAGAGCAAAACTACAAGTGCCCCTCCCAACTGTGCACCTGAAATTTGTATAATTTTGTTAACCAGTGTCATCCCAATAAATTCAATGAAAAGAAAAAAAATAAAAAAACTGAAGTGCTCTTCCCTACTCCTAATCATGTAGTTTCATTCTCTAAGGTAACCATCCTTTCTTTGAACAGATTATATATTTTTCATTATTATTAAAAATACTTTTCAGAAATCAACAGATATGTAAAGGAACTATCACTCTGATAAAAATAAATTTGAAATTGATTTTATGAATGACAAAAATATGCATTATGTGAAAAACGATAAAAAAAATCAAAATTTTTCCTTTTTATTAACCTAGTATTTGAACATTATTAACCCTTTTCGGTCCAACGTCGAGGCTGACTCAACAGACCAGGCGCTAGTAGCAGGTCCAACGTTGAGGCTGACTCGACAGACCAGGCGCTAGTAGCAGGTCCAACGTCGAGGCTGAGGTAGACACCACAAACCGGTTCAACATTCAATCCCGTCAATTAATTTGGACCAGACTGTTTGAATTCCAAAAATAAAATTGGACCGCAAAGGGTTAAAGATATAAAGCAAAGGACTTTTAAAACCTATCCCATAATTGTTCTAGTGTTGAAAGTAAAGCTTATTTCTTTATAAGCTTTTATTTATAAGCTTTAAAAATGACATAGCAATAATTCATGCTTGATTTAAAGTAACAGGCCCCTTTATTTTTGAGATAGATAAGCCTCTTTAGTTGAAAAATTATACTGGAGGAATGTGAATAAGGTGCTACTTATTTCCTCAACCCCCAAAATCTGCTGTTCAATAGCTGTGTACTTGGAGTAATTATTCTGAATGCTTGGTCCTATAATATTTGTGCTACAAAGACTTGTAAGATATGTGTCTCATCAAATTGTCTGTGGTAAGTCGCTACCTTTCTTAGTCCCAATTTCTTTATTATTCAATTGGGTATAATTCCTGAAAGTAGGAGCTTACTAGTCTTTGATATTCTTTAGTGGATACAGTGAAAAATGAAAGGCAAGACATTTATTACAGTGAAAAATGAAAAGGCATGACATTGATAATTGTGTGGAAGGATGAGACTTCTCTCTAAGAATAACTGTGAACACAGTAGCTTTTGTGGGTAGGCCCCCTTGGATTTTAGAATAATTTACAAACAAAGGAAAAGTTCTTTTGACATTCAACAAAAACAGTTATTTTATCTTTTAATCTTTAAGGTGGAATGCTTGATCAGAAAGAACATGAGACCTGGTTCTCTCTAGTCCTGGTTCTATCATAAACTAGTTACCCTGAGCCAGTAAGTTACAATCTTTAGTCTCAGATTTCTTTGTGAATAAACTGTAATTAATATCTGCCTTATGCCCTGACCGGTATGGCTCAGTTGTTTGGGTGTCGTCCTGTGCACTAAAAGGTTGTTGGTATGATTCCCGTGTTGCGGGCTTGATCCCTGGTAGGGGGCATGCAGGAGGCAGCTGATCAATGCTTTGCTCTCACATTGATGTTTCTCTCTCTCTCTCCCTCTTCCTGTCTCTCTCTCTAAAAATCATATAAAAATATTTTTAAAATATCTGCTTTATTTTCATAAACAAAATTTTAGTTAGCAGTTATTATGTGTAACAATACAACAAATGCAACAGCTTGCCTCTTGTTATTCTCTGGAACAAAACCCTTACTTTACATGTACTCACTTGAAAGTAAAAGAGTAAAGCTCGTTTTCTCCTAGACCCAAAGCTGATGACACACATACTGATGTATATGTTCTTAAGGCCACAAAAGCAAATCCCAGAAATTATTATAAAATTGGAGCTACTTATTCTTGGTCTTGTGTAATGAAAAGATAAAAGTAGACATTTACAATGAGACAAGCTCAAGTTTCAAAAGACATAGTTCAAGCTTAGAGAGTCAAAGAAGAATGATTTTCTTCTCAGAAACAGAGTTCATCATAAATTATGCTTTGCTTTTAGTGTTTGCTAAAGATATATACAATATTAATCTACAAATCAACACTTCAGTCTATTTGTAGCATATAACGTGGTGCAGCGGTTCTCGAAGTGTGCTTTGGGAACACTGATTCTGCTTTGTAGGAGTTATACAAAAGAGGGTTCTATGATCAAATAATTTTGGGAAATGCTGGGCTAAACAAAGTTATGTGTTGTTGCTTTTTCTCCTTTGGAATTGCTTTGTTACTTTTATTATGAATTTCTAAGCAGGGTCTACATCAGTGATGGCGAACCTGTTGAGCTCGGCGTGTCAGCATTTTGAAAAACCCTAACTTAACTCTAGTGCCGTGTCACATATAGAATTTTTTTGATATTTGCAACCATAGTAAAACAAAGACTTATATTTTTGATATTTATCTTATATATTTAAATGCCATTTAACCAAGAAAAATCAACCAAAAAAATGAGTTCGCGTGTCACCTGTGACACGCGTGTCATAGATTCGTCATCACTGGTCTACATTATGCTGAGTTTCCTCAGTTTATTTGACCAGAGAATCCTTTGTTGACTCGGCTCATCTGGTAGGTTTAGTGTCACGAAGCATGCATTTGGGATATGCTGGCATATCATATCCTACAAGATTAGTCATCAAAACTCACAAATTATTCCAATAATGCTTACATTCTCCTTTCTATGTGCTCCACCCCTCTTATTTCTTCCTTTTAAAATTGTTACAATACTGAATGTCTGGTTTCCTTTCTTCCACCTGATTCTGCATATCGCCTACCAGTCAACTTCTCCAAATTTGCCATTTTCAATGGGTCACTCTCTTTGCTGAAGAGCCTTTCCCCTGTACCCAGATTCAGATTCCTTAACCCTGCCCTCAACAACCTCCTGATCTGATGTTTCCAGTCTGCTTTTCTGATCTTCTATCCTGCTTCTCCGTTATCCAAGTTTGCTCACTTTCCCCAAATTTGCTCTCCAATTTTCTATATTCCACTCTGTTCATGTCCTCCTTTTGGCTGAAATATATTTTTCCAATCCTATCCATTTGGTTATAGTCTATTTGTTAAGCCTTTTCTTAGAATCCCAGCCTTCTTTAAAAGAGCAAAGGAATGAACATTTATTTTCACTTTGTGTGAAGGACTTAGCACTGCATCAAAAATTATTCCTCTTATGAACATATAAACACAACATCAAGGAGAGTGGTACTTTTATTGTTGCTTGGAAGGACAGTCCCAGCTTTGAAAACACCAGGGCTGTGAGGCCTAAAGAGAGTCCCCAGTAATTGGGCACAGACACCTCCCAAGCCTAAAAGGTGTCAGAGTGCAACACAGCCATCACCCCAACCTCCATATGAAAAGCTTGGGGAAAGGAGGAAGGAGTTATGGAGTCACTGGTTTTTGTGGGGAGTACCATGCTTGTGATGAGAGGAGATTCTATCCTATGAAGCTAGTTTCAAAGATGCTGGTGGGGCTCCAAAGTTTACCTCAAAGACTGGCTGTACCTATAAGACAAGATGATTGACATTTCATTCCCCATTGGACATCTGCTTACGCAGAGAATGTGCTCCTCTGTCCTGTGCCTGTGTGAGCAGGGCTGAGAGAACGGGAGAGGCAGAGGGGCAATGGGGAGTAGTCTGCGTTTGTAGGAAATGCCTGGGGAACAAGTAGTTCACTTAAGTCAGCTCGCTGGTGCTCTATCCAAGATGATGACCTGCCTGGCAAGGAAAATCTGTCAGCCAGAGGCTGGTGAGGCACACAGCTGTGGGCAGGGGATGAGGCGACACAACTGCTGTACTCTGACATCAGTCAACAATATGGCGTGGACACCCTACAGGCCCTCTGAAAAACTCAATATCTAGCGCTTGAGAGGGCCCGCATTTGAATGCCTGCTTCAGACGTACTCAGAGAAGTAGCTGCAGCAGAGGACCCTAAGAGTGGCTAGCTGTGTAAAAAAAACACGTGCCCTGTTACCACTCCATTCACTCTCTCTGGCCTGGAAGAGAGAAGGGAGAATTAGAATCTTCAGAACCAGACTCTGGTCTCTAATCCCTTCAACCGCTCAAAAAATGAGGATCCCAGTTTATGCCTGCATTGGGAATACAGTTTCAAACAATACTGAATTTTACTAAACAAGTGACCTCCAAGTTGTTGAATATGATAAAGATATACTTAAGAGACAGGAAAAAGATTGACAAAGCCAGGTGAAAGCCACTGTGAGAGCAAATAAACTTGCTTAATATGTATAACTCCTGACTTGAGAATCCTCAATAAACTGGTGACATGCTCTTCTCCAGAGTAAAAGACAGTCAGTGGAGGAAGTAACAGACACGGCCTCTGGCCTGGTCACTTGCAAATTCCATATACAAAGTTGAGAGTTGTTAGGGTCCATCTTGCTGGTACTTTGAAGGTAAGGGCATGGAAGAATCACGCTGCATATTACCTTCAAATTCTCTTATTTTAGAGAACTGGTTTAGACAAGTTGACCCAGCAACTCCTTGATTGTAATAAGTCAAGTTTTCTTAATAGCAATTTCAATCAAAATAGTGATTTTATAATAGCAATGATTATTAAGACGAAATGGTTGCAGTCAACATTAGTATTTTTACACAAACACCAAATCCTTTTGATGAGAAAGATAAAAAGAAAGTCAGACATTGGTTGCTACCCCTCTTCTCCCTGCCCCTACACTCTTTCTCTTCCCAGAGCATCTTCCTCAAGGAGGGGTCTAAGCACGGATCAGGAATATAACAGAGGAGCTTGGTGACTTTCTTTGCACTTCCTTATCCAGGACAAAGAGGTCTGAGGCCCAGCCCTGTCACTAATTAGCTATATAACTTTGGGCAGGGCAGGGCAAGGTGGGAGTGGGGTTGGAGTAGACATCTACAGAAGGATTAAATGTTACGATTCTAGGAGCATCCACAAATCCCCTCTGCTTTCTATTTAATCTCTCCATCATCTGACATTACTTCATAGAGAAGCCTATTTATTGGACAGTTGCTTTTGATGCTCTAAGTAGATCAATGCAACAGCGTACCCAACATACCTGCAATCAATCAGGATTTTATTTTCTAGAAATCTGTGTTAAGACAAAGCCTTCATCATTGCACAGTGTTTCTAAGTGTGTTTTCCTTCTTCAGTAAATGTCTAGGTTATTCTTCAGTTCTCCAATAAAGATCTTTGGGAGCCAGACTACCTGGGTTTGAATCCTCATTGTCCCCTTTATTACAAAGTGACCTTGGACACCAATTACTGGGCGAGCCTGTAAAATGGGGATAACAATGGAGCATATTTCATAAGTTCTTCGAGGATTGATGAATACACGCAAAACAAAGTGCTTAAAACAGTGCTTGGCATAACAGATGTGAACCATTATTTTTTTATGGGAGACTGAGTTTAGTCTGCAGGCAGCCTTATGGGTATCATATAGAAGGCTGTGCTTGGGGTTTAATGTGCTGTGATTGCTGCTCTTTGATTTTGTATTCTGTAAGTGAAGTCTGATAGGATGTGGAGCATACGTAGAGGAGAGGGGGCTTGGCTATAGTGCAGTCCCCTCCTCTCAGGATAAGTTCTCCACTGTCTGCTCTGCCATCCCCTATGCATTACCTCCCACTGGCTCCTCTCTCTGCCCTCCTTCCCAGTGAATGTTGCTGCTCTCTGCTCATTCTGAACCTGGATATGGATGTGAGAAGGGTCAGGGTTGGCAGGCACCCTATGGCATCTTGAGGTGGGGCATGGAAGCAGCTGTCCTGCCCAGGGTTGGCAGTGCCTCAGAGCATTCTGTGGGCACTGGGCAGGGGCAAGCTTCCTGCCCACCTCTGATCCAGGTACCTGTCATGTTCAAGGTTGCAATACCCATCCAGCCTGGGTTGGAGCAGTGGGGCTGTGGAAGGGGGAGATGCCTGGCATGGCTTCCCTGACTCTGGCCAAGGCACAGAGTATCAGCCTAGCTGCTGGCAGGAGGGGAAACGTGACATTTGATGGACTGCTTGTTTCCCGAGTCTTAGGGTGAGACCCTCAGGGGCCGGTGAGAGTCTGGGCTCTGAGAGAATCTATGTGCCTGAAGGAGCATGACCTGAATTAGCAAATAAAAACACCACTACCGGTTAAGAGGCCATGGAAGAAAGGAAAAGGCTTCATATTTTAGTACTTTTAATGCATTTTTTCTGTCTTATTTTGAACAAGGGGCCTCACATTTTCATTTTCACTGAGCCCCTCAAATTATGCAGCCTGTCCTGCTGGCAAGACTCACCTTCTTGCACAAGAAGCTTTTAAACAGGCACTCTTTTTGAGAAGTCACAGATGATAGGTTATTGAACTATCTGAATACAGACAACGGTGATCATGAACATCATATAGAAATTAAAAAATGAATGACTCCAATAATTTTTCTAAATAAAAACACTCAGAGTAGCTCACTATTTCCAAGACTACAATTTCCTTCACTCTGTGCAGTAGAAATCACACACTGCCTCTATCCCGAATTCTCAGGTCTTAATCATTAGCTCTTTGGACAAAAGAATAAACATTAAAAACAAACAAAAACAAACAATGTTTTAAAAGTTTCCTTGTGGGAGGTCTTCTCTTACTTCCAGTGATTGACCTGGATAAGTGCGCTGTTTATCTGAGGAACATTTCAGTTACTTAAATATTTGAAATACTATGTATGTTTATGTCATAATAATGATAAATTACGGTGAAATTATAATTTTTCACCCAAAATTTGAATCAGTGATATTTTCCATGACAACACATTGTGGGAGCTGCTGGTAATGGGGCTGAAGGGCGAAAAACAGCAGTGAGGGAGGCGGTGGAGAGGGCCCTGAGGAGCACGCAGCAAAGGTAAAGTCAGCATTAGAACAGTTAGGAAGTCTGACAATTATTTAAGTTATAAAGGCTGAAAGGTCAAGCCTTGATAAGAGCACACTAATATAAGGTAAAGTATCACAGGTCATATGAATTGCAAACGTATTTTTAGTTTGGTCAACATTTTGGTGTTTTCATTTCAATATTATCTTCAATGGAACCATTTCACCTGAGAAATGATTCCCTCATTTATATTTTCTGATTGATTAATGTCCCTAGGGTGCTGCCAAATTAGAATCTTGCTACCCAATGTTCCTTACAACAGGACGTGCCACTGGTTCAAAGGTGTGCTGAGGGGAAGAAGGCGAACCCATTCCAGCTGAGCGGTCGGGAAGCACCATCACGGCTTGAATGGAAAATCAGGAGTTGAGTGTACGGTTTTGGAAAACAGATTTAAAAAAAGTGCCAACATAATTAAAAGTTCCAACAAACCAAAAGCAGTGTTGTGGTACAGCACTAATTATATTTGTGCCTGCAACCTATGCTATATGCCACAACCATTTTCTTTTTCTTTTCATGGCAACAGGTTAACAGCTACAAGGAAAATCTTGCCCACTGAGATCAAAAGGAACTTATTGGCACAAGGCATATTGGCATCAGACTGGACTTACACCTGCTGACATGTCAAAACCTTGAAACAGAAATTTCAGAACTTCCTCATGAGCCCTGAAGGCAAGTCATTGACTTCATACTAGCTCAGAAGTACCTCTTTCCAGGGACAGCATTCAACCATGCAAACAACAAAACTGGGCAAAGCCTGAATATGTGCTTGGAAGTGAAAGTCTTAAGCCACACAAACTATGAGTCTGCTTCCAAAGCTGCGAGATTTCAGATTAAAATCCAAGACTATATACAAAATAGGGAGTAAGAAGTTTACTGAGTAGCAATTTTGACTGATGAGCAGCATAAGCATGGAGTACTAGCCCCCATTCCTGTCCCATGATCACAAACTCCCTTCGCCTGGCTTCTCAGGCTGGGCAAGGGAGCCAGGGGAACATGATTTCATTCCATCTGGTCCTTGGCACTTATCTTCTTTTTGGTTTATCTTGCACTGCAAACCTGCTCATGCCCTGGTGTCCTCTCCAAGTTTCCTCCCTAGCTTTGCTGCTTATGTTTCTTAAGTGCAAGGGTTCCACACCACATGTCACTGGTGAACACTTAAGAAGGGCATTCAACTCAAACTCTGTTGAAGGCCTCAATGGATTAGTTAGTACTATTCTATGTGAAAGTTTCAGTGAGTCCCAGTTTTGCCACAGGACTTAACAAATTCTAAAGTTGTGTTCTGGCCAGTTACTCAGTGGTTAAAGTGCCAGACCGGAGGGTTGTGGGTTCGATTTCCAGTCAAGGGCACATACCTGGGTGTGTGTCTCTCTCTCCCCCTCCTCCCTCCCTTCCACTCTCTCTAGTAGTCAATGAAAAAATATCCTCAGGTGAGGATTTAAAAAAAAAATTCTAAAGTTTTACTATTCCTTACCAACTACTTTGCTTAGCAACTGAAAGACACTTTCATTCCTTTTATCATTTTTCCTGGTCTGACTGGAGCCCAAGAGTGCTGGAATGGATGCCTGCATCAGCGGGTTACCACTTTATACAATTCAAGCAAAACAACTTGAAAAAGTGCCAAACTATTTCGGGATTGGGCAGACAATAGTGACCTTTCATGATTCCATGAATAATGTAAGCAGGGAACATATTGCTGAGGTCAAAGAAAACAAACAAAAAAAATTAAAGTAATTGCCTAAACAGAAAAAGTAGGTGTAAGATTTTAGCAGAGCAAGCATTTGAAAATGGAGATCATACTGTTTACTCAGAAATTTTACAATTTCGGTTTTTCCAGTGGCAAAATGGTGTTAATTACAATTATTTGTTTCGAAGATCTCTGACTTGGCAGTCACAGAACTGTGCTGAGGTTTTGTGCTTAACTCTTTTCTCCTGCTTTCTGTTTTACCAAGTTATTATCCAATTACTTGAATAAAAATAGGTGATATAGTAGTCAGTTACTTACTTCCCTTCATTAAAATGGTGTCAGAACTTTTAATGAAGAAAATATCTTTAAAAATTACACATTTTTAAGGTCATTCTAGTACTTGTGTAGTGGTATCTCCCGATTTTTCCCATTATTTCATTGTGAACAATTTCAAACATATAGAAAAATTGATGATTTTTTTTTTGTGGAGAATACACACCACCTTAGAGTGTGCAATTAACCTTTTTCAATACTTGTTTTATCAACTCTCTTACATCTATCATCCACTAATTCATCTTAATTTTTGGTGAATTTCAAAGCAAGTTGCAGACATCAATACACTTTACCTTTAACCACTTTGGCATGAATATCATTAATTAGAATTCAATATTTGTTTATAATTGTTTTTTTTTAAAAAGGTTTATTGTGATATAATTCACTTATTGTACAATTCATCTGTATGGCTCTTTTATTTTAGGAAAAGAAGTAAAGGACATTCAAATTAGAAAGAAGGAAGTAAAACTGCCTTTATTTGCAGATAACATGATATTATATATTTAAAGAACTTAAAGATGTCACCAAAAATTGTTAGAATAAAAAAATTCAGTAAAGTTGCAGAATTCAAAATCAATATACAAAAATTAGTATATTTCTATACACTAACAACAAACTATCCAAAAAAGAAATAATAAAAATCAATCCCACTTACAAACTGAATCATAAAGAATACCTAAAAATAAATTTAACAAAGGAGGTGAAAGATCTGTAGAGAACTATAAGACATTGATGAAAAAAATTGAACAAGATGAAAATATATTCAGTACTCATGGATTAGAAGAATAAATATTACTAATATGTCCATATTGCACAAAATAACCTATGGATTCAATACAACCCTCATCAAAATCCCAATGGCATTTTTCACAGAAATAGAACAAACACTCTTAAAATGTGTACAGAACCAAAGACCCCAAAAGCATAAAAAGCCTTGAGAAAGAAGAGCAAAGCTGAAGGCATGACATGCCCTGATTTCAAATTATATTACAAAGCTAAAGTAATCAAGACAGTATCATATTGGCATTTAAAAAGACACATAGATGGAACAGAATCAAGATCCCAGAAATAAACTCATCCATATATGATTAATTACTTTTTGACAAAGGAGCCAAGAATATGCAATGGGAAAAGAATAGCCTTTTCAATAAACTGGGAAAACTGGGCAGCAACATAAAAAAGAATGAAACTGGATCACTATATTATACCAGACACAAAAATCAACTCAAAATGAATTAAAGACTTGAACATAAGACTTAAACCATAAAACCTGGAAGAAAACATAGCAACTTCATATTAGTCTAGGCAACATTTTCTTTTGGATTTCACACCCAAAGCAAAGGCAACAAAAACAAAATTAAATAAGTGGAACTACATCTAACTAAATAGCTTCTATACACCAAAGGACATCATCCAAAAAATGAAAAGACAATCTAAAAAAAATGGGGAAAATATTTATAAATCATATATCTGATAAGGGGTTAATATCCAAAATAATTGAAGAACACATACAACTTAATAGTAAAATAAATAAATAAATAAATAAATAAATAAATAAATAAGAATCTGATTAAAAAATGGGCAGGGGAACTGAATAGACATTTTTCCAAAGGAGGCATAAAAAAGGCCAACAGGTACATGAAAAGGTACTAATATTACTAATTACCAGGAAATTGCAAATCAAAACCACAATGAGAAATCACCTCAGACTTCTTAGGAATGACTATCATAAAAAACACAAGAGATAACCAATGTTGGTAAAGATGTGGAGAAAAGGGAACTGTAATGTTCTGTTGATGGACAGGATTATGTCTCATACTAGTACTTATTCGTTTATTCCATAATACTCTGAATGCCTTAATCTTTTTTTATTTTTTAAAAATCCTCACCTAAAAATGAGAGGAGAGAGAGAGAGAGAGAGAGAGAGAGAGAGAGGAGAGAGAGAGAGACTGATCGGTTGCTGACTGGGAATTGAACCTGAAACCCAGGTATGTGCCCTGACTGGGAATCGAAATGGCAACCTTTTGGTGTACAGGACAACACTTACCCAACTGAGCCACTCTGGCTGGCCAGGCTGAATGCCTTAATCTTAACCAATACGAAAAACTATGTTTCTTTTTTTTTTTTAATTTTTTTTATTGTTTTATTGCTTACAGTATTACAAAGGGTATTACATATGTGTCCTTTTTTTCCCCCCCGCCCTTGACAATCCCCTGGCCTCCCCTACCCCCCAGTGTCTTATGTCCATTGGTTATGCTTATATGCATGCATACAAGTCCTTCGGTTGATCTCTTACCCCCCTCCCTCCTGCCCCCCAACCCTCCCTGGCCTTCCTGCTGCAGTTTGACAATCAGTTTGAGGCAGCTCTGTCTCTGTATTTATTATTGTTCATAAGTTTATAATGGTCTTTATTATCCATGAATGAGTGAGATCATGTGGTATTTTTCCTTCATTGACTGGCTTATTTCACTTAGCATAATGCTCTCCAGTTCCATCCATGTTTCTTGATAGATGGATACAACTGAC
This sequence comes from Myotis brandtii, assembly GCF_000412655.1. Classification (NCBI taxonomy): domain Eukaryota; kingdom Metazoa; phylum Chordata; class Mammalia; order Chiroptera; family Vespertilionidae; genus Myotis; species Myotis brandtii. Next base: position 465,740 of record NW_005365325.1, read on the forward strand.
ATTTCACAGAATTTAGCAAGGTGTAATATGAAGACTATTTCACAGAATTTAGCAAGGTGTAATATGAAGACTTTGGGCTTGCTCATTAACTGTGTCTTCTGGGAAGTTTAACCTAAAGTCTTCTAGCCTCAGCTTCCTTATCATTAAAAGGAAGAAATATACTCAATTGGGTGTTTAAAGATTAAATGGTAATAATACATCCAAAATATTTATAATAGTACCTGCCACATAATAAGTTCCCCCCAAACGCTAGCTGCTTACTCCCTTCTTTGAAACACATTTTTTGGGCCATGTCCAGAATGACGAATTTTAGTATACAATTTTGTACAGATGCTTATACTTGGTGCAATTGTTGTGATTTATAGTATTTAGTCTAATTTCTCTTTTTTCTTTTCCTTAAGGTCAGCTGAAAAGATACATTTTAGTTTCTTTTGAAGCAGATAAAAACTTCCTTTCTGAGCCAAATAAGTAGTTCTGTCTCTATGGTCTATCAAAGCAGTCACTGAGGAGCAGATATGAAAGAAATGTAAGGTAGGCAAAACAGTGGTCCCTAATCCCTGCAACCTGTAATATGTTTATGCACATCACAAAGGGGAATTATCCAGATTTATCCCAGTGGGCCCAATATAATCATAAGGGTCCCTAAAATTGAAAGAGGGTAAGAGAGAACCTGAGAACTTATATGCTTACTAGAGGCCCGGTGCATGGATTTGTGCACTGGTGGGGGGGCGTGGCCTGTGGGGATCAGCCCACTGTGGGAGTGCCACTCATCCCGGTCAGCTGAGCGGCTGTGGACCTGCCCTCTGAGCGGCTGCTCCCACTGTGGGAGCGCTGCTAATCCTGGTCAGCAGAGCGGCACTCCTACTGTGGGGGCACACTGACAACCAGGGGGCAGCGCCTGTGTTGAGCGTCTGCCCCCTGGTGGTCAGTGAGTGTCATAGTGACTGGTTGACCAGTTGTTCTGGTCGTTCTGCTGTTTGGTCGCTGGATATATATATA
>NW_005365325.1:466872-477220 GCF_000412655.1 Myotis brandtii
ATTTTACTTTGGGTATATTTAAAAAAGAGAGAGATAACCTGAGAGGTGGAAGTTTAACAAGGACTCAGCCCAACATTGCTGGTTCTGAAGATGAAGAATGGGGTCACCAGCCAAGGAATGCAGGTTGCATCTAGAAGTTGGGAAAGGCAAGAAAAGGGATCCTCCTCTAGTCTCCAGAAGGAACTCAGCCCTGCTGACCCCTCGATTTTAGCCCCATAAGACTTTTTGATTTTTGTCCTCCAGAACTGTAAGACAAATGTGTATTGTTTAAGCCTCAAAGTCTGTGGTAATTAGTTACAGCAGCAATGAGAGACTAACACTGTATGTAAATAATACTACAAATTTATAATTGTGCAAAAACAAATATATTATGGTTTCAAAAAACTTTCAAGTGATCGTATGAATAACAAAAGTGATATTTCTCTTGATTATGTGGACATAAAAGTCAAGTAACATGTAATATAGTAAAATGTAACATTACAGATTTATTACTAACATTCGTTTTTAATTAGCTGGTCAGAGACAAAATATTTCTTTACAATTTATTCTTTAGTCACTAGAAATGTCCTATTTGTGCACATGATCAGAGACTAGGAAAGAATTTTAATTACAACAGATGAGATTTTTGTTTGTACAAAGAAAAGGTATTTTTCAGCCTGCTGGCATGGCTCAGTGGTTGAGCGTTGCCTTATGAACCAGGAGGTCACAGTTCAATTCCTGATCAGGCCATATGCTCTGGTTGTGGTCTTGATTCCCATCCAGTGTGGGGCATACAGGAGGCAGCTGATCAATGATTCTCTCTCATCATTGATGTTTCTATCTCTTTCTCCCTCTCCCTTCCTCTCTGAAATAAAAAAAAATCTATTTTTAAAAAAAGTTAAAAAAAAAAAAAAGGTATGTTTGATGCTGTCACTCTAACGCCTAAAATACTTCTTTGACTAGTTAATACTAAAATGTATTGCCTGGCTCTCAAATTCCTCCATTTTACCAAAGTTAACTACTTAAATATATATAAAAACACTAAACTCTAATCATGCCATATGATCAACTATACTATCAACAGATTCTGCTCATTGCTAAATCTTCTCTATGGCATCTCTGCCCCACCTGGAATGCTCTTTCTCTTCTCTGCTTATTCAGCACAAATTAATTTTCTCTTACTATCCACAGCACTTATATTCTCTAACTGCAGTTTAGCTTCTATAATTGCACATTATTCTCTAATAGAGGCCCGGTGCACAGGATTCGTGCACTGGTGGGGGCTGTGGCATGTGGGGATTGGCCTGCTGTGGGAGAGCTGCTCATCCCACTCAGCCGAGCAGCTGTGGACCTGCCCTCTGAGTGGCTGCTCCCGCTGTGGGAGAGCACTGCTCCTATGTTGAGCATCTGCCCCCTGGTGGTCAGTGCACATCATAGCAACTGGTTGACCGGTCTTTCTGGTAGTTCCGCTGTTTGGTTGTTGGGCTTTTATTATATAGGATTACTTGCATGTTATTATTATTTCAGGTCGTATGTTTTGCTTCCCTGTTAGCTCCTTGATGATTGATGATGGCTGATGGGTACACAGGCATTCATTATACTAGTCTTTACTTTTGTATATGTTTGAAATTTTATAATAATACGTTAAAAAAAAGACTATGGAGGCCCCCTTCTATCTGTAAGGCATTCTTTCAGGTTCTAGCACTGTAAGATTGGTTAAGTTGGTTCATTTCTAAACTTATATCTCTTTTGGTTGAAGAAACAGGATAGAAAATAAAGGTACAATGCTATGCTCAAAGGCTCATGGCCTATCCAATATAACAGTAGATTTCTATAAATTAGTGTACATTATTCAAGATAAAACTTTGACTATTGCTCTGTGGTAAGAAGCACACATAATTCAACTCACTGGTTAATAATTTATATAATCTTAGAAACCTTTGCTTTAACGTTATTGATATAGGATTCCTTGTTAGTATATTTCTGGCAAGAAATGATTGAGGCAGGTTTTCATCAACATTTAATAAAGACAAAGTTAGAATCAACAGTAAAACTTACTATTGCTAGTTTATACTATACAGTATTAACAACACAAAATGTTAATTAATTTCTAATTCTCTATTCTATTATTTAGATTTCATAAAGGTTGATTGGATTTGATCCATCATTTTACGGAAAATTAATTATTTCAAATACATGCACCACTTTATGCAACCTGCCTGATTTGCATTGAGGAAAATTCAGCAGAAGTAATTGAGGCACAAGCAAATACTGGCACTGACTGAACTCAATTTTCATTCCAAATTTCTGCAAAATCCCAAGGCACAGCAATATCAGATGCAAGGGGGAAAATAAACAAAAGCAATGTGAAAAGGGAACATGAAGAGAGAATATTACAAGAATCAGAGAACAAAGGGATTGCAAAACTATTTTAGTGCCATAGATGAGCAGTGAGGGCTTCATTCAGGCAAGGTGGAATAAGATATCATATGGCATCCTGACAATTGATGTCTTCATTTAAATGTAAGAATTTACATTCTAATTAGAAAGAATTTACATCTTAATCAGAGGCAGCTGTATTATCTTGTTACTGGTTTTTTCAAAGGTAATGAACTAAAGTACTGCTGTGCTTTTTCAACCAGAAACTAAATAGACAGCATCCAGTATTATTTTATAGCTTACCTGCTGTAAGCTGTTATTAATATTTTCAAAGATTAAATCTCTAACTAAAATCTTCAGAATGAAGGTTGTATTTGACATCACTAGAGTAGTATGATAAAGACTTATTTAAAGTATTTAAACAAATCCTTTTCTAACTTGTGTTTTAAATGCACTTATTTATCAAGCTAATAGAAGCCCCTTATGATTTATTAATATAATATTGTTTTCATTTGGGAGGATGTAGAACAGCTATTAAAGCAGATATGTATCATATTCTGGTGAAATCCACTTGTTCTTAAATTTACATTTACATATACTAAATACAAAATTTTACCATTTAAAGTGTGTGTTTTTTTTCCTATGACATTTAACAGGGAAAGATAACAAATATGTGTAACAGAATACTATTTTGCTTGTTTTATGCTATTTTGTTACTACCACATTAATAAAGTTTAAATTAATCTTTCACAGATACACACAATTCTGATGGTGCCCAGGAATGCTAGTTAGTGAAATTAAAGGCAATAATACATTCAAATTCATACTTTTCTATTATTCTAGGTTGTTCATGATGATGGCAGCTAGACCTAGGTATTGGTAGTTAGTGAAATCTTTGCAAAATCAAGCCATCCGTCATATGAGAATCAGCATGAGCTCACTGACCCATGGCTAAGAAGAAATTGGGCTTGGCCTAAAAGAAATCAAGCAGGAGAAAATTACAAGTGTTAATAAAAATGTAAAATGCCACCTTTGTCCCTAGCACTGTGCATCTTTAGGTTATGGATACTTATTTTCATCAGCTGCATCATTAATATGAATTTGCAATATGAGGCAGTTTTTAATTTGTAGGTTTACGATTTAATTCATTATGTGTTTTTTTTATTAAAGCGAAGAGAAAGAAAATAATAAAGACCAAAGTTATAGCTACCAGTCTATTAAATAAATGACTGATGTGGTTGATTCAGTCAAAATATTTGATTTAAAAAATTATAGAGAGAGTATAGAATAATTTTGAGCTACATACTTATCTTTATCATCATATTGATGTTCTGGATCCGTACATATAAAAGAAAAACAGGTCATACAAATGTGCTATAGTTTAAGAAAAGGATAACAGAATCATTCCAGGTAGATAAAATGAGATGCAATTAATTTCAAGGTGGCATTTAACTAACCTAGGCCACCTTGATGACAAAGAGGAGATAATTATTCACTGGTGCTTTTTCTTGTATTTCCACTAAAGACATTTTATAGAGGAAATGACTCAGATGGGCCTGCCTGAATTACTGGCTCTGAAAGATAGCTTTACTAGTATATTGCTGTCAGAAGCTGTCAGCCCACTTTTGAAAGGTTTATTTGCCTATAGTTATTCTGTGTATGATTTGTTATGAGGGCACCTAACATTTCCCACATGGTACACACAGTGCCTTCATTTTCAAAAGTATCCCAGATAAAGTTTGTGATTATCCCTAGATTTAGTGGAATCTGTTTTCTTTCTCATAAAGAGTATCTTTTTGAAAAAAGTACATCTTGCTTTTTATATTTATGTATGGTTCGAGTGTAATATCCCAGAGTGCTGTATCTGTCCTTTCCAGTTTTCTACTTGGTTCATGTTTACTCTAACCATAAACATTCATATTCAATGTAAGAGTATAATAAAACATAACATACGACTCCTCTTGCTCTATTGCTTGTTCCCTTATCACTTTGAGCTTCGATTACCACAACTGTTTCCTAAATAGACTTCTTGCTTATAGTTACCTCCATCTAGTTCCTCTTTCATCGAACTGATAGTCCAAAGTCACAGGTCCTAGGCTGCCCTATTAAGCTCTGTTACATGATATAGAAAATATATAGATTCTGTCACTGTCTGGGTCTTATTTTTCTTATCTGTAAAATGAAGAGGTGTGAAAAGCTTATTTTAATGATCTCTTTTTACCTAAAATTAAATGGCTCCTTTCTTACTCACTGTGTCTGTCTACTCATTGTGTTTCAGTTATTTCATGCCTATTAACCTGAAATGCATTTTTCACACTGTCCACCCAAATCCTACTCATTTTTCAAGATCCATTTCAAATGTCATCTCCACAATGCTGCTTTGCTAATGCTGGCCAACAATAATTTATTCTCTTTAAGTCATACATTCAACAAATATTTAGTGAGTCCCTACTCTGCATCAGCGTTCTGGGACTGCAAGAAATTTACGAGAGAAACATGGCCCACGCACTAAAAGAGCTTACAGTGTAGTGGGAAAGATAAGAAGCTACTAACAAACGAAGATTGTGATAAGTATAAGGAAGGCTGAGGGAGTGTGCACATGTACATTATTTATATAGTGTAATCAGAGAAGGCTTCTTTCTTATAGTATTCTTGGTACATAGAAACAACTAATAATTTAATCCATTATTATCTTAAGATGATATTTGACTTATTTTGTGTGTAAATTTTGCTTTCTAAACTAGATTGCAGTAATAATGATATTGTAGTAACTGAGGATTTAAGATGTGCCAATTATCGTACTGGACAATTCACATGTATTTTATCATTTCATCCTTAGAATAGAGTAGGTATACTCATCATTATCACATTTTACTCAAGATGAGGAAAAAATCAGACAGTGAGTGGCAAGGCTGGAACTAACATCTATGTCTGAAATGCACTCCTTCTTGGAGACAAGGATCATATTTAGAGAGTTTGAGTATCAGTTGTTTGCATGTAACAGGCAGTTAACTCATAACACTTTACTTGGTTCTTTCAGTAGATGTTACATTTTCTGGAGGCAATTTCCAGTTCTGAGCATAAACTTAATCGGCCTCTAAAGCTTTTTTCTTTTCTTTTCTTTTCAAGATATTCTTATTGATTTCAGAGAGGAAGGGAGAGGGAGAGAGAAATAGAAACACCAATAATGAGAGAGAATCATTGGTTAGCTGCCTCCTGCACAGCCCCTACTGGGGATCAAGCCCATGTGCCCTAACCAGGAATCAAACCATGACCTCCTGGTTCATAGGTCAACACTCAATCACTGAGCCACTCTGGCCAGGCTCAAAGATTTTCCTCAAAGGTAGAGACCTTTGGATTGAAAATACTGGGCAAAGGAATTTCTCATCTAGTTTCTAACAGTTTTTGATCATCTTATTCCTAACTGGAACCAAGTTAGGTATGCATAATGTTTTCCTGTTAAGGACATATGAATCTCATACCAGCAATTGTCTATTTTAAGTTTATACTCTTTTGCTCAAATTATTTTGACTCAAAAACTAAAAATAGTCAATGGAAAGGATGTATAGATAGGAGAATTGTTGCACACACAGTAGGAAATTTAATAAAATCAATTAATGAAGGAAACCTTTCACAAAGTTGAGTTAGATCTTAGGCATGGTTAATCTAAAAGAGCAGCTTAAAGAAAAAAGTATATTTGATTCAGAATACACTTCAGCATTATTTTTTGTTATGGCTTTCCCACTGCTGGCAAAAATGAGCATTTCTGAGGGCATTGTATTGACATATGAGTTCAAATCAGAGCTTAAAAAAGCACCAGTTTATAAATTTGTTGTCTCTCACCTTTACTTGAAATGAATTGGTAGCTTTTCTCTTCTAGATCTAGCCAGGTTATAATAAATGAGTGTTCTATTTACTTAGCTTTATTGAGACATATCTGATGTACAAAAAAATGCACACATTTAATGTATAGGGTGGGGCAAAAGTAGGTTTACAATAGTTCATATGGAAAAGAATACAATAATTAATAAGTAATAATATAATGTTTTGTGTACTCACAACTATAAGCTTACTTAAAAAATGTATTTTTATTGATTTCAGAGAGGAAGGGAGAGGGAGAGAGATATAGAAACATCAATGGTGACAGAGAATCATTGATTGGCTGCCTCTTGCATGCCTTCCACTGGGAACTGAGCATGAATTTGGCGCATGTGCCCTTGATCAGAATCAAACCTGGGACCCTTCAGCCCTCAGGCTGACACTCTATCCACTGAGAAAAACCAGCTAGGGCTATAAGCCTACTTTTGCTGAACACTATATACATCTTGGTAAGTTTATATATATGCATATACCCATGATACCATCACCACAATCAAGCACTAAACATACCCATCACCTCCAAAAATTTCCTTGTGTTCTTTCATGTTTATTTATTTTTTGGTGGTAAGAACACTTAATATGCAATCTATCCTGAATATATAACTTATTCATCTTGTATACCAGAAACTTTATATCCACTGAGCTACAATTCCCCACTTCTCCCACTCCCTGGATTCTCGCAAGCACCATTCTATTATCTGCTTCTATGAGTTTCTCTATTTTGGATCCCTTACAAGATATTTATATGAAGAGGTTCTTAGTTAAGAAAATTATATGACATTGTCAATAAAAATTTGAAATCTTCATTGCAGATAAACTGAAATGTGGTTAATACACACATGTAGATAACTGAGAACTGGCTTTTAAAATTATGCCTTGAAGTGCAAACTTTTAATATACAAATAGGAATTTACTACGTTAAAAGATTGAAGAACAAAAATAAAATCAGAAAAAACACTCAATGTCTCTTTATAAGCTAGAAAATAGATAAACGCATCTTTTAACTAAAAAATAAGACCTGCCAAATATCTGAAACAAATTTATTCTTTTAATGGTAAAACAAAATACAGGAACAAAGATTTCACCAGTAAATTTAACATATACTGTGAGTCCTGAACAATGCAATTGGATAATAAAAAGAAATAAAATGTATGAATAACAGAAAGGGAGAGACAAATGATCATTATTTGTAGACAACATGATCATCCACCTATAAAATCCAAGAGATTGAAGTGAGAAACTATTAGCATTAGTGCGATGACTCAATAAAGTGGATGTACACAAGATCAACATTTAAGCATCAATACAAAAATGTATTGAAACAAAAAAGAATCCCATTCAAAACAGATAGAAATAAAGCCCTCACAAACTATTTAGAAAATAAATCTAATATGAAATGTACAAGACTATGCATTCCTTTTCACATTTATGTACTGAATAGGTGATGGGACTACAAAGATAAAGAAAATAAATAAATGACAAACTCATGGTGTCTGTCCTTACAGAGTTTATAAAGTATAGTGGGGTGAAAAACTTCAAAGAATTTACCAGTAAATATAAAAATAATGAACCAAAAAGTGCTATGAAGAAGTACATGGTGTCTTGAGGATATATAAGAGGAGAAATTAATTTAGTGAGAGAGGTTGTAGAAGGGTTCCCTGTGGGAGAAATTATTCTGGAGCCCCAGAAAGCATTATCTAGGTGGAGAATGGAGGGGGGGGGGGAGGAGAATGGAAAAGGTATTCTAGGAAGACTCAGAATCAAGTGTAAAGACCTTGTGGCAAAAGAGAACAATGCCATTTTAAGGAATTAAAACTAAAAAAATAAAAGGATATGTGGTAGGCTGTATAATTCCCTTGCCTACCTGCAAGATGCCCATGTCCTTAATCCCTAGAACTTGTGAATATGTTATGGAGGGTGAAAGGGACTTTTCAGATGGGATTAAGTTAAGGATCCTGAGACTAGGAGATGGTCCTGGACCCAATGTAATCACAAGAATCCTTATGAGAAGAAGGCAGAAGTGTCAAATTCAGAGAGAAGATGATGTGATGATGGAAGTAGAGGCTGGAGTGATCACCCAGAAGCCAAGGAAAGCTGGCAGTCTCTAGAACTGGTAAAGGCAAGATATGGATTCTCCCCCAGAGCCTTCAGAAGAAACTAGCCTTACAGATACTTTGATTTTTATTCTATTAAGACTGACTTTGGACTTCTGATCTCTAAAACTATAACATAAATTTGGGTTATTTTAAATCATAAAATTTATGCTTATTTGGTACAGCAGCAGTAAGAAACTCATACAGATTTAATATAATTTAAAGAAAGTATCAACTATCAAAGTAGAATTGATCAATTTTTACCATGAAATTATATAGCATATATCAATCATAGAATAAAATAGAAAATAAAATAAATAAAATACATAGAATAAATAAGATACAGATATGTGAATCATAGAATAAATAAAATACAGTGTATCTATTTCAAACAGATACACTGTAGAAGAAACTTTCTACAGAATAAAGGGAAGTTTAATAGTGAGTCCATTAAAATTCTCACATTTACGACTTACAAAGATGATTCAATATTTGTTGTATTTAAAAGCTTATTTTCAATAGATTATACCTGCTAAAATGAAGACTTTCACCAGTTGATATCTTCAGTTGAATATCAAGGATATTAGACAGTATTCCTACTAACATGACTTATAAGGTTTATTTCATACCTGTACTGGTATATACATGAAATTATGTATATTGGTATTAAATATTATGTTACATAAAGATATACATCATTCAGAAAATTTAAAATGTAGGGTGTCAAACATTTGTAAGGTTTAAACACCACAAAGATTAATTTAATACCTATCTCGTACCTTTAGAGAAATTACTAAATATTTTCATAATGGTACCCTATTTTTTCCTTTGAAAAAATGAAATTAAAAAATGACACAGCCACATTATTACTTATTAAGAAATATAATAACTACACTATGATTACAGAGAAATTTTAACATCTGTAATATTGTTTTTGAGAAATGATTAAAATGTCAAATAGATTCTGAATCTGCATATTTCAAGTCTGTATAGCAATAATTTTTAAGTCTATAGTTTCCAGATAAATTAAATATAAGCACATCATATGATGACTTCGACAGTCTTAATTTTTAGGTATCAGAAAATAAACTTTATGTCATATATCATTGTATATTAAACAATTATAGTGCCTTCTTTCATCTAAATTAGAATTTGTTTAAAAAACAAAAACAGTTTTGTGTCGTCTGTTTGAATCAACCATATATGGTTTTTAAGTAGCTGAGTTTTTCTATTTCAAACAGATACAAAAATCCACAACACAAGAACAGGATCTTAAATGTTAAGAGATAATTTGCCTCAAACTAAATGTATTGTTTTTTTTGAATACTCTATTACTGTTGTAAGTAGAACAAACGCACAGATGGCATGGGCCATAAAAATATAATTAAGCTTTACAGTATTGTTCCAATCAGGTTTCAGAAGTGTGCTTTAGCTTAAGTAAGAGTGCTGGATATGTGATTACATATAATATCCTGAATTTTAAGTTTGTGGATAAATATATAAAAAGGTGGTATATTTAGCTGTTTCATATCACTTCCATTTCACCCCACATTCTTGGCCTTCAGTATCAAACAAGTTGAGAATAATTTTAGGAGAGGGTATATTAACTGAGATTAAAAAAGCAATTGTACTAATTCTTTTTCAATCAGAAAACACTTTGATTTCCTTAAACAATAAACCAATATTTACCACCAGAGATGTCACAGCTTGCTCTAGGGTAACCTAGCTGGATAACCACAGCCAAAGACATTGAGGATACAAACTTCTGAGACTCCTTTTTGTCTAATTATTATGCTTTTGCACAGGGAAACCACTAATATGAGACTCTGCTCTTTTAGTGTCTCATCAAGGTGATGTGCCCCACGTGACCTCAGTCCACTTGTGATGTGAATTGATCACTTGCTCAAGTTGTAATCAGGTTGTTGTTTTGTTTTTTTTGGGGGGGGGGCTACAGTTTTTTTTTAAATTCTTTATTAGTTAAGGTATTATAAATGTGTCCTCATCCCCCCCCATTATTA
>NW_005365325.1:478313-478840 GCF_000412655.1 Myotis brandtii
TCTAGTATTTTTATGGTTTCCCGTCTTACGTTTAAGTCTTTTATCCATTTTGAGTTTATTTTTGTGTATGGTGTGAGTTGGTGGTCTAGTTTCATCTTTTTACATGTTTCTGTCCAATTTTCCCAACACCATTTATTGAAGAGACTGTCTTGACTCCATTGTATGCTCTTGCCTCCTTTGTCGAATATTAATTGGGCATAGTGGTTTGGGTCGATTTCTGGGTTCTCTATTCTATTCCATTGATCTATATGTCTGTTCTTGTGCCAGTACCAAGCTGTTTTAAGAACAGTGGATTTGTAATATAGTTTGATATCTGGTACTGAGATCCCACCTACTTCTTGCAGTAGGTTTGTAGAGCTATGAACTTCCCTCTCAAGACTGCTTTCGCTGTGTCCCATAGGTTTTGGATTGCTGTGTTTTCATTGTCGTTTGTTGCCATGATGTTTTTTATTTCTTCTTTGATCTCTCTGGTAACCCAGTCATTGTTTAATAGCATGCTATTTAGTCTCCATGTGTTTGATTTTTTT
>NW_005365325.1:479939-482037 GCF_000412655.1 Myotis brandtii
TCGGTCTTTTGGGGTTCATTTTGTTTGGGGTTCATTTTGTTTGGGACTCTGTGAGCTTCTTGGATTTGTGTGAGTTTTTTCTTCCCTATATCAGGGAAGTTTTCTGTCATTATTTTTTCAAACAGGTTTTCTATTCCTTGCTCAGTTTCCTCTCCTTCTGGCACCCCTATTATTCGGATGTTGTTTCGTTTTGTGTTGTCCCAGAATTCTCTTAGGCTCTCCTCCTGCTTTTTAATTTTTTTTTTTCTAGAAGCTGCTCTGCTTGGGTATTTTTTCCTACCTTGTCTTCTAGCTCACTGATGCGGTCCTCTGCTTCTTCTAGTCTACTGTTGATGCTTTCTATTGAGTTCTTTATAGCAGTGATGTCATTTTTCATTTCTTCTTGGTTTTTCTTCATTTCCTCTTGGTTCTTACACATATTGTTGAATTTGTCTTCCATTCTTTTCATCCACCTTATGGCCATTTCTCTGAATTCTTTCTCTGACAGGTTGCTTGCCTCCATTGCCTCCATTTTGTTTACTTCCTTTTCTGGCGATGCCTGTTTTTCTTTCATATGCGGGCTGGTTCTTTGTCTCACCATAATCTCTCTTCTCCAGGTGTTTGGTTATGTAGTTCTCTCTCTGCTTTCTGTGAGGAGAAGCAGGGTTCCTCTAAGTCCACGTAGTAGCGCTGCTTGAGATCCGTTGTTTCCGGGTTAGTAGCCCGTCTCTGGATGCCATGGATGCCAGGTCTTTGGATGTATACGCTTCCAATAACAGCCACTCATGATGGCGCGGTCTCCACGGCTGAGCCGGCGCTCCGGGAGAGATTTCAGCCGCAGTCTCCAACCGTCCCCTTTCTCCGGGAGTCCTCTGTCTTTCCCGGTAGCAAACTGTCTCCCAGCTGAATATCTTCTGCTTATTCGGGCTGTATGTTACCCATTTCAGCTGCTCACCCTTATCTGCTCCGGGACAAGGCACGGGACATGTCCGTCTATACCTCCGCCATTTTCTTCCCCCCTTGTGAATCAGGTTTTTGTACTGTAAAGTCATAATTCTTCCCTTTGTAACTGACTAGTAGTTTGGAAATACTTTGAGATTCTATCAATATCCTATTCCTCATCAATCCATCAGCCACTTTAGCTTCCATTGACAATTCCTGTCTGAACTGAATACAACTATGATTGTCAAATGATGATTTTCTATTTCATCATTCCTCTAGTTTATTCGTTGGTATTCTATATGAAAGAGGTTTCTCTTTTCATCTATCTATCTATCCATCCATTTGTCTCAGTATAGACTCATGGATTTCAATGTTACTGCTATATTTTCTGTGCCCCAGCCCCATAATCAGCTATTTTGCCAAAGCCTTCCTTCCCTCACTTTCTTTTCTTTCTTTTTTTTTTTTTTTTAAATTAGTGGTAAATGATACCTAGAAACCAATGTCTGGTTACTTGGAGAATTCCTTAGGTTGTTATTGCTTCTAAGCTCTCCAGAAAAAATAAAGCTAAGAATATATGTATGTATATAGTACATATACAACATATAGATCAGGGGTCCTCAAACAATGGCCCGCGGGCCACATGCAAATACAAATGTTGTATTTGTTCCCGTTTTGTTTTTTTACTTCAAAATAAGATATGTGCAGTGTGCATAGGAATTTGATCATAGTTTTTTTTTAAACTATAGTCCGGCCCTCCAACGGTCTGAGGGACAGTGAACTGGCCCCCCGTTTAAAAAGTTTGAGGACCCCTCATATAGATGAATCTATAACTCTTCTTGTATTTATCTGTATACCAGGTACTGGTTAATAATGCAGATTTTATAATCAAAGAAAACAATATAATTTCAAGAGAAACATCAAAAGTGCTTTATTCAAAGTACTGTCCATCACTAGCTACACATTATCTTTCAGGTAATTTGTGGATACCATCCCAATAGAACTTTTCTTGTTTTGAGGCAAAACATTCAGAGACCCAATTTTCCACTTCTTCGTATGTTTTGAAGTGCTGCTCAGAAAGTGCATGTGCCATCGATCGGAACAACTGGTAATCTGAAGGAGCAAGGTCTGGTGAATATGGCGGGTGGGCTCATACTTCCCAGGCAAGATCTTTTAACGT
>NW_005365325.1:482513-500299 GCF_000412655.1 Myotis brandtii
CATCTTCATCCAATAATGCTTGTAATTGTTGGTCTTCAAACTTTTTCGGTTGACCTGGACATTCTTTGTCTTTCACATCGAAATCATCACTTTTAAAGCGTTTAAACCAGCGTTCACAAGTATCTTGAGTTGGAGCATGTTCACCATAAGCTTCCCGAAGTATACAATCACTTCCAGGAGCACTTTTCTTCAAAATAAAGTTATGAATTAAAACTTCCTGCAAATGCTCTATTTTTTTGGTACGAAATTTGACATTTTTAAACGTAAAAATACCTATGATGTTAACACCTTCAGAAAATTTGACATATGAAGTTTTGAAGCTTGCTGTCAATACAACAAAATAGCATACATATCAAATCGCATAAATATCAACACACGTGTAACTCCATCTATTGAAAAAAATCTGCATTATTAACTGGTACACCTGGTATGTGTGCGAGCATGTGTGAGTGGTGTAGACCCATGAGCAGTTGTGTGTATTTTTTCTAAAATTATCTCTTTCAAATGTCAAGCAATATTTTCCAGTTTAGCAGACCAAAATTTTTATACACTATATTCACATGCCACATAATTACATGTATTTTGATCTTAACCCCTTTTAACCTTAGTCTTGTAAGACTGAGAAGTACTGGTCTTTTATTTTGCCTTCTTACAGCAACCACTTTGTCCTCATTCCATTTCCATCATTGCATTAGCAAAGAAAATTCTGTTAGAGTTAGAGAATCGAATAGGAAGAAACATAGGAACACATTATTTAAATTTTCCTATGAATACAGCAATGCTATTACAAGTATATGTACACAAAATGTATATTTTTTGTTCATTCCCAAAACAAAATTATAAAAAGGATTTGGAAAAATATTTTTAAAATATGTTTTTATTGAATATTTTAGAGAGAGAGGGGGGAAGAGAGAGAAAGAGAAAGAGAGAGAGAGAGAGAGAGAGAGACATCAATCAGTTGTCTCCTGTACACACCCTCACTGGGGACTAAAATTACAACCTGTGTACATGCCCTGACTGGGAATTGAACCAGCAACCTTTCAGTGTATAGGACAAGGCTCAACCAACTGAGCGACACTGACCTGGGCTGGAAATATATTTTAACTATTTTCAAACATATAGTTGAGAATAATAAATAACTCAGAGATAAAGGGTTTATCTAAAATAGGCTTAGGGAACCAAAATTTATCAATTTAACACAAATATGTGTTTAAAGTTTCAAATTTAAGTATGCTATGCATATTTTATACTGAATTAAACTAACAAACCGCCCCCGCTACAGCTGGGAAGGTTAAACAACAGTATTCAAATCTGATGTAGATATAACAGCTGTTCAAATGCCAGGGAGTATTTTACTTGAAAATGTGACCATTTAGTTCTGTTAAATATAAACTACTATTCTGGCCGTGAATGCTTTATTTCCCCCCCAAAAATCCTTAAAGTGTTTATTTCCAAAAATGTAGTAGAATCACTATTGAAATTCAATGGTTTTTCTTCTTGAACTTAACTTTTTCTGTCCCAACTTCCTAAAAAACTGAGTGGAATAATTCTCTTCTAACCTCATCTCCCATCTTCCGCACTCCATTCACGTCATCAGCTGCTCATGACAATACAAAAATAATATAATTAATAACTGGAAGAGTGGTACTGCTTTTGAAGGAGCACTGATTAATTGTACTTAAATTCCTAATTTTTTACAGAAACAAATTCAGACATTTTAAATTATAGACAGTAATTCCATCATGGCTACACTGTACACATGTTAAATTATGAGTTGTATAACTACAATTCTCAAGAATAAAACAAAGAAATAAAATTCTAAAGTTTCCAAGACTAACTACAAATATACTTAAAGAATGTCATCAACATTAAAAGTACATTGGCTTATTTGTAAATGAAGGAGTGGTGCATTACTCAACTTCTTGGGACATGGGAAAAAGTGAGATGATTTTAAAGAAATTATTTCCCAAGAGACAACTCCTTAATCTGTTATCCAAAGGAAAACATAACTTCCTCCTCCATTATACTTCAGAAACTGAGAAGAAAGCTCTGATACAGGGAAACTTTCTTTCTTAATCTTTATTGTTGAGAGCATTACAGATGTCCCCTTCCTCCCCCCACCCCATTGTCCCCTCCACCAGGTTCCTGCCTGGCCCCAGGCCTTTCATCACCTTATGTTTTCAGCAGGATGAAGACAAAGCTATGCACAGAGGCATTATCATCCTACTGGAAAGGGAAACAAAGACCCAGAGATAGATAACTCTTCCAAAATCATATGGAAGTCCAAGGCTGCTTCTCAACAAGAAACCAGTTTCTATCAGCATGTTACATCCTTTGAGCGGGGAGTAGAGTCTAGGTCTCTTCCCTCCTTCCCTAATAAATATAGGGAACTTGCCACATGTCAGAAACTGTGTTAGGCTATGGGATTCAATGATGAACAAGACATTTGTGGTCTCTATGTTTAGGGAACTGAGCATGTAGAAGGAGATGAGAAAAGTAATTGCAATGCAGTATGGTTACCACTATGTTGAAGTAAAGGATGCTATGAAAGAACAAATAAGGGATGGATCAGAGAAGCCCCAAAGGGGGCAGTGACATTTGATGTAGCCTGAGGAATAAATGAAAGTTAGCTTGGTTGACATGACACTGGTAGGTGGTGGAGGAGCTGTTAGATGGAGAGTTCTAATTACAGGCAACTCTATGCATGAATATGTTTTTGAGGAATTGAAGAATTTAAGGATAGCACAAGAAAATTCCTCTTTTGCTAACCTGGTCCTGCTCTTGCTCTTCAGCAAAGCAGAGTGGAGAATCAGCACCCAACATCCCACACTACTCTAATATAAGCAATGGGTAAGAAGTAGATGTTTTGGGACAGGTGGGACTTACTATTTCCTTGGAAATGGAAATCTATGGCTTACTTTTTTTTTGTTTTTTTTGTTTTTTAATGGGAAGACAGGTCAACTCAGAAACTGTTCTCTGAAGAGTTTTCAAAATTCATTATCACAGTAGTGGGGCAGCAAAGAGTAAAGAAAAGATCCCACTACTGGAAGTGCTATATTTATTTTAGATTTCAGAGCATAGCACTTATTGACGTGAACTTGGCTGGCTAATCTGTATTACATTTTAAGTGCTTCACAGTTAAAATGAAGGGGTAGTAAAGGATGTCTGTACTCTTCCCTCCTGCTGTACTATTTGGGCTCTGTGAACAATTCAAGTACACATCACAGTATCAAGACTGCTCCTTGATCCCTCTGGGTTCTTTCAAGCCATTGTAGGAACCTTTCCATTCAAGCAGAGCAGCTCTGATTTTGTCAGATTTTTAAATTGGGCTTCTGAATAAATATTTTAGAGAGACAAAAGTTTCCATGGCTTAACAAATTAGAATATCACTTTCCATTTCATTTCTTTGTTGCATCAGCCCCCAACACTTAAATCCTTACTTAGTAACTTAAACATGGGGCAATTTTCCTTTTGCTATGAATTTTCTTATTGCATAAATCTCTGAGTTCTTGAATGATGTTCCCATACCCTGATAAGATATTTATTATTCAGTAAATGACTGATTAAGGGATAAATTCTATCAAAATAACTAGCTCTGTGTCATCTCAGAGTTTCAGGGAAAATGGTATTAGAAATACTTATATTCCTAGTTCAGAATTGTCATTATAAACATTGTGTTTATTGTCCTAAATTCAGAAATAACAAACTTGTCTTTTGGTTGAACAAGTGGAAATATATGTACTGTTTTATTTGGTAAGGTTAAGACAACACTGGCAGTTAGTAAAGCAGTCCTAAATTTACAATGGACTATTTTTTTTAAGGTTGAAGATAAAATTGAGGGTTTATAAATGAGAAAATGATGTACTAAGAGCAAGACACTAAATCAATTTTAAATATGAAACACAATTTATGTCTGACTTTAAAACTCATCCGCAAAACATTAATCTACACAAAGGCCAGAAGCTGAGTGAAGCATAATTTGTGAAACTGATACCTTTCATCACAACCTCTAACTGAAAAGGTCATTAGATATATTATATCTAAGTGAGCAGCTTATCCCTGCTTCATTACTGATAATTAAGACAAGTAATATTTTCTTGACAGTAATGTGTCCGTTAACAGATACAGTCTAGTTTGCATAAAATAAGCATTAATTACCATAGTACTACCACAGATTTAAAAAAATTAAGTACCTGTATAACATGGCTTCATTATTTTTTCCCTTAATTTCCTCAAAGAATTAACAGGCTCAGAAAACATAATGTACATATTAAGAAATTCATCTTTCGTCATGTTTTAAATTCATAAGGTACATAACTAAAAAGGTATTCTGAAAAAGAGATAAATGGAAATGACTGGGTGTTAAATTATCTGCACTAACTTGCTTTACTGAGATATTTGAAATGCAACTTAAGATGCAGCAGCTTTTTAATATTAAGACTTCTTAAGTCTAAATGTAGGACATTTGGGGAGGTATTAAACAGTATTCTGAATTAAAATCATTTCCAGAGTATCTGACTGAAAACCAAAAATTAAAAAGCCACAGAAGTACTTTGGAAAGGTCTTGAATAAGAAAGCATGAGTCGAACTGCTCAGTAAAGGAGACCTTAAGTACTACTAGTAATGGTGACTATTTACTATGTGACTAATATGTACTATGTGTACCAGATACTTACATAATTTTCTCAGTTTATCCTCACAGCCATCTCATGAGGCTAATATTACAGACCAAATTTTACAGATGAAAAGAAAAGGTGAAATAACTTGCCTTCGGTAACATAACTAGCAAGTGGCGGGCTGGGTCTAGCGGACTCTGGAGTCCACACACTTCAGTACTATCCTACATATTCTTATCAACAGATTTAGTTGTTTGAAGTGTTCCTTTTATTTATTTTTTTTTAGGACAGCCAACCAAATATTTCTTAAGTATCAAGAACTGAAAGTCAACAGGGCATTTGTTCAGTAGCTTGTAAGAAAACTGACACTTGAAATTAAATAAGAAAAAGGGCAGAAGTAGCCATTGATGGTCTGACATTTTTAACCGGGTGTCCTTCCAAACTGGAGTTTACCAGGCCAGCTTTGAATACGTGGTTCATCTTTATAAAAGGCTGAGCAATAAGGCATTGTATCTCAGTACCTTAATCAATAAAAATGATAATGATGTCTAACTTAAAAGCTGTGGTGAGAATTAAATGAATAAACACATTTGCTCTTTGGCCTCTCCTTCACATTAACATACAGATAAATGAAATTAGACAGATAAAGCGACTGGTACTGTGGCTGACAAATAATAAACATTAAAAAGGTGAGGCACGCCCTAGTTGATTTGGCTCAGTGGATAGAGTGTTGGCCTGTGGACTGAAGGGTCCTGGGTTTGATTCAGGTCAATGGCACATGCCCGGGTTGCATGCTTGGTCCCAGTGGGGGGCATGCAGAAGGCAGCCAATCAATGATTCTCTCTCACCATTGATGTTCTTATCTCTCTTTCTCTCTCCCTTCCTCTCTGAAATCAACAAAACTATATTTTAAAAAAATGTTGTGGCACAACGAGGTCAGGTAACATTCCCAAGGTTATATAACTATGTTAAACAACTAATTAGCAGAAGAGTCTTCAACTCTGTGATGTGAGGAAAGGAAAGCAAACATATAAACACAGGTGATGAGTACATGCCTACCAAACATACAGCTGTACAGAGATATAAATATGGCTAGAAGGATTAATGGAATGGTGTGTAGTTTCCAAAATGATTGGCATTAGCAGGGTTTCAATGCAAGAACGTGCTTTAGCTGAGCAAAATAACAGTCGTATTCTCATATAGTTGTGCATCGGTTGGAAACAGATTCACTAAAGATATCTATACTTAAAAGTTGATTCTTTCTGTAAAGTCCCCCATGATACAAGTGCCTTACACATGTAAATGCATTATTATCTCAGGTGGAAAATAATAATCACCCACATGGCTTTCATATTTTTAAATAAAGTTATTACCAGATAAGAATTTTATTGGCCAAAGGCAGTAATTCCAGGGCCAGCATTTTCTTTAAAGAAAAGAAAAAAAGATCAAAATAGATGAGGATAGGAATTTACTATAATCACTCTTTCTCATTAACTCAGACTTTGTAACCTATTCAGTAGAAGAGGATATCGGTTACATCGAAATAACTTTGTCTCATAAATGAAGTTCTATATTTACTTTTCCACATAGTACAAAGAAACCACTGCAATATTAAAGATGCAAAATGTACATGGAAAAGTAGTAATACTGGTCAATGACCCAACATTATTGGAGTGTCTACCGTGTGTGCTCTCTCACTTGAAGGGAGAAGAGGCAGATAGATGGACTGGACTGCTGCAGAGGTCTCTTAATTTGCCACATGAGGAAAGGGAAGAAAGCAGCTATGCCCTAAATGTTGGTCACTTAGCCAGCAGAATGAGTTGGAAACAGATAGGCTCTGGATTCAGGTGCTCCTCTGGCTAAATCTTGACTCTGTTATCTAGTAGTCATTTGATCTTGTGTAAGGTCCCTCACATGTAAAAATCGACTAATCGCCTATTTTGCAAGAATTGTTCTGAAGATTAAATGAGATAATGCTTGTGAAAACACATGGCATTTTCTTTTCCTTCCTTTACGAGAGGAGTGATATTTTGGGACCACCAATATTCCCGTGGTATATAATGGACTGTAGAGGGTAGAATTATTGCCTGTTAATGAGCACTTCTCCAGATTCCCATGAGCACAGCTAAGCTCTGCTGTCTGTGTAAAAAAACATCCCCACCACAACAACAATTAGGCCTTGTGCCAAGCCTTTTAAACATATTAACTTATTTAATCCTGACAACCATGCATGTGGAAGGGGCTAATATTGTCTCTATTTTACAGATGAAGAAACTGAGGAAGAGAGATAAGTATTGGAGCTAATTTTCAAATTCAGGCCACCCGACTGCAGAGCCTCACTCTAAATCACCACACTGTCCGACTTTATAGAGCACATAAACATAAGATAATAAATGAGTAGGTATAGACTTCCCATCCCCAGCACAGAGCTAGGCAGGGGCTTTGACATACGTTAATTCTCCAGTCTTTCTGTCCTCCATTCTGACAAGTGCTTCAACCCAAAGAGCAGTTAGGAAGGAGAAAAGAGATGGGTCATCTGAGTGATTGAGCCACTATTTTCAAGTAAGCCTACTGAAGCTAAAAGCATCCTCAAAAGAACAAGAAGACACCAATTGATAATACTTTTATTAGTTTATGAAATAAAGAGTCTATGCTCAAAAGCTTCTCAAAGTACTAAAGTGACCCTTGAGCAAGGTGCTTACATGTCAACAGAACTTGGTCCAGCACTCCACTCAGTGACGAAGTTAAAATCCCATAAAGTAGAGAAACCCCAAATCCTAGTCTAATTTACTGCTCTCTCAGTAATGATAAAAGCTGCAAATAAGAAATCTCTTCATTTTTTCTCTAAACTGACCTCTTTTTGTGTAGATGCAAATTAATATAGCATATATGTAGAATTCAAGGACTCTCATGATTTCTCTGTCTCTAGGCACTTCTGCACACTGTTCACTTTATAATATAGCGAGTGACCACGTACATTAAAATAGTAGTAACACTGGAAGTTCATTTTCTAGCAAAATATTACTAATTCTTCAACTTCAACATTAATGAAACAGGACAGAATGACTATATTCTATTATGAAATTTCTTTTACTTCAATATATCTGGTAAGACTTACTGGGAATCTAAAAAGACCCTAAGAATGGAAGGAGAGAATGTTTGAAAATATTAGGGTTATCTTTAGATTTTAGTTCAAATGCAACTACTTGGGTTATGACTTTCAAAGGTCAATTATTTTTGGCTAAATAAGTAGAAAATTGGTCCTGGTAAGCAGGCATGTATCTCCTGGGGGTGAGGTTGGAGGTGGGGTAGGGAGAAACCATTGCATTATATTACAGCAATGATACAATAATTTACCATAATTTCACATTCACATATATAAACAGTATTAGCATAATACCATTCTTTGTAGAAAGGGATGTTAACATTTAGAGGGTTGTAATTATTTTAGGAATAATGAGTTTCTATAAGGCATCTGTTTTTTTTCCAAAGTATTTTGGTTAAAGCCTGATTTGCGTGAAAACATCAATAACCTCTTGCTCCAGACTGAGAGCATCAGCAAGCTTTAACAGATGGCCTCATTTAAAAATCATTTGTAAGATATCTCACATTTATCCAACACGCTGTCAACTTCTTTCTTTTATTCAATCATGATTTTACATATTTCTGTCATAAATATTTTTTAATCCTGTGCATTCATGGAAATCACACAATTTAGTATTTATACTTAATTTGGTTTGGGGGCAGCCCTGATTCTTTCACACTTATGTATGCCACTAGCCGAAAAATTATAGAATGATTAATTATAGAAAAATACAAAGTTTAACATTAACTTAGGAAATGCAACCTAAAGCAACATTTTAATCAAAGACCAAGTGGAAGAACAAAAGAATTGAAAAACTATCCTTCTGCCTGTTATTCTTTCTCCTTTCTTTCATACTGAAGAACCAGGAACAGAGTGCATATTTGTGTCTCTATTTCTTCACCTCCCATTCACTTTTTATTTATTTATTTTATTTAAAAAATATTTTATTGATTTCAGAGAGGAAGGGAGAGGGAGAGAGAGATAGAAACATTAATGATGACAGAGAATCGTTGATTGGCTGCCTCCTGAATGCCCCCAATGGGGATCGAGCCTGCAACCTGGGCATGCACCCTGACTAGGAATTGAACCGTGACCTCCTGCTTCAGAGGCTGATGCTCAACCACTGAGCCACATCAGTCAGATTCCCATTCACTTTTTAAAATATATTTTTTAAATTGCAAATTCCAGTCTTTAACTAATTATATGTAATCAAGGTTCTATATCCATATCCCTGAAAACTCTTGGTCAATGGCCCATCACCCATGACCTTCACATTACTAAATAAAATGGACTGCTCTTTCCATGACTCAGTTGTTGATTTTTATTCATTGCTCAATACATATAGCGTTGTTCTTTATTCTCTCCTCAAAATTCTTTCCTCTCTCAATTTCCTTAAGATCATTCCATAGGATTCTTTTGCCTTCTCTTCTGAATCTAAACACATTTTCTAATCTTACTTACTGTAAACACTTAACTACCAGCTATATAAGACTGATTCCCAAATTGTTATCTCTGGCCCATCTATCTCCCCTAAACCAATTCACACATCCAAATGTTCATAGGTTGCTTCACTTGCAGGGCCCATTCGACATGACCCAAACTGCACCTTTTCCTACGGTCCATACTTTAGTGAAAGACACCTATACCATCATGTCATTCAAATAAGAAATTTGGATGCCATCTTAGATTCCTTCTCCCTCACCAAGTGACTAAACTTAGTTGATTTTATTTCACTTCTGCCAGGTTCTTTCCTTATTTCAGGATGTCATAATGATGATGATGACCTGGCCTCAGGCAATATTTTCCTAACTTGACTCTGCCTCCAGTCTTGTCATCCCCTTCAATTTATCTTTTCTTGCTGCTGCCAGAGTGATACTTCTAAAACACAAATCTGATCAGTAGTCCCTGTGCAAAATTCATAGCCCATGAGAGAGAACCAAAAATCACTCTCTCCAGAAATAACACCAATAAGGCTTCCTTCCCTTACTCAGGTAAACTAAAGTCAAAATGAAATAGTCAAATGCTTGCATCTAATTATAGTGAATATGTCTGCATTTAAGATAATTAAGATGAGAAATCATCTCATACCCCGCCCCCCCACCCCCCTCAAACACACACACACACGGAAAATGAAAGAAAGATCAGAAATACAGTTTAGGCAGAATCTAGAATAAAATTAGTATTAAAATAAATAAGAAGAGACCAGACTTACTGGTATTGACAAGAGAAAGAAGTTGACAATATTAATTGAATTAAGGCTAACATGACAAGATAAATGATAGACTACAGAAATATAAAATATCTGTATATTTTCACAAGTGAGCTTGGCTTTCATCTTTGATAAGTGATGAAGCCTAGAAAGGATTAGAAAAAGAAATTGTATTATAAGAGACATTAGTGAAGTTGTCTATTAAGCCCTTGAACCAATTTCAATATATAAATTTTCGTAACATAAATGTGTTAGTGTTCTATAATCATAAAAACACACACACACACACACACACACACACATATATATATATATATATATATATGAAAGGATTAAGCAAAAAAACCCCAAAGTAACCAAAAAAAACATGTAGACACAGACAACAGTATGGCGATTACCAGAGGGAAGGGATGGTGGGGGAAGGTAGAAGAAGGTAAAAGGGAGATAAATGGTGATGAAGGAGACCTGGCTTGGGGTGGTGAACATAAAATACAATATACAGATGGTGTATTATAGAATTGTCCACCTGAAACTTACATAATTTTATTAACTAATGTCACCTCAATAAATTCAATATCTCAAATTCAATAACTCAAAAATAAATGTTAATTAAATTCATTAAAATATCTGTGTTTCATGCATCTCTACTAATTTATTGAGACTTGGATTCAAATCTGTGAAGTTTCAACTCTTCTGTTACATATTCACCACTATTTTCCCTGTTCTTGCATTAACTGCGCTATTGCATTGAAACTCATTTCAATTAACTACGTAATTGGAAATATGTAGTAGGAAAAATGGGCAGGGTGAGTAAATTATTCAATATTGAGATGTCTTCTTCCACATAAACTTCCTTTGTATTATGTCCTTTTCTTTTTGCATAACTTTAAAAACTTTTCAGTATTATGTCCTAATGTAACAATTTATACTTGTGTGCATACATTTTGAAATAGCATTTTATAAGCTTAATAAGATAAAAATCAAGACTATTAGTAACATCCCAGCAGAAACCTTCCACCCTTTCCAGACACGACCGATGAAGATAGTCTCCTGTGTCTGTTTCTAAAACTTTGTTGTTTTGTGTTTCACATTTAGATTGCAATGCACCCGGAATTGATTTTTATTTAGTGTAAAGGAGGAGTCAAGATTCACTTTTTCTTCCATGTGGATACCAGTTGATTGAGCACTACTAATACTGATTGAAAAAGCCCATCCTTTCCCATTTGCAATATAGTTTAAATGTAAGAACTGCTATATCTCACTCCCTTCTCATGACTACTGGGGGCAAGAATTTTGTTCATTCAATCTGTCACAATCTCTTCCCTCCTCCGGCCTCATTTTTCACTTCTACTTGACAATGATGATTTTCCTGCTTGCAAAGAATTTATATGCTCAGAAAACCAGATAGAGAAACAACTACCTTTAGAAAGACTAGCAATATAATAGGAAAAAGAGGATAATAGCAATTACCAAGCAATTAACTTCAGTAGTTTCCAAAGCTTCATCACTACCATATCATGTACAACTACACGGAGCATGCTTGACAATCACAGGTGCTTTTTTAAAAAAAACACATACAAAACTATGTACTAGAAACCGGAATTAATGAAGACACTGATACTGATGTTATATAAAAAGCTACCTTCAATTTTTAGTAATATGACCAGAATGTTAATACAGTCCATAAATGTAAAATTAAATTGCTTCTGAATAAATCCTGAATAAATCATGTTTAATTTCGTGAGTGGCTTTGGGTTTCAGAGAAAAACCATGCCCTGGCTGGCATTTTTCAAACAAGCCTTAGGTGAAGACCCCAATGCTATAGGGAAGAATGTTTCAGCTCCATTTACTTCTAATCCTAAAATGGACAACTGGCAAAAGGAAAAAATAATAGTTGGTAGGTCAAGCTAGAAAGGTAAGTCATATTAATTGTCTACTAAATGAGACTTTCCATAGCAAGTATTCTGGCATAGCTTTCCAAATATACTCAGAATACAGACTTCTATTCAGATTAGATAGAAATACCTGTTTCCCCATTTTCTATCAAGAAAATATGTCAACCGAAGAAATGGTGATGACTAGTAGCATCACACTTAAGGTTTTCCTATTAAAATGCCAAAAGCATGCAAGCAATTTAACACACCAACTCAGAGGCAAGTTTTTCCATATTTAGTAAGTGAAGAATGTATCTTCAGTGCTTTGGTGTGAATCCTTTATTAAATAATTTAATTGTTAAAATGTTATAAAAGGTTTGTTAAATAATATTCTATTAAATGCTCTATTAAATAAAGTCTTCAAGAGGTTCTATACAGATCTTGTCCTATTGTTTACTTATATTAAGAAATACCAGTGACTTTACTTTTTCCAATGCAGTAAACAGACTAATGAATTGCTAATAGTATTATCCATGCTGGATACTTGCAAAGGTCATACTTGGGCTTATTTTTATGGTTATATACTACCTTTCTAAGCCAAAGACAATCTTAAATACTAAGTTGGAGTCTAATAATATCTTTAAGGAATCCTTATCTGGTTCTGTTAAATACAGAAATGATGAGCTAATTATCATTTCATTAGAGACATAATCAAAATAATTGAGAAGTAAATACTAGCCCATTATATTGTGTAGTAGAAATCCCAAACATATTTGGCATGCTTAAATATGTATTTCTACTTAAATAATTCATATCTATACCTATAAAGTTCTGATAATTGAAGAAGTAGAGTGTGTTTATGATGATAGTGGGATTAGAGTTTATTCATCAAAAACATGGCACATGTGATCTGATCAAGAACTACTGTCGTATCATGACAGCCTCAGAAACTTCTGAGTTTTACTCTTCTATACTTAAACTTAACAGAACAGCATCAGTTCATATGGCAGCCATTTGGAAGCATGTTTTTAGAACTGAACAGTAAATGGACTGTGCATGTGATGGTTGTTTGGAGCATTACTTCTAATTCACATATGCTCCATAAGTGTCATATATGAAGAATTATATGTAGATTTTCACAGTAACAGAACAAACATTATTTATAACAAATGCTATTATAATACAATCTCCTTACAACGACTTCAGAATCATGAAATAATAATGAATATGGGGTACACTGATGGTGGCTCCATTGCCATTATTTAAAACTAGGTCCAGCTGAATAGGCTGGTGAAAGCCATGGGGTGACCTGCAGAGGTATCTAGAGGTTTTCCTGTCCGTATCAGAAAATGAGGTGAAGAGTCAGCCATCAGCCTACTCCTCTCATTCCCTTTCTATGCTCCTCACAGGAAAAAAAAAAAATACTACACAGCTAACAGCCTAAAACAATTTGTGGTAGGATTAAGAGAATGCTAATACCGTAGCAGACCAGAGCTTGATGACCTATCTTTGTTGCCAGCAGTTGAACTTTAAGTCACATGACTACTTCAGAGGTTCACAGAAATCTGTATTTAGCAATCAGGGAAGACAAGTGCTTTTCACAGTCACTTCACACGTGGGTCTTGCTGCTGCTTTCTATCTTGAGATGCTGTGGCCATTATTCACTGGGGAACTCAAAGTGCCATAAGAAAGGCTGTTGTGTTTGGGGTATCTTTAGTTGTCTGCATCTAGATACTATGTGTCTGTAAGGGTTATTAGGTGATAGGCTAGACTAGCTGAGGCTAGGTTTTTATGCGACTTTTGGTCCGACTAGAAGAAAGGAAAATGGGAAAATATCTTGTTAATAAGCACACAAAATCTTATTTATATCTCAATTTAGTGAGGTATTATATATAATGTATTAAATCTATGAAATCACATATAATACATAATGATTCAAATTATCATAAAATAATTAATCATGTTTCACTCAAGTGTTAAGGGAAGAAACCATTCAGCTAAGTTTTATTTTGATATTAGACTGATGTGTAAGAAAACCAAGGCCCTTTACTTTCAATTTGAAATCTTTAATTACAAACCTTATACATTTGAAAGGCATCCTAAATTAGGTATTATCTTAGTCCTACCTTTATTTACTTTTACATAATTATATTGATGAAAGATATAATTATAGCATTATACAAAATTACTAACCCATGCTTTTCAAAAAAATGTTTCCTAAGTGATAAACACATTACATATGGATTAAGGCAATAAATCTCCAACTAAAATAAGAGTTAATTAAAGGTGGGAACTACAATTCCGGTTTCTTAGGAAAAAAACCTTATAAAAAAGAGTGATTTGGGGAAATATTTTATGAATAAAAATTTCAAGACATAATTTCAATGACAACTGTCTAAATTATATAAAAATGAGTACTTTAATGCCTAATTTAGAAGGGAAAAACCTGAGAAACATGACTTCTGACACCGTGGAAAAAGCAAAAGGCTCTGTTGGCTTTAATTTTTCATTTTGTATCACTGTGGAGTGTCATGGAGACAGAATCACGATGTGACATTTTTGTCCTCATCTTTGATGTCTGCAGCATAAAATTATCACTCTTATAGAGAGCGAAAAGGAATCTCCTATTTAGAAAACAAGGAGGCTTATGTAAGAATTGGAAGGAGAAATCATCCCTGGTTTGGCTCCAAATCCTCTAAAGCAGCGGTTCTCAACCTGTGGGTCGCAACCCCTTTGGTGGTCGAACGACCCTTTCACAGGGGTCGCCTAAGACCATCCTGCATAGCAGATATTTACATAATGATTCATAACAGTAGCAACATTACAGTTATGAAGTAGCAACGAAAATAATTTTATGGTTTTGGGTCACAACATGAGGAACTGTATTTAAAGGGCCAGGAGGTTGAGAACCACTGCAGTCTAAAGGAATGGTAGCAAAGATGGCCAGGACACAATACTTCCAAACTGAGCTCTAAACAATGATTCAAATTATCATAAAATAATTAATCATGTTTCACTCAAGTGATAATAGATATAAATGTCCATTGACTAGGAACAATGAATATGTAAGCCCATGGGATATTACTATCCAATGTTATCAAGATCTTATCAACTTGGCACCTCCCCTCTATTTCAAGGGTACATTTTAAATGCTCAGTTGGTTGGGCTTTCATTAGTGATCCTAATAGCTATCCATAGTGAACCTCTACCACAGGTCTACAGAGGTGAGAGGTGATGCAGACCAGCTAAAAAATGCATTAAAATAAAAATAAAAATTATTTGATAGAGTTCTAATGCATCAAGTAACAGATTTTCTCATTAAAAAGGTAGTTTTACATAAGCCAAAGATTTAGAGAGAAGTCAGTAAGTGGTAGGGAAGGGTGAGTGGAGTGGAGAAGGAGCTAGTAAAATCTTCACAAAGAAGGAAAGATTGAGTTAGCTGTTAAAGTATTTTTGAAAAATTCCAAGTTGATATGGGAAAGTATTGCAATACTTAACCAAGTCACATATACTATCAGTTTTTCATTCAACAAATATTTACTAAACACCTACTGTACAGGGTGAGCAAAAGTAGGTTTAATGTTATAATACAAATAAATAATATGATAATTAATAAAAATCCAAGAATAAACTGTTTCATGTACTCACAACTGTAAACCCACTTTTGCCCACCCCTGTATGCTATATACTTTGTTAGGTTCCGTGTATACATCAGTGAATGAGAACACGACAGTTTCTGCCACCAGCTTACAGTAGGGTAAAGTAGGGAAACGGAAAACTAAAATAATGTTGGAAGTGCTATAATAGAGAAAATTTACAAGAATATGATTGGCATTTACAAAAGACCCGGAAGTGATAGAATGGGACAGTACAGGAACCACAGGTAAGAGTCAGACTGCAACTTGGAGCTCAGGCAAGAGATAAGGCTGGATAGGCAGCCAAAGGCCAGATCTTAAGGACATGTATTTTGATAAAAAGCATTGGACTACATTAAAAACACTAAAAGTACCCTCATAAAGAATTACTAACTGAATTAATAAAAATCTATGGTTGATCTTGCTTTCATGTTACTAGTCTTTGAAACTTTAATTGACCAATAGGTACATCATATTGAAATAAAATGTTTCATTGTAAGTCAGGGTATTAAAAATGACAGAATTTCTTAAATTTTTCTCTACGAGACTCTTACACACACACACACACACACACACTCACAAAAAGGAAATTTCATCCCAATTTCAAAAGCAAAGATGAGGTAATTATTTTAGTGAGAAAGTATTATTCCTTCTGGGGCCAATTATTTTATTAAAAATAGTCTGTAGAACACAATAATTTTACCTTATGTGATAGTATTAAGGCACATTTCCAGCATAAGTTTATATAACTTACTTAGCATTAGCATTTTCCTTTGCTTTGTCACATTTTTTTTTTTTAAACAGGATTCATGGTGTACCATGCTTAGGCCTATAAGAGTATTTTTAAAAGGCTGTATTAAAACCCCAAACAAAAAGCATAATTACTTAAATATTCCACACAACATCATTTTATTCTGCTGTTTTCTAAATTTAAAATAAACAAATTCTTTTTTGCAAATGAAGCAATTACTTTTTCAGATCATAACTATTCAATAATTACCAGTTTCAAATTTTTGAATATTTACTGTAAAGCAATATAATATCAACTCCTCTGATTAGAAAATAGATGCTTGTGGGAAACATGGAAGGAATTTTATTTTTAAAATATGCAGATGCATCATATAATAAAAAAGTACATTTAATGATCATATAATTAGATAGGAGGAGTAATTGGATATGGTAAGATGAATGGATCACAGATTTTACTGCCTAGGTTAAAATTTAGCACAAAATTAAGACTGTATACCATTGGAGTTAGTGTATAAGTTAGACTTTTTTCATTTAATTGCTTTCAGAATAAAGACTAAACATAGGTAGTTTACTAATTTACTTTGATAGAACTCCCTTTTCTTCAGAAAGATATATGCAGGCCACTGCAGAAATTATGGAGTTAAAATTAAAATGTGAAAATACTATATCAATAGTTTATTTTGACTTTACCCCCCGGAATATTTATTTTAGGTGATGTTACTGAAATCTTAAATGGCTCACCAGTAACTACATTATATTAGTTGAAATAAAAATGCTGTAGTAGAAAATAATAAAAGTTGAAGCAAATTAAGCTCACTTAAAAATAATTTATATTGCACCCCAAAATATGAGTGTTTCATTCACTATACTGACCAATTATCTCTGTAATTCTAGGAAATTAATTTATGTAAGTTTCCAAAATAGAGTTGATGATTATTAGACACTAGAGGCCCGGTGCACGGATTCGTGCACCAGTGGGGTCCCTCAGCCTGGCCTGTGCCCTCTTGCAAACCGGGACCCCTTGGGGGATGTAGTAGTGCGAAGCGGCAGGCGGCCACGGAGGAGCCCGGGCCCGGGCCAGGCGCTGCATCATTCCCGCTCAACCCGGCCCCACTGCATCTGCCACCGCTACCACCACTAGGCAGCACTGCCGTGGAGGCGGGAGAGGCCCGTGCCACTGCAGCTGCGCTTGCCAGTCGTGAGCCCAGTGGCAACTGGTGCTCGGTGGTCAGTTGAGCGGTGCTCCTGCTGTGGGAGTGCACTGACCACTAGGGGGCAGCTCCCGTGTTCAGTGTCTGCCCTCTGGTGGTCAGAGCGCATCCTAGTGACCGGTCGTTCAGTCGTTTGGTCGTTCGGTTGCTTGGTCATTCGGCCGCTTTTATATATATAGATTAGGCTTTTATATATATACTAGAGGCCCAGTGCACAAAAATTTGTGCACTGGGGGGGGGGAGGGGGGTCCCTCAGCCCGGCCTGCGCCCTCTTGCAGTCTGGGACCCCTCAGGAGATAATGACCTGCTGGCTTAGACCTGCTCCTGGGTGGCAGAGGGCAGGCCCAATCCGTAGGTGCAGCCCCTGGTCGGGCTCAGAGCAGGGCCGATTGGGGAGTTGGGGCGC